>NC_092139.1:93681635-93989817 GCF_043159975.1 Macaca nemestrina | reverse complement strand
CACTCACTTTATTGGTTTTGTTTCCTGTGGAAGTGGCTTTGGAACTGGGTAATGAGTAGAGGCTGGAAGGGTTTTGAGTTGCATGCTAACCTACATTACCATGAACAGAATGTTGGTAGAGATATGAACATTAAATGTCATCCTGCACTTTGGGAGGCTGAGGAGAGTGGATTACTTGAGCCCAGGAGTTCGAGACCAGCCTGGGCAATGTGGTGAAACCCCATTTCTACAAAAAATACAAAACTTAACTGGGTGTGGTGGTGCACGCCTGTGGTCCCAGCTATTTGGGAGGCTGAGGTAGGAGGATCAACTGAGCCCAGGAGGTCTGGGCTGCAGTAAGTTGTGATCACTTCATTGCACTCTAGCCTGGGTAACAGAGTGAGACCTTGTCTCAAGAAAAAAACAAACAAACAAACAAACAAAACCCCCCCAAAAAAACAAAAAAACAAAAAACAGGTCATTCTGGTCTGCTGAGGTCTCAGACAGAAATTAGAAACATGTGATTTGAAAGTGGAATTAAGGCAGTCCTAGTTGTAAGTGAAAAAGAACTTAGCTGAACTTCCTCCTAGTGTTTTATGGAAGGTAGAATTTGTGAACAATGAAACTGGAGACAGTAGTTCTCCCTTATCTATGGTTTTGCTTTCTACATTTTAGTTACCCAAGGTCAACTGCCATCTGAAAATCTTAAATGGAAAATTTCAGAAACAGGCTGAGTGCAGTGGCTCACGCCTGTAATCCTAGCACTTTGGGAGGCCGAGGCCAGTGGTTGACTGAGGTCAAGAGTTCGAGACCAGCCTGGCCAACAAATTGAAGCCTCATCTCTACTAAACATACAAAAATGAGCTGAGCATGGTGGCAGGCACCTCTAATCCCAACTACTCGAGAGGCTAAGGCAGAAGAATCACCTGAACTCCAGAGGCAGAGGTTGCAGTGAGCTGAGATTGTGCCATTGCACTCCAACCTGGGCAACAGAGCAAAAACTGTGTCTTAAAAAAAAAAAAAAATTCCAGAAGTAAACAATTCATAAGTTTTACATTGAGCCCCGTTTTTCTGAGTAGCATGATAAAATCTTGCACCATCTCACTTTGTCCTGCCTGGGACATGAATCACCCCTTTGTCTAGAATGTCCATGCTGTCTATGCTACCTACCTGCCCATCACTTAGTAGCCATCTTGGTTGTCAGATGGACTATTGTGATATTTCAGGGTTTGTGTTCAAGTAACCTTTACTTTATTTAATAATAACCCCAAAGTTCAAGAGTAGTGATGCTGGTATATTGTTATAATTTTTCTATTTTAATATTATTCTTCATCTCTTTATGTACCTAATTTATAAGTTAGACTTTATCATAGATATCTATGTATATGAAAAAACATAGTATATATAGAATTCAGTACTATCTGTGGTTTCAGGCATCCACTGGGCATCTTGGAAGGTACTGCCCACAGGTAAGAGGGAATTGCTATATTTAGCTGAAGAGATTCCAAAGCAAAGTGTTGAAGGAGTGGCTTGGTTCCTCCTGACTGCTTATAGTAAAATGTGAAAGGACAGAGATTAATTAAAGAAGTGAGAAGTCACGCCTATAATCCCAGCACTTTTGGAGGCTGAGGCAGGTGGATCACCTGAGGTCAGGAATTTCAGACCAGACTGGCCAACATATTGAAACCCTGTCTCTACTAAAATACAAATATTAGCTGGGCATGGTGGCATGCACCTGTAATCCCAGCTACTTGGGAGGCTGAGGTGGAAGAATTGCTTGACCCTGGAAGGCAGAGTTTGCAGTGAGCCAAGATTGTGCCACTGCACTCCAGCCTGGGCAACAGATCAAGACTCTGTCTCAAACAAAAAACAAAACAAAACAAAACAAAACAAACAAACAAAAAAAGTGAGAAATAACAATAGAATTCTCAGCTCCCAACTGACAGAATGAATTTCCTCTTGGACAAGGAAACCCCAGAGAAACTGAAGCTGAGTTTCTGGCCATGATGGGATGGAAGTCAGACACACCTCATTATCCCCTTGCCCTCAACAATTGCCATCAATCTTTCTTCTCTAAGGGCTAAACAGAAACCAGCCCTTTCAAAAGACTCTACACTGATAATGTAGATAACTAGCTTATTTCCCCAGGTACAGAACAAAGATGAGATTAATCGTTTCTTCACCCCTCCCTGAGATGTCTGCTTCCTCTATTCCTTTTTTCTTCATTCATCTTATCTTATGTAAAATGTAAATTTTGGGGGTACTAACTAAAGTCTCTCACAGCTATGTAATCATTTACCTCATTGCCCCCTCCTTCCTTTTAAGGAAAATGTAGAACTACTAAACCTCTTAAGAATATCTCTGGAAAATAGAGCCACAGATGTGTCTGTGACTCACATCTTTCCTGGGTGCACCCTTCAGCTGGCTCCATGAACCTTGATTGATTGAGACACCTGCCTCTGTCACTCATTTTGGTTGTCAGAAAAAACAATTAAGCAAAAAGGAAGCAGAACTTGAAGATTTTGCAAAATTTCAGCCTTTCCCTATTGCAAAAAAAAAAAAAAAAATTAGAAAGCTTGTTCTGAAGAGAACACTGAGAACGTGTCTGAACAATCATGTGGTGAAGAGATCACGAGGCCAGGAATGGCGGCTCATGCCTGTAATCACAGCACTTTGGGAGGCTGAGGTGAGGGGATCACTTTAGCCCAGGAGTTCGAGACCAGCCTGGCCAACATAGTGAGACGCTGTCCCTATAAAAATAAATAAATAAAAATTTAAACAATAGAGATCAGGAGTACAACTCATGCACTTCATCAGCTATCTTGGCAGAATCCAGGAATGGGATTATACCAGTGAAGACACTGCCAGTTGGAACTAAAGAGGGTAGAGAAAGCAGGACAGAATGAAGGATAACTCTCAACCTTCTTGGAATCTACAGGACCAAACCATAGAGCCATCAGCTATGAATGTGTGCTAAGAACGAAGCAGAAGGTGATTAAAGAATCATCAGGGGTGCCATTGCCACCATAGGCCCCAGAACCAAGGTGTTTTCTCCTCTGTTTCCAAAGGCAGGGCTTTGTCTCTGGTTTCAGCCAGGACAATCCCATCCAGTGCCTCAGGGGTGGACTGCTCTCTGAAGAAAGCTGTGTGAACAGGGAAGCTTGAAAGAGCCGTGGAGGTGATGCTGCCACCTCAGTGGGCCTTTAGGGCAGAGCATCAAACCAAAGAAGCTTATTCTGAAGTCTTGAGATCTAATGGAATTTGCCTTGCTAGGTCTTGCACTTGCTTGAAACCCGACACCCCTTTCTTATTTCTTTCTTATTATTCTCCTTCCTTATTTCTCCCTTTTGGTATAGCAATGTCTATCCTATGCCTGTCCCACCATTGTGTTTTGGAAGCACATAACTTGTGTGGGTTCACAGATTTACAGATAGAGAGCAGTTTGCCTCAGGATAAATCATGCCTTGGTCCTCACTCATACTTGATTTAAATGATATTTAGATGAGACTTTAGACGAGTCGATGGTGTTATGAGTGAAGACTTTGGAGGCTGTTGGAGTGCAGGAAACATATTTTGCGTGCAAGAAGGACATACATTTTGGGGGTGCCAGGCGTGCAATGCTATAGACAGCTGTGTCTCTCCAAAATTCATATGTTAAAGCTCTAACCCCCAATGTGACCGTAGTTGGAGATAAGACCATTAGCAGGAAATTAAAGCTAAATAAGGTCAAAAGCACTGGACCTCATTTGATAAGACTGTGGCTTTTTAAGAAGAGGAAGAGCTGCCTCTGCCTCTTTCTCTTCCTCTCCTCCCTTCCTTCCTGCCTTTTCCCTTCCCTCCACTGTGTGAAGACACAGCAAAAAGGTCATCTATAAGCCAGGAAGAGAGCTCTCACCAGGAACTGAATTGGCTGGTACCCTGATCTTGGACTTCTCAGTCTCTAGAACTTTTAGAAACAGGTTTCTGTTGTTTAATCCATCTAGTCTGTGGTATTTTCTTTTGACAGGCTGAGCTAAGACAGGGAGGATGGTGGAACATCTGATGATGGCAGTGCCGTCAAATCCATCTTGTCCCAAACATCCCTTGAAGGTCCCAGAACCATTCCAGAGTGGGATGTCCTGTCTTAGCATCCAAAGTATCCGTAGGTGTTACCCCAACCCAATCCCCAGAAACTGGAAACATTCCATTTGGTCCTGTCCTGAAGTGTCTGTAACAAAAATCCCACACACTTGAGTCTTTTTCATCGGTTTTATTAGCATCAATATATACAAAGTGGAAAATGACTTAATTTCATTATTCTAGCTTAGAAAGTTTGTTTTGCTTTTTATTCCGTTTGGCGATAAAATGGAAATGAAGATTTCCCAGGAGAAAGCCTACCTTTGGGGGTGCTGAACAACTCAAATAATATCTGACCTCAAATGACCCATCATGCTTAGTCAAGGACATAGGAAGGTCATGCCCTTTGGATTCACTCAAAGGGCATTTTTGCCTGAGGCCCATGCCTCAGCCTAAAGCTACCCACATATTTGCCAAATCACTACTTCTTACACAACCCTCCTGATTATGCAGACGCTTTGCTTCCTTCTGGGCTGTGTGGCAGTTTTCAAAGCTATCAGCCTGAGGTTCTATAGGCTCTCCAAGGGGTGAGCTTCAAAAGATCATAGTTAAAGCACATCTATGAAACTAAGTAAGAATGGCCATCAGGTAGCGATCAGAATACTTATGTTAGCTAAATAATTCTACAAAAAAAAAAAAAAAAAAAAAAAAAAAAGCAAAAAGCTGAGCTCCAAGCTAAAGAGGGTCGAGTGTGTGCATTTTTAAAGCACAGGGTGGTAGCTGACAGATACAGCTTATATGAATTAGCATGTAATACACACCATCACATGCATTCTCTGAAGCTCACAATCTCTGTAAACGTATTTCCCCACTGTTTTAAAAACAAAGAGTGGCTTGTAGGAAGGCTCAGTCCATTCTCGAGTTTCTCAAGAGTGTATCCTATTCAAAAATATTTAATCCCAATGGGTTTTAATATTGATCTTATAAAAACAGACGTCTATGAACTGTAATGAGATGCCTTGCACATTTTTGGCACTATTGTTTTTTTACCTTTACGTATTACAAATACACATTCAGATATTTTAAAAAGAAAAATAGACACCAACCTGTCTTTTCAATCACACTGTACATCGTTGAACTCGTATGATCCTTCTCTAGGCTAAAACAAACTTTCAAAACATGGTTACAGGTGCGGTACTACTAAGACAGAACTGAGACACTGGTCTCCTGAAAAAAACAACAATGACAGCAACAACAACAAAAAAACAAAAAACCCAACGCCTTTTCTATCTTTCCAATAGCGAATAAGAACACCTGGGGTGTGGCCTGGCTAGTTTTGGGGATAGGGTTAGGATAAAGATTTATATTTTGTCAGTCTTTATAGAAGGCAAATGTTTAGTTTTCACATAACCATAATATGTTCTAAAATCAAATATTATTAATAGAGTCTTCACTCCAGGTGACCCAGGGTTAGGGTTAGAATAAGCATCCAATAAAATGGATTGGGTTCTGCCTTTTAAGGAAAGGTTACATTATTTTTGTTGTTATCTTTCTCCAAACATGACATTGTTCACTAATGGCCTGGAACACTTCTCTGGTTCTTGCATTAAATGGGGCTTTGGGTCCTGGAAAACAGCCTTTAGCTATTTCTTGCCATGGACCACACAAGCATGCCTTCAGGAGTATACATGCAAGATTCTTTTCTGGCAGAAGGAAAATATTCTGGTCTTAGACCCCAAGATTGAGGTCTGAGTTCCTGCTGGCAAGGAGAGTACATGTGTGCATAAAACCAGCTTTCCCTATCTTGCTTAAGATGTTTTCAATGTAACCACCAAAACATAGATTCCCCACCATTCTCCCTATGGCTAGAAAGATCTTTTCTTGTTTGAAAACCAGCAGACTTGAAACAATTCCAGAGAGAATGGGAGGCACCAAAGAGAGTTCCAAATGCCACTGAGCCCGTGTGCCTGTCCAAGCCATTGACTGTCACCACCACGTCACCGGTCCCAGGGAGGTGAGTCTGCTTTACACATAGTATTTCTTCCATGCACCCGCACCCTCCACCTTCTCTTTATTCCTGTATTTAGAAAAGAATTTTCCAAAGAGGCACACATGCACCAGCTTCACTGGGTTGGGGGAAAGCAGACCCTGATAAAATAGGAGGAATGCCCGTGTGATTAGATGTGGGGCTATAGAATCCTTTCTGGATGAAATTTCTCTCTCTGTTTTCATCGATGTTCAGGTCAGACGATACAGGATTCCACTGGACGGTTGGCTGTGATTTAAAATCTCCTGCCCCTGTTCTCTGCAGCTCCTCAGTCAGCATTCACACCACCCTCCAACATTCAGACAGCTTCAGAGAATAGAAAAATAGTTTCTTCTCATAGGACCTCCCGCCCCCTGAAATACTTGATGGCAAGTATACTCTGAAGATGACACCTTTTAGAGAATCAGTGCACTTGACTCTCCTCTACTTTGAGAGCTGAGAGATATTCCAGAACCCCAGGAGAAAACAGAGCTCACCCCTGGATTTCCAAACATAGCACCTCCTTTTTCCCATCACAAATCCTTGTCACTGTATGAGTGGGGCCGCCGGTGCCTCCTAAGCCTGTGTGTTTATTATCACAGCTTGAGAGTGGCTTGCTGAACATGGTGATTGATTCTGGCACTCATAGCATAAATTACGTGCTCTTTCATCGTTGAAAGAGTGTCAAAGAACAGAACATTTTATTAACCCACTTCCCTTACCCAACGATCCCCCTCACCCAATTCTTCAATGGAACTCTCAAATCTCTCATTTTTTCTCTGAAAAATTCCCTTTGGTCATTTGTCACCTTTTAAGAAGGAAAACGTTTTCTTGTTTTGTCCAGCAAGGCTAGAGTGGTAAAAGACAATGTTTATGTAACACCTTTGCTACCTTCAGAAGAACTGTGAGAGGGAGGGGATGTGGTAAAACCTTTCGGAAGCTGGTAGAATGGGAAGAGAGGACACAGAATTTGTTTTGGAGCGCAGTTCCCCAAATGGGTTTAAGTACCCATGCTAAATTCCAACCCAAACTAAGCCAACAAGAAATACCCTTTCCAACCTAATCTTGGGACTTAGATTTGTACTGAAAACACCATGGGCATGGTTCCCAAAGATGCATGCAATTCGATGCAGCCTTAGCATGGCATTGCTGATGGGAGAAACTCCATCTGTTGTTTTGTGTTTTTGCTGCCGCGATTTGCCACTTTGCAAGTCTTCCACCTGCCTTCAGAATTGAGGCTGTAACATGAATTTTGCTGAGGCCGCAAAACATCCAAACCCACACCTATTTCACTTTTAAATATAATAAATACAGGGAAGAAAACAGTAAACCTTCAATAAAGAGTCTAAAGAAAAGACAGTCGACATTCTGGGGTTTCAATCAAATGCCACATGGTCTCTGGATGAATGTCTCGAGGAGATTGTGGCTGAGTTCACAAGTCCCCTTCTCAGGTGTAGCTCTCTTTAGATAGAAACCTCATACTCTCTGGTTTCCTGCAAGAGAGAGAAGCACAGATTGCTCAAACCCTTGTGTGGTAGAGTGATATACATAGGGGGATGCAGTTCTTGGCACCTCCGTATGTCCATGCCCTTGGTCGTGACTTTGCAGTGCCCTCTCACTCTGACACTGACTTGCTTTTGCCAATGGGTTATAAGGAAATGGGGTACAACAGCTGCTTGAAACATACTTATATGTTTCTGCTCACATCCTGCCCATCTGTCATCACCATGAGCTAGGCTTTAGTCGCTGCAGGAAAATGAAAGACACACAAAGCAGAGCTGAGTCACCCAGCCATCAACCAGACAATGTCAGGATTACCACCCAGCTAAAACGCTGACCCACAGACTGAAGAGCAAATGAATGCTTGTTGCATTAAGCCATTGAGTTTGGAGATGTTTGTTACTCAGCATTACTATAGCTCTAGGTCACTGATACACTCTACTAATAAGTATTCATAATGTCTAGTCTCTAAAATTCTTTATTTCAGTCTGACCTTTTCCCATGATTTCAAAGCAAGCTACATAGAATGCAAAACAACATATGCCCTGATCTACCATTGCCATATGAAATGACCACAACATGTGGGTAGTTGAATTTCTTCAATATTTATGGAGTGTGAGTAATGTATTCCAAGCCCCAGGGACAAGGAGCAAGGAGATAGAAGAAGTCACAGGCTCAGCCCTGGAAGTTGTCACTGTCACATACTTTAATGGAAGTCTCCAGCTCCCATTCAGCCAACACAGATGTGCAATCACATCTATGCTTCATGGTACATGGGAGTGTGGTGGGCAGGCCCCAAGGTGGTCTCCATGATCCCCACCTCCTGGGGCTCATGCCTTTGTGTGGTCTCCTTCTTTTAAGGGTGGGTAGAGCCTGTGACTTGATTCTAACTAGGAGAATACACAGGTACTAGGATGTCACTTCCATGTTTGCATGACACAGGCTTGTGACTTCTATCTTGCAAGATGACTCTCTCTCTCATGGTGACTTTGAAGAAGCCAGCTGCTATGTCATGAGACGCTCTATGGAGAGGCCCACATGGAAGAAACTGAGGGTGGCCCCTAGAAGACAGCTCAAAGAAATTGAGGCCCTCATTCTAACAACCTGCAAGGAACTGAATGCTGTCAACAACCATGTGAGTTTGGAAGTGGATCCTTCCCTGGTTGAGCCTCAGATGAGACTGCAGCCCAGTTGCTGCCTTGTCTGTAGCCTGTGAGTCATAAAGCAGGGGGTCCAGCTAAGCTGTGCCTGGCTTCCTGACTTATAGAAACTATGAGATAATAAATGTGTGTTGTTAATTTAGGCCCCTAAGTTTGCAGTAATATTGTTACACATCAATAGATAACTAATACAGGAGATCAGAGGAAGTGGAGGTGAAGGAAGGTTAGTGGGACAAGAAACAAGTCAGGTTTATTCCCCCCAAACATTGGGAGATGGCTGCACATCGTTACACAGTGAATTTGAAGGATGATGGTTTTGCAAAGTCATAACCAGCCTTTTGCTTCCTCGCATGTGCCCTGGACCTTTGCACATGCTCTCCCATCTGTCTGACATCCTCTTCAGCCCACCGTCCAAGCCCTAACCACTTCCCATGTCTCAGCTATACTCTCACTTTCTCAACGATGCCTTGCCCAACTCCAAGTGTCCTCATTATACATTCTCCTAGCAATTTTTTCATAGTCCTTAAAAAGTATTATTTGTTGTAATCAAAATATTCATGGACACATTGGATTGTCGGAGGTCCAAGGGAGGCAAGATAGCATCGCGATTAAGAGTGTCAGGTTGAATTTGCATCCTGGCTTCAGGCTGTGCATCCTGGCTGTGCGCCACCTTGGCCAAATTATTCTTTCCTCTCTCTGGACCTCAATGTCCTCATCAATCAATTAGAGATAACTGTGGAATGTATTGCAGAGAGCTGCAAGGATTCAAGGAGATTATGCATTTAAAGTGCTCAGCACATGACATGTATTATTATTGATAATAGTAATTCACAAGATGGTAAACTCATTACTGGTGGAATCTGTGTCTGTTCGGGTTCATGACTATGTTCCTAGCACCTAACACGGGGTCTGACACTCAAATGTGTAGGGATGTTTCACATGCCTTTGAATAAAGGGTGGAGCCCAGTGGGATGTGTGGGAATGCTGTACATTGCCACCAGACCACTGGTGGTCTGCTGTCTGTGGGTCTTGGGTGCAGCCTCTTTTTTCTGTGGGTGTTCTGCTGACAGTAATCAGCCTCTTGGGCTCGTCCTCAGCACCAATCACTTGTAAAGAAAGCTGGGTTCTCCCAGCAGTTATCTCTTTAGGGCTCTTCGTGGGGATAAGACAGGACCACTGGCTGTGCGCAATAGGAAATGAAATGTTTTGTCTTATTGTTGGTGAATTCAGAGCAAAGAGGGAGGGAATTGGAAAGAGACGAGAGAGATCAACTCACCCCTGTCTCATAAATGGGGTTGTCAAACTCGGTTTCCACGGTGATCTGGCTGTAGGGGTGGGAGTACATCAGAGGCAGGCGGAGATTGGAATAGTAGCGACATCTAGGGGAGAGAAAGGAGACAGAAGTTACTTCTCCCCAGCTAGGAGACACATTACAATATTGAACGGGAACAGTTGGTGCCACTTCCTGAGCAGCGGCACCTCTGTGAATGACAACGAGGATGTGTGCAAACAGCCTTTCGCAGGCGAGAATCCTAGTGAGGTGAAAGCAGAAATCATAACTGCTCTCAACTTGCAACCCAGGCAGCGAGAACCAAAGGCTTGTGACCCCCTCTTACTAGGGAGGGGGCGGAGCTTAATTTGTTTTCTCCTGGAAGGTCACTCAGGTCCCTCTTGAATGCAAAGGGAAACAAGAACAAGGATGAGCATTTATTGAGCACCTACTGCATGCCATATTGCCTTAGATCAGCCTTCCTTGACCACCTATTTATTTATTTATTTGTTTTGAGACAGGGTCTTGCTCTGTCACCCAGGTTGTAGCGCAGTGGTGTCTCACTGCAACCTCTGCCTCCTGGGCTCAAGTGATTCTTCTCCCTGCACACACCACCACACTTGGCTAATTTTTTTTTTTTTTAAAGAGACGAGATCTCACTATATTGCCCATTTCCCAAGCTGGTCTCAAACTCCTGGGCCCAAGCAATCCTCCAGCCTTGGCCTCCCAAAGCGCTGGGATTATGGGGATAAACCACTATGCCTGGCCCATGACCACCTATTTAAAGGTGATTTCTCTGTTACTCACCACACCTAACCATTTCCTTCATTGTGTTTATCTTAGTGTGTTATAATTTATTTGTGTACTTACTCTACCCTGCCCCCAGTAGACTGTGGGCTCCATAAGGGCAGTGACGATTTATGTTAGGCATGTTCCTGCCTCAGAACCTTTGTACATGCTGTTTCCCTGCATGAAACCCTCCTTTTTCACATATCTGCATAGGTTTCTTTTGTTTTTGAAATGGAGTCTTGCTCTGTTGCCCAGGCTGGAGTGCAGTGCCACGATCTCGGCTCACTGCAATCTCCTCCTCCGAGGTTCAAGTGATTCTTCTGCCTCAGCATCCCAAGTAGCTGGGATTACAGGCGCCCACCACCATGCCCAGGCGAATTTTATGTTTTCTTTTTTTGTAGTAGAGATAGGGTTCCACCATGTTGGCCAGGCTGGTCTCGAACTCCTGACTTCAAGTGATTCGCCTGCCTTGGCCTCCCAAAGTCCTGGGATTACAGGTGTCAGCCATCATGCCTGGCCTGCATAGGTTTCTCATGATCACTTTCAAGTCCTTGCTCAAATGTCATTTCTCAGTGGGGCCTCCTCTAGCTACATTATTTAAAAGTCAACCACCACTTCTATTCCAGAATTCTTGCCCCCTCCCAGCCTTCTCTTCCTGCACTTATCAGTTTTTAACACATATATTTGCTTACATACTTTGCTTACTGTCTATCTTTCCTTGTTAGAACTTGAACCCCAGGAGAGCAAATATTTCCTTCTATTTTTTTTTTTTTCCACAAATGATGTTTCTAGTACCCAGAAAACTGCCTGGCACCTAGTAGGTGCTCAACAACAGTGAATGTGAATGAATGAGTGGCTATTCTGGGACATGGTTTAATCTCTTCCTTCTGCATTCAATGCAAGTTTCTATGACCCCCAACACCTGGGACAGTGTCTGATATACAACAGATTGCCAATAGATATTTGTTGAATAAATGAGTGAATGCATGAGTGAGTGATGGAAGGAACTAATCAACATGTCTGGCAATATGTCATATCTACGTCCTCCACTAAACCATAACCTCCTTGAGGGCAGGAATAGTATTTGTCTTACTTGCTTGGAGGCTTCATAATTGCCCAGTGTAAATATTTATCCCACAGAATTGGGCTGAATCTGGGCATCTCTGCGATCACACAAATGCCACTATGCTCCAGCTACAGGTGGAGACCTTGAGGCTCAGAGAGGTGAACCGCCCAGTCCCTCTTAGTGCTGGTGGCTGAGTGCTTGGCAGTCGTCTCCCCCATCAGCTCCCTACCTTGTGATGTAAATGTAGGCTCCTCCCAGCAGTAAGGAGATGATGAGGACCGGGATGAAGATAGCCAGGGCCATGTTCCCCCCTTCCAGCGACGTCTCTGCTGCCGCTTCTGCTACTGAACACAGGAGCCAGTGAGGTCCTCATTTCCCAGGTATCTGACTCCCATTGAGCGCCCACCTGCCCAGTTCTCCACCCTTTGGAGACGGCTTTCCAAGGTCTAAGGCTCTGTGAGGGCCTTAGACCTTGGAGGGCCATCTATAAAGACTAGAGGAAATGGTGCTGTTCCTTTGCAAGAGGTCCCAGACTCATCCTTGGGTGGGTTGGCCATAAGAGCTACAGAAAATCACACTGTTTGAAACCTGATCATACCATTCCCATTTTTGGGGGGCTACAGTTAAAATCTGGTTAAAGTCCAATTCACAGGAAGACTAGGAGAAAATCCCAAATTCAGTAACCGGGAAAGCAGATTTGCTGGACATTCCATGGAGTGGAGAAGAGAAACAGGAATGGGTCTGGACCCCAGATGCAGGAGTGGTGGGCGAATCTGGGTTTGTGTGTGTCGTTGAGTTGAACAGTGCTGGTGGTTTCTCACCCACAAGGTTTCTAAGGGATTCTCAGACCTGGTGCTCACCTGTGGAGCGGGGAGCTTGTTGCATGCAGACTGGCGGGCCCCTCCTAGACCTTTTGAGTCCCACTCTCCAGTCCAGGAGTGGGCTCTGAGCATTGGGGACAGCTCTCCGTCCTGCACACCCCAGTGACACCCCAACTCTGAAGGCGCGGCATTGATTCCCAGAGGCTACCCTTGCACATTCCCTGGCTGCTCTCTCAACCTCCCATTATTTGTGGCAATTGCAAGAACTAGAACAGCTGTTGCAGGGGCCTGGGGCAGAGGGCTGCTTTCCCAGCATAGCTTGAAGGCGGATCCTCCATCCCTTCTAGAAACTTGGCCCCCAGGTTTCCTCTGCCATTCTCCACGGTCACATCTAATAGAGCTTGGCTGTACACCAATCTATAACCCATTAACCACCACTTTATGGGGTCTGAAAAATCAATCCTAATACCCACAATAAATGCATGAGCACAAAACGTTACGATGGCTCTCATAAGCTCCGAGCAACCCCAGCCCTTTGAGACGTTCTCATGGTTCATTGGTTGGCAAAAGGCAGAAAAAGGATACTCTGAATGGAGACTAACACGAAGTGCCCTCTATTTTCCAAGCGGAGTGTCTAATTCATGCTCCTTCACTTATATTTGAGCCCTGGTTCCACCCGCTTGGATTCAAGTGTTGTCTGTTACAAGGAACAGCCACTAGTGAAATGTAATTTACATAGCCCCAGATTCTAAGTGAACTCATTATTGTCAGAAAGCTAAAGATGGCTCCAGGAAAAATCAAAACTGCTTGATTGGGTAAAAACACTTTTTTTTTAAAAATAAAAGAAACAATATATTACAGTATATATTTTAAAATATATATACTATAATATACTGTATTTGTATTTCCATGTATATACAGTAATATATTACAGTATATATTTTACATCACAGCCCCGGTGAGTGGTTTTGTACCGAATTCAATAGTGGTGACATAGAACGCTGGACATTTCACACACGGGAGGGGTTGGAAAGGGAAGGAACCACAAAATGAAAACAAAACTGAAATAAAATCCTGGATAGATTTTAACATCTGCTCCTCATGAATAAGTCTCAGTTGGGAATTTCTAATAAAAGGAGAGCTGAAGTAAGGAGACATGGGAGAAGGGGTGGGTATGTTGAGGGGAAAAAAGACTCAAGGAAAAATGGACCATTGAATGTTTCCAGGGCAAACTCTTCTCTCTGGAAACCAGGAGGACTCTCAGCCTGAAAGGTGACACGTCACCAGATTTAGTTCCCTTTCTAGAATGGCATCATGAAAAGTTTTACAATAGGGTTATGCCTTTCTCAGGGTCATGGGCTGTAAACTTTCCTTGTCTCGTTGCTGTTACCATGTAGAGAACAGCTGTCAAATCCCTTTCAGGTTACTCGCAGGATCCTGACTTGCAAATCCCATAATTTTTTTCCCTTACAATATTATTTTAAAATTATCTTTGGCAGTGTGAAGGTAGAATTTATTTATTTTTTTAAGTGTCTAAATAAAGATATTCAAAGACCTGCCCTTGTTTTGTGTGCTATTAGTTTGATTTATTAAACTTTTTTTTTTTTCCATTCTGGAACTCACCTTCTAAAGCATGTTCAAAACTGTCTTGATTAACTGAAAGAGAAATCAGGAAGCATTGGTCAATGTAAAGTGAATTCACTTCATTTGCATGAAATGAGGCCAAAAAATTAGATGCAAAAGCCCATGCCATGCTTTGGTGAAGTTAGTGTTATGTTTTGACTTGTCTTGGGCCACTATAATCAGTGAACGTGCCTGGGGACTCTTCACTTCCTAAGTTCCCAAGAGAAGATGAGATAGATAAGACCCAACGTCAACAACAGTGATAGTGAATAATTACTGAACACTCACCGCGTGTCCAAAATTGTGCCAAGAACTCTATATACATTTGCTCATTTAACCCTCATGCCAATCTTGTTAGGTCAATGCTATTATCATCCCCATTTTACAGATGAGCAAACAGAGGTTCAGAGAAGTGAAGCGACTTCTCTGACATCACACAGCTTCTCAGTGATGGAGGCAGGATTTCTATCTGGGTTGCTCAAGCTCTGTGGTTTCTGCTCTCAATCATGTGGTTAGGGTCTTTTCATCATTTTCACATGGGGCAAAGCACGAATGGATTGCGAGGCCCAAGACCTTTATACAAAATCCAGCCAGAGATGGAACTGTTTTCTTGTTTTGAAGACTATCTATGTACACCTCTCTAATTTCATTCTTATTTCTTTTTATTTGATGAGGCTTTGTATTCCATGTGAAACTATTTTTTTTTTTTTTTTTTTGAGAAGGAATCTCGCTCTGTCGCCCAGGCTGGAGTGCAGTGGCGCACGGTCTCTGCTGACTGCACAAACGATTTTTAATCATTTATATTTTCTGTAAAACTTCTCTGGAGGTTCAAGATGATGGGGACTGGCACCCCATCTTTGTCATCGGTCATGGTGGTAGCTGAGCACAAAAAAATACCAACAAGGATGGACGTTTATTACAGGAATGCAAAACCCCAGCGTGAAGGACTTCGATGAAAAAATTGCAGCATTAGGGGATAGGAGAGAGTGGCCACCAAAGGCTTAGCTATACTCATGTCTCCAATCCCAAGACATCCTAATCCATGCCTTGGTTAAAGTCACTCTCTGGTTTACGCCATCATCACACCATGACAACAAAACCAGCTGAAAAGCTAGCTGGCTAACTAAGTGCACACATCTCTGCAGCTTTGGCATCAAGAAAATGGAAAGATTGAAGCAGATGGTCCCGCCCCAAGATGTGAGTCGCACCGTGGTTGAGTGGGAGTGCGTGAATGTCCATGGAATCCTAGAACTGGGAGGAGGCATTGAATCTTGTGTCCCTTGGAGCCCCGTGCTCATGGACCGCAGGGGGCATGTTAAATGCAGATTCCTGGGCCATTCCTGGGACTTGCCAGGGCAGTATTCTCAGGGGTGGACCTCTGCAGGTCTCACCAGTGCCCCAGCAGTGCTGATGCATCCAGTGGGCTCACTGGCTCCTCTTTAGAAACTCTGATCTGGGCTCCCCCAGTTAGTTCACAAAAAGGGAAACCAAGGTCAGAGAGGGAAGGAGGCTCACTCAAGGTCACACAGGTGGTCCACAGCAGAACCGGGCTGGAGCCTGGGGGCCCCATGTCCCAGTCAGGTGGTCTCACATTGGCATTGAGTTGCTTCCCCTCCTGCAGACCACAATGTCATGCATCCCAGTTTCTTTTTCTGAAGAGGAAGTGATTTATCATTTGCGTACAGAGTTGGTGGTGGGACGCATCTCAGGAGTGGAAATGGGGAGGGAAGAAAGGTGCAGGGGTGTCCCGAGAGCCTTTCCTGTTAGCAATTCCATCACAGCTGTGGGAGAAAGCAGTGAGCTGGTGCACCTTGCGGGGCTTCTAGGGATGCTAGCCCATAGAAAAGAGAGGTTTCAGGGATCACCTGCAAAATGGAGCCTCTTTTTAGCTTTCCTGGTTTTTTTCTTTTTTTTGGTCATTTGTGTATATTCTTTTTTTTTTTTTTTTTTTTTTTTTACAGAATCTTGCTCTGTCACCCAGGCTGGAGTGCAGTGGTGCGATCTCGGCTCACTGCAACCTCAGCCTCCCGGTTTCAAGCAATTCTCCTACTTCAGCCTCCAAGTAGCTGGGATTACAGGTGCACACTACCATGCCCCGCTACATTTGTGTATATTCTGATGGTAGTTTTATTTTCCTATCAGTTTGGCAGCATGTAAAAAACATTGAAAACATACAGTGCTGGTGAGGATGTGGAGAAATGGACATTATTACACGTTGTTGGTGAGCGTGGATTGCTCCAATTGCGGGCAACGATTTGGTGACATCCAGGACAACTCCGTATCCACAGGCCTTTGCCCACACCATCAATCCTGCTTTGAGGAACCTGTCCTGCCGGGTGAAAAGTGCCAGCATCCAAGGATTCATGGGCAAGAATGTTTTTGCAAAACAAAACAAACAAAAAACTGGAAGAGAACTGATGTCTCCATCAACAGAGGAAGAGCTGAATGCACTGGGGAACAGGCAAAGTGTGGAATGATGGGTGGCAATTAAAAAAAATAACTTGGTGCTACATTTGTAATAAGTAAAACACAGAGTACAGCATGATATGGAACCCCCTCCCTTTTTTTTCTTTTGATACAGGGTCTTGCTCCCTCTCCCAGGCTGGAGTGCAGTGGCGCAGTCATGGCTCACTGCAGCCTCAACCTCCTGGGCTCAAGCAATACTCCCGCCTCAGCTTCCCAAGTAGTTGGGACTGCAGGAGCGTGTCACCATGCCCGGCTAATTTTTTTGATTTTTTTGTAGAGATGAGGTCCCACTATTTTGCCTAGGCTGGTCTCAAACTCCCAGGCTCAAGTGATCTTCCCACCTCGGCTCCCGAAGTACTGGGATTATAGGTGTAAGCCACCACACCCAGGTTTTTTTTTTTTTTTTTTTTTTTTTCTATAAAGCAAAAACAAACATCCCTCTCTCTTTCCAAGTATATCTGCGTGTACAAGCCTAGGGAAAGGTGTGACACTGGAAATTCAGATGATCAGCACTGGCTTCCGCAGAAGAAAGAAAGGGATGGAGGAGAGAGGAAAACTCTGCTCCTTCCATTTGAAACTCTGATTTCTTCTACTTGTTCCATGAGATACCTTCGCAATTAATCCAAGAAGAATTTAAAAAGCCACGTGGCAGATACAAACACGTTGTCCAGGCCAAAGTGGCCCTTTTCATGGTTTTCTTATTTGAGTTTTTTTTTTTTTTTTTTTGAGACAGAGTCTCGCTCTGTCGCCCAGGCTGGAGTGCAGTGGCCGGATCTCAGCTCACTGCAAGCTCCGCCTCCCGGGTTCCCGCCATTCTCCTGCCTCAGCCTCCCGAGTAGCTGGGACTACAGGCGCCGGCCACCACACCCGGCTAATTTTTTTTTTATTTTTAGTAGAGACGGGGTTTCACTGTGTTAGCCAGGATGGTCTCCATCTCCTGACCTCGTGATCCGCCCGCCTCCGCCTCCCAAAGTGCTGGGATTACAGGCGTGAGCCACCGCGCCCGGCCAAGGTTCATTAAGAAACAAATCCTGCTAAGTTTTCTCCCCTGCAGAAAACTCCTCAACAACGTCAAATTAACTTCAATTAATGTCCATATGACAGTTACAGGGTTCACAGGCAATCTTTACTCAGGAACTTCCCAACACTTAAGCTCTACAAAGCAGGTTTCCTGTACTATCAAAAATAAATTTAGGCCGGGCGCGGTGGCTCACGCCTGTAATCCCAGCACTTTGGGAGGCCGAGGTGGGCGGGTCACGAGGTCGGGAGATTGAGACCATCCTGGCTAACACGGTGAAACCCTGTCTCTACTAAGAATACAAAAAATTAGCCGGGCGTGGTGGCGGGTGCCTCTAGTCCCAGATACTTGGGAGGCTGAGGCAGGAGAATGGTGTGAACCCGGGAGCGGAGGTTGCAGGGAGTCGAGATCGCGCCACTGCACTCCAGCCTGGGTGACAGAGGGAGACTCCGTCTCGGGGAAAAAAAAAAAAAAAAAGGAAGAAGAAGAAGAAAAAAAAGAACTGCTTATATAAGTCATTGTCATTCATGTGATGAGCCCCTGCTTGATACCCGGTAAGATTAAATTGCATCCCTTATGCTAGTGTTTCGCATACTTGGCTGATGACACAATTCACCTGTGCCGTTAACCTGGTCCCTGGGTCCTGCTTCAGACCCAGTGAATCAGAATCTCAGTGGAAAGGGCTCAGGACTCTGTTTATGTTTGCACTAAATGTTTGGAAATCACGGCCTTAAATGGTTCTCAAATTCAAAGTGCATTTGAGAGCTTGTTAAAATGTTTATTCCAGGCCCGCCTCTCAATGATTTTGGCTTGGGAGATCTGGGGTAGATTCGGGAATGTGTGAACACACCTAGGTTTCCATGCTGCGGTGATTGGCTGGTTGGGGGTCTTTCTTAGTAGCCCTGAAAGTGGGAAATTTACAGTCATGAGATGAGGGTTCAAGTCCAAGCTTTGTCTTGTACTAGCTGCATGACTTTGGGAAAGTCACTTAACTTCTCTGAGCTTCTCCTTCTACATCTGTAAAACAGGTAAGATGACTCACCTATTTTAGTGGTCATAAGACTTAAATGAGGTGATTCAGGGTTTTTTTTTTCTTTTCTTTTAGGTAGATAAAATTCACATAACATAAAATTAACCATTTTAAAGTGTTAACAATTCAGGGGCATTTAGCACATTCACAATGTTGCACAACCATGACCTCTGTCTAGTTCCAAAACATGTTCATCATCTCCAAAACAAGCCCCACACTCATTAAGCAGTCCCTAGACAACCACGACTCTGCTTTCTGTCTCTATGGATTTACCCATGCTAGATGTTTCCTATAAATAGAATCTTAAAACATGTGACCTTTTGTGTCTGGCTTCCTTCACTTAACATAATGGCTTTGAGGTTCATCCGTGTTGTGGCGTGTGTCAATATTTCATTCCTTTTTTTCTGGCTGAATAATATTCCCTTTTTTCTGCCACACTTTTGTTTATCCATTCATCAGTTGAGGGGCATTTGGGTTGTTTCTATCTTGTGGCTCTCGTGAATAGTGCTGCTATAAACATTCATAGACAGTGTTTGTTTGAACACCTGTTTTCACTTCTTTTGGAAATATACCTCAGAGTGGACAAACTAGCTGGGAACGTAGTTTTAAGTCTCAGAGCTGGGGTTCATGAATAAGGCATTTGGGGATCCACTGGAGTTATGGGTTCCCAAGTAGAGACATAAAACTTCATGCTTCTGTTCCTTCTGGAGGGCAAATTCAGTGCCTTTTGCCTGATTCTCAAAGGGGCATTAATGCAATAAAGGTTAAGATCCACTGGCCTAAAACACTGAATATATTTCCATTACTATGACTGACTGTGCACTTCAAAGATCCAGATAAACGAATCCAAATTTTACTCAGTGTGTTACAACTTAATTTTAGTGATGAGTGTTCAATGGATTCTAAGATGCAATTTTCTCACTTCACCATCTGGGAGGTCGGGGCGAGGCTTAAAGCAATAGTGTGTAATAATAACTGCCACCAGGTGGCGCTCATGATTCGCCGTGTGCACAAACGTGGGGGCATAAGAGTATCAGGGTTTGCAGAATGCCAGGCAGCACCCTGGGAGATCACCCCGTAGGCAGTGGGAGAACACTCCTAACCCATGGGAACTAATTCGTTGTGAGAAGGCGGTGCAAGAGGTGGGAAATAATTAAGCAGTGTTCTCTAAGCAGGGGTCAAAGGCAGGCAGAGGTTGGACGCGGTAATCACAGTACTTTGGGAGGCCGAGGTGGGAGGATCGCTTGAGGCCAGGAGTAGAGACCAGCCTGGGCAACATAGCGAGATCCCCATCTCTACAACAATAAAAAAATTTAGCTGGGCATGGTGGCGCGCACTTGTGATTCCAGCCGCACGGGAGGCTGAAGTGGGAGGATTGCTTGAGCCCAGGAGATTGAGGCTGCAGTGAGTCATGATCACGCCACTGCATTCCAGCCTGTGCAACAGAGCAAGACCCTGTTTCCAAACAAACAAACAAACAAACAAAAACAAACAAACAACAAATAAACAAAAACCAGGCTGGTTCACAGGGCAGGGACTAGGGCAAGGCGAGGCGTCTAGGGCGAGAAGTGTACGGAGACTCTTTTTTAAAGGCTGTTCTATGGGACACTTGGTCACCTCCTTACATTTTTCGCCTCAGGCACCTCTCTTGCCTCAACCTCGTCCCAGCCCTGCCTCAATGTAACTGCAAGCCCCTTGTATCAAAGACTTTAGTTCGTTATGGACATTCCTACTGAATTCTGCATCCTTGATGCTTTAATGGGACAGGAGCAATATATATATGTACACATGTGTATGTATATGTATGCATATACATGTATGTATGTAAATGTGTATATATATTTTAGTACAGAATGACATTCAACTGGAGCAATATTGAGTGGAGGTTAATGTTGAAGACCTGGAGTAAAAAATGATTCTACAGCTGGGTGTGGTGGCTCATACCTGCAATCCCAGCTACTCAGAGGCAGAGGAGGGAGGATTGCTGAGGTCAGGAGTTCTAGGCCAGCCTGGGCAACATAGCAAGACCCTGTCTCTACAAAAAAATTTAGTAATAATTTAGAAAATCAAAAGTGCCAGACTTTGAAGGTGGGGAACTTTTAAATACACTGGAACCAGTTTATTTTGCTTGTTATTTTGTTTGTTTGTTTGAGACAGAGTCTCGGTCTATTACCCAGGCTGGAGTACAGTAGCGTGATCACAGCTCATTGCAACCTCTGTCTCCTGGGCTCAAGTGATCCTCCCACCTTAGCCTCCCAAGTAGCTGGGACTACAGGCACATGTCACTATTCAGGTTAATTTTTGTATTATTATTATTATTTTTTTTGTAGAAATGGTTTCACCATGTTACCCCAGGCTGGTCTCGAACTCCTGGGCTCAAGCAATCCTCCCACCTCCGCTTCCCAAAATGCTAGGATTACAGGTGTGAGCCACTGCGCCTAGGCTGCTTATATTTTCATTTCAACATTTTCATAATTGTGATATATGATAAAAAGCTTAACGCTTAAAGACCTTTTTATTTATTTATTTATTTATTTTTATTTTTAGATAGAATCTCACTGTGTCATTACAGGCTGGAGTGCAGTGGTGTGATCTCAGTTCACTGCAACCTCCGCCGCCCGGGTTCAAGTGATTCTCCTGCCTCAGCCTCCCGAGTAGCTGGAACTTCAGGCATGCACCACTATGCCAGGCTAATTTTTTTTAATTTTTAGTAGAGATGGGGTTTCACCATGTTGGCCAGGCTGGTCTTGAACTCCTGACCTCAAGTGATCTGCCTGTCTCGGCCTCCCAAAGTGTTGGGATTACAGGTGTGAGCCACTGTGCCTGGCCAAAAGCTCCTTTAGTAAGTAAAAATAAAAATTCTAAGCCAGGAGAAGACATTGTGTCATAGTGTAATTGGCGACATTTTTTTTTCTTTTTTAGTGGTGACATCTTAGATTTAATGAAGTACAGTAGCTCAGCTTTTTATTATTTTAAAATTTAATTTAATTTTTTTGAGATAGAGTCTTGCTATGTCCAGGCTGGAGTGTAATGGCATGATCAAGGCTCAGTGCAACCTTGACCTCCTAGGCTCAGGTGATCCTCCCATCTCAGCCTCCTGAGTAGCTGGGACTACAGGTGTGTGCCCAACTACTTTTTTTTTTTTTTAATAGAGATGGGGGTCTCACTATGTTCCCTAGGCTGGTCTCGAACTCCTAGTCCAACTTTTTAGAGCAAGTTCAGAACTCCTGTGAGCCAATCCTGACATCTCCAGGGCCCGTGGACCCTGTGTGGTGAGTAGGTTTCTTTACCTTTACACACGGGCAGGGGCCCGTTCCAGTGGGATGGTTGTCCCAGGATGCAGCGGATGGTCACTTCGCCCATGAGCTCAAAGCCTTCGTAGCACATGAAAGTGAGGGACTCTCCTGGCAGGTAGAGTCGCTTGTACAGGATTTGGTATCCATTTTCAGGCAGCCCTGGGTTGTCACATGCCAGGGACTCCTCCGCTGAAATGCAAGCCAGAAGGAGCTCTGATGAGATGATGTAAATCTTTGGGGAGTCCTGCTCAGAATCTGTGTGATCTAGCTTTGGTCAGCCTCTCCAGCATCCTCTGTCTGCATCCCCACCTCGCGTCAGACTGTTTTCTATTTCTCAAACTCTCCTTTCTGTCTTCCACCTCTGGGCACAGATTACATATGGGCAAGGTAGAATGAAGTTGGCTGTGGAATCAAGGTTAAAATATGAGTTCCATTACTTATTAGCTGTGTGATCGCCAGCAAGTGGCATAACCTTTCTGATCCTTAGTTTCCCCATTAGCGTAATGATGATCAAAGGATTATCTATCTTACAGGAATTTGGAGGACTAAAATAGATAAATAAAGAAATGCGTAAGATGTTTTTGGCATGTCATAGGTGCTTAGTAAATGATGGACGGTGGGGGTGTTTAATTATGAAATCTTCTCCTTGCTTTTCACCTGACATCTAACCTGCACATCCATCATGACTAGGTCTTGTCTTTCAACACTCAGTCTTCATTTCTCCTTCTCCAGGAAGCCTTCCTTGATGCCTCCTACCATCAACTGAGTCGTCAGTCTTCTTAGTTTTTCCAGCACTGCATGCACTGTATTGTACTGAATTATTTATCTGTTTCTCTCACTGGAGATGAGCCTGTTAGAGCAAGCTTGAAGCTCAGGGCCTGGGATTTAGTAGGAATGCAATAAAAGGCCCCAACTATTAAAAATAAGCCCACACTGCCATCTGGTGACCATTCTCTTCAGCTGCAGACACAAAGCCCCCGGTAGCCTAAGACACCCAGGCTGGAGTGCAGTGGTGCAACCCCGGCTCACTGCAGCGTCAACCTCCCAGGGTCAAGCAATTCCCCTGCTTAAGCCTTCTGAGTAGCTGGGACTAAGGGCGTGTCCGGCCACAGCCGGCATTTTTTTTTTTTTTTTTTTTTTTTTTTTAGTACAGACAGCGCCTTGCTATGCCTCTCAAGCTGGTCTCAAACTCCTGGGCTCAAGCAATCCTCCTGCCTCAGCCACCCAAGATGCTGGGATCATAGTATTTATTGGAGAGTTGAACCTACAGGTTTAACCCATTTCAGGCCCCAGATGAAATCTAGTCCTTTTTCAGCACCTGGATAGAATGGACAGCTAGCAAATTGCTTCACACACAGGACTACACATCCGAAAACATTATAAACTTTATTATTTAAAAATTTTTAAATTGTGGTAAAATCCACATAACATAAAACTGACCATCTTAACCATTTTAAGTGTACGGTCCAGTAGGTTAGTGTACTTTTACATTCTTGGGCAACTTATGTCCAGAACTCTTTTCATCTTGCGATTCTTACACTCTATATGCATTAAACAACTTATCCCTAGCCCCTGGTATCCCCCATTCTACTTTCTGTCTCTATGAAATTGACAGCTCTAGCTATCGCGTGTAAGTGGAATCAAATGGTATTTGCCTTCTGCGACTGGCTTCTTTCACTTAGCGTAATGTCCTCAAAGTTCATCTAGGTTGTAAGATGTGTCAACAATTTTCTTCTTTCTCAAGGCTGACTAATATTCAATTGTAGGCAGGTGCTACATTTTGTTTTTTGTTCATCCATCGATGGACACTTAGGTAGCTTCCCCTTTTGGCTACTCTGAACAATACTGCTATGAACATGAGTGCACATGTTAAGATATGCCCAGATTTCTGACCCACAGAAACTGTCAGATAATAAACCTGTGTTGTTTGAAGCATCTTATTTTGCAAGATGAATCTCAAGCATCCCTTCAAGACCCAGATTGCTACCCAAAGGCAGGTGGGAACTCTGTCTTATCACCATCATAACTTTAGAATCTTTTCTGGCACCTCTTTCCCAGGCTTAAAACTCATATTATGCTCATACCCAGTACAATGCCTGGTTCACAGAAAGCATTCCTTTATTTACCCAAATAATGTTTATTGAGCAATTACTACGTGCCAACAACATAAGTAGTACTGAGGACACAGAGGTGAATAAAATAGATATAATCCCTGGTCCTGTGGTACTCGTGGTTCAAGGCACACAGTACAATATAGGTCCCAGCTAGAACCTTTTTCTCTGTGAACATGACTTACATCTGGGCTCTACTTAGCTTGAGCAATGTCAACTAAAACAATAGTTACCAAGCTTTCACAAATTAGGAGATTTCAAATAATAACTTAGATTTCTGGATTCTTCTGAAACATTAGAAGATTGGGCAATACTGGGTTCACATAATTACATGGCAATGACTGGCTGGAGTTGAGAACTGGCTTTCCCTGTTAGACCAGGAATATTCTTTACTTTGGCCCCAATCTCTGCCACTCCCTATTGCCTGGCCTTGTAGGCATTTAAATATATCACTTTTCCCATGAAAAGATGAATGAATCAATTGATGAGTATGTTTGAGTCACAGTAATCACCACACATGAAGAATCGGGGCTTTGATCTCCTCCAGTGGGTGGATGGGTAGGAATCTGGCTTCTAGTCTTGAGGTTGAAGGGTTTTCCTTTATACGTCGATAGCAGTCTTCACTGGGACTTATGAACTGTTTCCTTCCCACCCTTGAAATCTAGCCCAGAAGTAGCCTGTGGAAAGAGACTTTCCAGGTCACTGTGCAGCTGGAGTTGCATCTTGGATGACACCATAGATAGCTCTGGCGGGCACCCTTGCATTTATTCAGAAAATATCTCATGAGTGCTTACTTCACGCCCAGCAATGCATCCAGCAATGGGGTAAGGAGGTGAATCTGACACCATTCCTGCCCTCTAACGCTCATGGTCTGCATGCTCTAAGGGGCCAAGCAAATGTGTAAATGGACAATGTAATTAAAAATGGCAGGTGCCATAGAAGAGAGAAACTCTGAAGACCCTGGCTGGCTGGAGAAGACCGCTAACGCAGTCAAGGGAAGGGGCTGTTGGAATAGTTGAGCGAGAGAGGCAGAGATGCTGAATGTACTTCCCTTTCCACAAGATTCCCAGAGATGAGGCAATAAGTGGTTCAGCTGACACTTGACCAAGGCTAATCCTTCCACTAATTGAAGGTCATTTGTATACTTGAAGTTTACCCCCTGGCATTCCAGAGCAGGATGGATATGCAGCCAATGCTTCTGTGTCTGAGCCCAGAGTCAAATCACAAAGCCTTGCTTAAATCAATCATGGGGCTCCCTCCAAGGCAGCACTCTATTATGTGTTTATGGACGAGACCTAAAAGGGCTGGCAAGGGATCATTAACCCTGCAGAGCGTGCCTTGGGGATGGGCTGTAGGAAGGGAGAATTTTATTTTTATTTTCACAGCCTGTGCTTTGTTGTATTTTTTTTTTTAATGCAGGGTGGGTCTGCATTATTTTACAATAAACATAGATGGTATAATGAATGTTTTATAATGTACATTATAATATTTATAATATACATTATAAACCCAGTGCCATTCATGTTCTAATGATTCCTCTGAAAATATCCTTAGGAAGTCTTTGGTCCTCAACCCAGCTGAGCTCGCTGCTGCATCCTTGGCAGCCTAGTACAGGATAGGAGCCCAATAAATGTTTCTTGAAAGACCTCACATCATTTCATTTAAAGGCAAATTGCAGAGTAGAAGCGCTTGGGCTCAAGTGTCCAAGGGCTCAGGATTCAGATCCTAGTTGTACGTCTGTGAGCACAACTGACCTTTCTGAGCCTCAATTTCCTCATCTTGAAAATGGGCTATCTCATGGCATTGTTATGAGAATTAAATAAGCTTATGCACATGAGATAGGCAGCATATAGTGAGCACCCGATACACACTGATTATTTTTATGACTTTTATAACTCTTGTCATATTTTCATACCAATTGTACTGTTGTTTACTTAATACGTATATATACACATATACGTGTGTGTATATATATATATGGAGAGAGAGAGAGAAAGAGAGAGATGGAGTCTCACTCTGTCACTCAAGATGTAGTGCAGTGGCATGATCTCAGCTCACTGCAACCTCAGCCTTCTGGGTCCAAGCGATTTTCCTGCCTCTGCCTCCTGAGTAGCTGGGACTACAGTCATGTGCCACCACGCCTAGCTAATTTTTTTTTTTTTTTGTATTTTTAGTAGAGACGGGGTTCCACCATTTTGGCCAGGCTGGTCTCGAACTCCTGACCTCAAGTGATCCATCCACCGCAGCCTCCCAAAGTGCTGGGATTACAGGCGTGAGCCACCACACCTGTCCTCTTTAATATATTTTTGTAAATTTCTATTTACTTGTTTTTCTATTTAGATTGCACTATATAATTTAGCCTCACTCTAAATAATAATAGTCTTATAATCAGAGGCTTCACATGTCAGTTTTAATTTTTCTAATTTTCTAAGCCAAATGACTCACAAAAAGTTCATCTGGACACTGTTTAAAGCCGCATGGGTACTCCCGTAATGTATCTAATACTCCTACTCCTCGGGAAATGCAGCCCGGTGCACTACACTTCATCGTTTTTGAACTCCTAGAGTCCAGAATACACTCTCCGGTTTTTTTGTTTTTTTGTTTTCTTTTTAGACTGTAGACTCTGTTACTCCAACATTCCATCCGTGTGCTAGGAGCTGGGTGTGAAGTAGTGAATTAGAGAATCATGGTTTCTGTTCTCCCAGAACTCAGTCGAGTGGGGAACAGAGAGCAGTTATCGGGTCATTGCAACCCAGTGTGATCTCAGTTGTGCTGGAGAAAGCGCAGAGGAGAAGCCTCACTTTCCCTCCCCCTGGTGGGGGAGGCTTTTTCTTGTTGACATTGGTGGCTCCCTTCAGAGAACACAAATCCCTATTGTGTTACCTGCAGTGCAGCAAAATGACCAGCAGGTGGCAGTGGCAACACAAAAGAATTCCCCCAAGAACCTTTCCCTGGAAATTGTCTTTGATAAATTAACAGATTAATTAATACAACACACATTTATTGTACACCTTCTGTGTGCCAGGCATTGTATGCGCCGGGCATACAATGATGAGCAAGGGGAACATGGTCCCTGCTTTCAAGTAACTTAACGCTAAATCAATCCTCTATGTATTCCACAAGTATCTCTTGGTACCAAACCTGTGCTAAACACGGTCCTCGCCCTGGGGAGGTAGAAGGTGGATAAAGTATAAATCATTAGACCTGGATTTGTAAAGGAGGATATTGACAGCTGACCTAGGAGCAGGAGCCCCAGGCTAAGTGCTAGAGTGGCCTTGGGTTATCCTGTGCCCTGGCTCTGCCCCCTATGATATTTTAATTTAATTAGTCACCCAGAGTATTCTTTTTTAAAACTCTCCAGGCGATATTAAAGTTTGGCAAGGACTCAGAACCACTGCTTTGGTGTCCTGGCATGGTTAACATATGAACTCATCATTTAATTAATTTCCAAAATATTTGCACAACCATTCTGTATTAGATGATTTGCATATATTATTTCTCATCCTCCCGCAAAGTCCTTGAAGGTAATAACAATCATGACCAAAACAGCCAACATTTACAATATTTACTGAGTGCATTCTCTGAGCCAGATTCCATTCTGAGTGTTTTATATCTATGAACTCATTTAGTTATCACAACAACCCTAAGACACAGATGTTACATCTTCATTCCTAATTCATTTTATTTTTATTTTTGAGACAGGGTCTCACTCTTTTACCCAGGCTGGAGTGCAGTGGCATGAACGCAGCTCATTTCAGCCTTGACCTCCCTCTCACGTGATCCTCCCACCTTAGCCTCCCGAGTAGCTGGGACCACTGGCGTGCACCACCATGCCTGGCTAATTTAAAATTTTTTTATGAAGACAGGGTCCTGAGGACCCTGAGGTTACCCAGGCTGGTCTTGAACTCCTGGCCTCAAGTGATCCTCCTGTCTCGTTCTTTCAAGGTGCTGAGATTACGGGCGTGAGCCATCATGCCTAATCATCATCCCCATTTTATATCCAAGGCAAATGGAGCACAGAACTGTTGGGTAACAAGTCAAAGGTCACAGGCTAATTAGTGGTATAAATAAGATTCAAATCCAGGTGGTCCAAATCTGGTCTTAACCACTGCACCATGCAACCATTTTACAGATGAGAAAACTGAGGCTCAGGTGGAACTCACTGGTGAAAATTCCCCTCAAGCAGGAAGTGGCTGAGCTGCGAATTGAGCTGAGGATTCTCTAGCTTTCAAGTCAGCCTGATTCGATTTTGACCCAGTCCTCAGTAAGAGTTTGAAAACAAGGCCGGGCGCGGTGGCTCAAGCCTGTAATCCCGGCACTTTGGGAGGCCGAGACAGGCAGATCACGAGGTTAGGAGATCGAGACCATCTTGGCTAACACGGTGAAACCCCGGCTCTACTAAAAAATACAAAAAACTAGCCGGGCGAGTTGGCGGGTGCCTGTAGTCCTAGCTACTCGGGAGGCTGAGGCAGGAGAATGGCTAAACCCGGGAGGCGGAGCTTGCAGTGAGCTGAGATCCGGCCATTGCACTCCAGCCTGGGCGACAGAGCGAGACTCTGTCTAAAAAAAAAAAAAAAAAGAGAGTTTGAAAACAATGTCATATGGAATTTTTCCCCAGCAGGAACCAGCTCTTGGAAGGCATTTGTGTGTATATTCAGTGCCTAGAAGATGGCAGAAAAGTGAAAGGAATAGGAGCTTGAATTTGAAACTGGAGGCCTGTGTCTGCTGCACCACCTTGAGTGAGTTGCTTATGTCTCCGGACCCCATTTTTCCTGCCCATAAACGGGCTGGATCTTAGCTGAGACATGGCTGAGCAGTGACATGTAGTCACACTTTGAAAGAAGATCATCTAAGGCAGATTTTCTCAACTTAGACAGGGTTTACATTTGGAATGGATAATTCTTTGTGGTGGGGGCTGTCCTGGGCACTGGAGGATATTGAACAGCGTCCCGGACCCTGATCTGCCAGAAGCCGGTAGCACCCCTCTTCCTTGACAAGTTGTGACAACTCATAATTTCTCTAGAAATTGTATTGACACATGTCCTCTGGGAAGCAAAATCGCCTCTGGTTGAAAACCACTGGTCGAATGTTTTAAACAATTCGGGTTGCAACTGGTGTAACTCCAGCCGTTCTCTCCCAGGAGTGCAAATGAATTGGACCGATGGCCTTATAGATCTAATCACAAACCTACCCTCATTTCTATTTTCTTTTTCCATTTTCCTCCGTCTTTAACAATAGGAGAAAATGTGTATTTCTGGAGCACATTTGAACAACATGCTCGAAAGCCATCCCCTAGTAACAGTTACAAATGGTTTGCGATATACCCTACAAGTAGTGGAGCTTTGAAACAGAGTGGTGATTAGCAGCTGATGTTAATTGAAGACTTGCTATGTGCCAGGCACACCATTAATTAAAAGCCTTTATCTTTATGATTGTCTTGTTCGTGTTTCAATCTTTCTGATGAGAAAGCTGGCTTGTATAAAGTCTTGGTGCTTGTAAGAGGCAGGGCTGGGGTACAAACCTAGATGTGGCGGTTTTGAGTGCTGTCCGTGTAATAGTAGGCACTTCCATTTTGTAACAAAAGGCCCTTCTTTTACCCAAATCCCCGAGGTTATCATGGATTTCTCTGAGAGACCGCTTTCCCAGAGACAGAGATTTCTAAATGAGGACAGGCACTCAGCTAACACTGGACATGCTGGTTAAGACGTGGCCACAGGAGACGGCTCAACAGTGGAAGCTCCTACTGTGGCCACAGTCTGGCCACAGCACCTGTGGGCTCTGTCCGGGCTGGGAAATCCCTGTGTCTCGTATCCCAGGTGTTCTGGGCTCAGGGCTGTGATGAACGAGGGCCTTCCCGGGGAATGGCTGTCTTTTAAGCAAGCTAAATGACTCCTGGAGAGTCACCCATAAAACCCTGGCTGGATTTGTCAGATTCTTGTTACTTTTAGTGGTGTGGTTTATGTCTCTGGGATGGGTACCTCAGGAGTCGTCCACCACGTCCCTATCAAAGAGGGGAAGTTGCAGCAAAGCGGAGGTGTGATAAAGACCACATTCGTTTTGCTAACAATATCAGCAACAGTAATAGTAACATTGTTTATTGAGCCTCTTGGGCCTGGGGGATTCAAGGATCAACTGGAGACAATCCTAGCAAATGAGTTATGTGTTTGATTCTATATATTTAAAAAAATTATTTCCCTTTCTTACTCTAGGGAATGTGATTCTACAAACATATAAACAGATCATTTCAATAAACTGCAGCAGCTGTGGTGACAGATGTCACTGTAGGTTCCATGGGAATTCTGAGGAGAGGAACACCACCCAGCCTAGGGAATCAGGGAGGACTTCCTGGAGGAGGTGATATTGATGATTCCTTCATAGACCTGTCTCTCCACCCTCCTTTCCAAATAGGCCCCAGGTTCCATGAGAATGTGGGTCATATCTGTTTATACTTTACTGTTTTTTCCAGGGACTAGTGCCAGGGTTCCCAAACTGTGCACCAACGTGACCCAGGATGCCACCAGGAACTCACAGGGGTGCTGTGGGATTTTTAAAAAGTTCTGAGGGCCGGGGCCGGGCACAGTGGCTCACACCTGTAATCCCAGCACTTTGGGGGGCCGAGGCGGGTGGATCACAAGGTCAGGAGATCAATACCATCCTGGATAACACGGTGAAACCCCATCTCTACTAAAAATACAAAAAATTAGCCGGGCGTGGTGGCGGGCACCTGTGGTCCCAGCTACTTGGGAGGCTGAGGCAGGAGAATGACGTGAACTTGGGAGGCAGAGCTTGCAGTGAGCCAAGATCGCGCCACTACACTCCAGCCTGGGCAACAGAGCCAGACTCCATCTCAAAAAAAAAAAAAAAGTTCCGAGGAAACACAATGATATGTTGGAAAAAAAAAAAAAAAAAAAGAGCTCGAGATAGTTCACCGTTTCAAACATTATATTGCACCACCTTTTTTTCGATGATGACCCATCATTGCAAAGTTGGATTTTTTTGTGGTGCTTGTGCTAAAAAGCAAGAACTGTGACAAAATCAACATGGAACAGGAAATTAGGGTGGTGAAGTCCCATCTGATCCTAACGTTTAAGAAGTTTTGCACAGCCCAACAGGAATACACATCCTCGTAGCAGCAATTGTCATTATTATTATTATTATTATTATTATTAGAGACAAAGTCTTGCTCTATCTCCCAGGCTGGAGTGCAGTGGCGTGATCTCTGCTCACTGCAACCTCTGTCTCCCGGGTTCCAGTGATTCTTCTGCCTCAGCCTCCTGGGTAGCTGGGATTATAGGCACGTGCCATCACACCCAGCTAATTTTTGTATTTTTAGTAGAGACAGGGTTTCACTATGTTGGCCAGGCTGGTATTGAACTCCTGACCTCAGGTGATCTGCCCGCCTCAGCCTCCCAAAGCGCTAGGATTACAGGCATGAGCCACCACACCCGGCCAGCAATTGTCATTATTTCCATAATGAAAAAAACCATTTTTCTTTTAATGTATGTGCATTACTTTTTCAAATGGCTACTACGTTGTGAAGAGATAACTATTCATTCAGTTATTTGTACCTAACTGTTTAATAAATGGAATTGTTGGGTGTTTTGGCCTAGGAAATCTCTGAAATAATTCATGCGACACCAAGGGTATTGTGAGTTGAGAAAGTTTGGGAACCTCTGTCCTAATGTGTGCCTGCATATAGGAGGCCTGAACAACTGAGTAAGTTGAATGACTGAGCTGCTCCCAACAATCCTTCTTGGTAAAGGGTATTATTTTCTTTCACAGATGGGGGCTCTGATGCCCAGAGAGGGCAAGTTACTTGCCCAAGGTCACACAGCAGAACTGGAGGGTGTGTTTGACTTTGACACCCAGACTCTTCCCTTTAGCTCTGCCTGACCTGTGTGTTCTAAAAGTGTCCTGGGGTAAATGGACTAGGATTAAAAAGACATGGCTTTGAGTTCCAGGGGACCAAACTATGGCTTCGGGCAAGTGACTGGGCAAGAGGTTGTAGACACCCAGAGCTTATGCAGTTTTCTTTCCTTGTTTTCTTTTTTCTTTTTTGTTGAGACTTCCTCTGCCGCCCAGGCTGGAGTACAGTGGTGTGATCTCTGCTCACTGCAACCTCCGCCTCCCAGGCTCAAGCGATTCTCCTGCCTCAGCCTCCTGAGTAGCTCAGATGGCAGGTGCCCACCGTCAAGCCTGGCTAATTTTTGTATTTTTAGTAGAGACGGGGGTTTCACCATGTTGGCCAGGCTGGTCTGGAACTCCTGACCTCAAGTGATCCTCCTGCCTCAGCCTCCCACAAGTATTGGGATTACAGGCGTGAGCCACCGCACCACTGGGCCCAGCGGCTCATGCAGTTTTCCGTCTGCTTCATGAACTTCTTGGTGGAAGATCTTTGTCCACTCTTAAGCACCAGAGGTTTGCCCAAAAGCTGAACCGTAGAGTGATGAGGTTGGGAAGATGCTTTTGGGTTTGGTCAGGCTTGAGTTACAATTCTGGTCTTCCTTTCTGTTGCGTGACCTCAGGAAAGCTACTCACCGTCTCCAGTCCTTCTTTGCCTGCTTTTAAGTGGACAGGCATTCACCTATGCAATGTCTGTGAGGCTGAACAGTGTTAGTGCCAGGGAAAAGGTCAGCCTACTGAAGGGGCTCATCAAATCGGTGCTGTTCCTTTTGTTCAGTCGACAAAATGTTTCAAAGCTGTTTTATGTCCGACAGCCTCAACCTTAAAAATGCCTTCAGAACCTAGACTGCATCCTCCCTCTTACTCAGGAGCTGCGCTGCCAGGATCTGACCATCTCTCTCCTCCTGTGTTATCTCCCATCAGCCTCGCCTGCTTGTCACGTCGCTGCCACCACACGCCGGGCTCTTCTTCAGGCTTTTGGGAGTACTGTGTGTCTCCTGACACCCCGCGTGGCTCGTGAACTCATTAGCATGGGTGTCAGGGAAGCCGTCTCTACTCAGACTGCGGATCCAACGCTGAGATCTCAGGGAAAAGCGTCCCCGAAGGGAGGGAGGAAGGCTTGCCTCTTGGAAATCCAGCAGCAGCTGCCGCAGCTCAGAGGGTCTTTAGAGACTGGGTCTCATTGGCGAAGTGCTTTTTCTTTTTTAAAAAATGATGTCTCCACCTTTCAGTATTTTAATAGAAGCTTTTGTTTTAAGCTTTTCATCTCTGGGTCTCTGCAGCTGGAGTTACTAAAGTGGCTGCTTCTGATCACTCTTGTAGTCACTAGAAGGAAATGGGAATGGCACTCACGTCCTAGGGCTGCCCTTGACAAAGGACCACAAACGGAGGGGCTTGGGACAGCAGAAACTTATTGGCTTGTAGTACTGGGAGGCTGGAAGTCCAAAATCAAGGTGTCAGCAGGGCCATGCTCCCTCTGAAAGCTGCAGTGGGGGGATCCTTCCTTCATGCTCCCTGGCTTGCAGCTGTATCACTCCAGTCTCTCCCTCTGTCATCCCGTGGCCTTCTCTGTATCCGTGTCCCCATCTGTGTTCAGATTTCCCTCTTCTTACAAGGACACCAGTCATTGGATCGACACCCATCTTAATCCAGTATGACCTCAGTTTAACTTGACCACATCTGCAAAGATTCTATTTCTAATCAAATCCACAGTTACAAATACTGTGGGTTAGGACTTCAAAGATGCTATGTCCAATCCAGGTCACAGTTACAGATACTGTGGGTTAGGACTTTGAAGACCCTATTTCCAGTCAAGGTCACAGTTACAGATACCATGGGTTAGGACGTCAAAGACGCTATGTCCAATCAAGGTCACAGTTACAGATACTGTGGGTTAGGAATTTGACATATCTTTTTGGGGATGGATTGAACCTATAACAGGAACCAACCAATGTGGACTTGGCCCAAGGTTCTGGAGCTTGGGGACGAAGTGTGGTTGTGGTTAAGGGGCTAGGGTTAGTACGTGTGTATAAATACATGCACACGCATACATTCACAAATATATATATATATAGTGTCTAGAAATGTGTCTTACACATTCAATGAGAGATGATTCTTGTTATCTGTACTTCCCTCTGATTATCAGTTTCCTTAATATATGCGTATATGCATATATATGTACACATGTACACACATTATATATGCATACATATACACACATGCATACACATTATATATGCACGCACATGCACACATATGTATATGCATATATACACATGCACATATATGTACATGCATATATACACACATGTACACGTGTTATATATGCACATATATGTACATACACACATATATGCACATACACATGTAACATTACATATGCATATACACACGTTCACACATGCATATGCATATACACACATACATACATATTAGATATGCATATATACACATATGTACACACATTATATATGCATATACACATATACACACATATGTACACACATTATATATGCATATACACACATGTACACACATGTATATGCATATATATACATACACACATTATATATGCATATATGCATATGCACACATATATGCATATATACACCTATGTACACATATTATATATGCATATATACACATATGTACACATATTGTGTATATATACACATATGTACACACATTATACATGCATATATATACACATGTACACACACTATATATACACACATACACAAAAGCACATGTTTACAGATATGTGTAGTGTGCTTAGCAGTGTGTCTTATACATTCAATAAGTAACTCTTGTTCTTATCTGTACAGTGGGGGCAGTTGCATTTTATCTCTAAGTCATCCTGCAGTTGTATTCTATCTCTCAGCTTCCCCTCAGCTCTGAAATTCTGGGACTCTGACTAAAAAGACAGATGGAGACACAGGGCTGTGTGGTCCAAGAATCCCTGTTACTTGTGGAAACAGAATAATAAAGTCTGCCTTTTTGAGAAGAGAAAATAAGAACACAGAAATGGAAAATTTTCTCTCACAAGAAAAGGATCAGATGTTAAGGGAAATCTGGGAAGTAAGTACTGTGGGCCTAAAACTCTTCATTCTTTTGGGGTCTGTAGAGTAAAGCCCTTCTGCGGGCTGAGGAAGCTGAATTTATGAACTAGCAAACGGGAACTTGGCTTTGGCTGGCTCATGAATAGAGCAGAGAGGAAGGTCTCTTGTGAGTTTGAATTTGGCTGTGCCCTGTCTTCAACGAGAAGTGACAGATATCTCTATTTTTATTTTCCTGCCAGGAATAAAAGAGTTAATGCATGCGCCATTCTTAGAACGACACCTGGCATACAGTAAGTGCTCAGTAAGTATCAGCCTATCCAATGAAAACAGATAAAGACTTTCTTGCTTTCTGGTTGCCTTTCTGCAGTTTGCTCATCTGAATTGTAGAGCTGCTTGTTAGTGTGGTCATCGAAATTTGTGAAGCCTGTTTTAGGTAGTTGTGAGAAGTCACAAAACATAGCCACTATAGGAGGTGGCCAAGTCTATAAATTGTACACAGTGTTACTCACATCAGATGTAGGGGAATTTATAATCAACTTACAAGAATTCTATTTTTTCTTTTCCCTTTTTTCGCTCCCCCCAGAGTTAAATTCTTGGTTCTTCAACACTATCAAGACCTCAGTGTGGCTTCTGGAGTTTGAGCTGGCTGTATTCCAAATGGAGTTGTTCATAACACACTAATTTAAAATATTAGTGCAGCTGACAGTTTCTAACCCCCAAAATACTGTGTAAGACTCTGCTCCTTCCATATAACTTCATGCTTTCTTTATGCAATGACTGTGAACGCTGTTTGTACATCAGAATCCCTGGAGAGCTTTGAAGTAGTATCCTCTTCTTTTTGCACCCAGGTTAGAGTGCAGTGACACAATCACAGCTCACTGCAGCCTTGACCTCTCGGGCTCAAGCAATCCTCTCACCTCAGCCTCCTGAGCAGCTGGGACACCAGGCACACACTACCGTGCCCGGCTAATTTCTGTAGTTTTTTGGTAGAGACAGGGTTTCGCCATGTTGCCCAGACTGGTCTCAAACTCTTGGCTGCCTTGACCTCCCAAAGTTCTGGGATTACAGGTGTTAGCCACCACACCTAGCATAGTATCCTCTTCTTAAAATGAAACCAGTGAGGCCAAGGCCGTGGCTCACGCCTGTAATCCCAGCACTTTGGGAGGCCAAGGTGAGTGGATCATTTGAGGTCAAGAGTTCAAGACCAGCCTGGCCAACATAGTGAAACCCCATCTCTACTAAAAATATAAAAATTAGCCAGGCATGGTGGCATGCGCCTGTAATCCTAGCTACTCTGGAGGCTGAGGCACAAGAATCACTTGAACCGGGAGGTGGAGATTGCAGTGAGCCAAGATGGCACCACTGCACCCCAGCCTGGGTGACATAGTGGGACTCTGTCTAAAAAATAAAAATAAAAATAAAAAGAAGGAAAGAAAGAAACCAATGATACCATGCACCTAGGGCTACTTGAGGAAGAAAGAGTGACATTTGGTAGAAGACTTAGAGCAATGCAAGATAAATTTACCATAAATGTTATAGTATGTGTGCCCCCAATCCGTATTAGGTACTGTTGTGCCATAGTAACAATAACAAAAGTCCCTATCGAAAGGTAGAATGCTTTCTCCTAGCAGCCCAGCCTCCCATCGTGAACAAGAGGAAGTGAATCTGCTTCTACCTACTGGGGACCCAATTCAACAAACAGGACTCACAAACGCAGTGGGGCAGGCGAGACGTCCAGATGGGAGTCCCTGTTTCGCGGCTGTAGCAGGTCAGAAGAGAACTCCCTTCAAGCACAAAACCAGGGTTGCAGGTGTATTGGATGGTGGTCCCCACCAGCAGCACAGGATCCGAAATTAAGCGGGTCGAATGATCCACCTCTCCGGGGTCGGTACAATACATAACTACACGGGATGAAACCAGACCAAGTGGACGTCAGACCTCTGGATGACCGTGGGTTTGCTGAGAATTACAGAATGATTTAGAAAGTTTCCTAACTTGGCCGGGCGCGATGGCTCCTGCCTGTAATCCCAGCACTTTGAGAGGCCGAGGCGGACGGATCACGAGGTCAGGAGATCGAGACCATCCTGGTTAACACGGTGAAACCCCGTCTCTACTAAAAACGCAAAAAATTAGCTGGTCGTGGTGGCGGGCGCGGTGGCGGGCGCCTGTAGTCCCAGCTACTTGGGAGGCTGAGGCAGGAGAATGGCGTGAACCCGGGAGGTGGAGCTTGCAGTGAGCTGAGATCCGGCCACTGCACTCCAGCCTGGGGGACACAGTGAGACTCCTCAAAAAAAAAAAAAAAAAAAAAAAAAAGGAAAGAAAGAAAGAAAGAAAGTTTCCTAACTTAGTTCTTTTCCTTTTTGGAAGATAATGTATCTTTTGCTTGATAAAGGTGGCTGGAGAATAGGCCAGGAGAAAATAGCCTTGAATTTAATTCCTCCTTTTCCTCCTTTAAGAATTTGCCCAAAGAGATGGGGCGCAGTGGCTCATGCCTGTAATCCTAGGACTTGAAAGGGAAGACAGAGGTGGATGAATCGCTTGAGCTCAGGAGTTCTAGACCAGTCTGGGCAACATAGCGAGATCCAGTCTCTACAAAAAACACAAAAATTAATGGGGCATGGTGCCATACACCTGTTGTTCCAGCTACTCAGGAGGCTGAGGTGAGAGGATCGCTTGAGGCTGGGAGGTCAAGGCTGCAGTGAGCCATGATGGCACCACTGCACTCCAGCCTGGGCAACAGAGTGAGACCTTGTCTCAAAAAAAAAAAAATATATATATATATATACACACACACACACACACACATACATGTACATATATATGAATTTGCCCAAATAATTTGCATCAGGGTCCAAAGACCTATGTATAAGGTTGCACATTGCATTATTATTTGTAGTTTTTTTTTTAAAAAAAGGAAACACTGCAAATAGTTTAACAGGGAAATAGTAAAGTATCATGGAATAGCCATCCCGTGAAATTCTGAGCAACTGTTAAAGAGAAGAAAATGAGGGGGAGCCTTCACTGCTTTCTCTGCAGTGCTGGAATATAGTAAAATAAGTATTCATTACTTTGCACATGAAAAAATCAATATAGATAAAAGGAAAACAATAAACCAATTAAAAGAGAATAAGTTGGACAACATGTATGATATGAAAAGATATCCACATTTCTGAGCTGAAAAAAAGCAGATGCAGGATTTTTAAGAATGGACCTGCTGGGTGCAGTGGCTCATGCCTGTAATCCCAACTCTCTGGGAGGCCGAGGCAGGAGGATCGCTTGAGGCCAGGAGTTTGAGACCAGCCTGGGCAAGATAGCAACACCCCTGTCTCTGCAAAAAAAAATGTTTTAAATTAGCTGGGTGTGGTTGTTCACGTCTGTAATCCCAGCATTTTGGGAGGCTGTGGTGGGAGGATTGCTTGAGTCCAAAACCTTGAGGTTATAGTGAGCTATGGTTGACATATGACACATATATAGATGTCTATGTGTGACATGTGATGTATGTATGATGTGCATGTACACACACACAATTGAAGCAATATAGAATAAATTTTTAACAGTGGCATTATTTCCAAAGAGTAACATCATCAAAGTTTTTCACCTTCTATTCTATCATTTTACTACTGCTTGGGTACTATAAGTAAGCATCGTTACCAATGTCATTTTAAGATATGGCTATATATGTCTTTCAATGTCAAGACAGGAGTTTAGCCAATGAAAGCTGTTAACAGCATCCAGTGATTTCTATGGGGAGACCATTGTGCCAAGGGGTTTTTCTGACCTCATTTCATCAGAAGAGAGAACAACAGAGGTGATTTGGTGGGTCTCCTCTGTCTTGGATGGAGGATAAGTGAGAGACCCAGCATGGAAATGCAAACAGTCCCACACAGAAGGGGCCCAATTCAAATTTATTTGCTCCACTTTTGGTCTTTTCTTGGCAAAAAATGAGGCAGGTAAGAAGACTTCTATGGGGAACCAGTTCATGTTCATTCCAATCTCTTAAAATGGTTAAATAATAATGATTTTTCCCTCCCTCCCTTCCTCTCCTCTCCTCTCCCTTCTCTCTTTTTCCCTCCTTCCCTCCCTCCCTCCCTTCCTTCCTTCCCTTCCCTCCCTTCTTTCCTTCCCTTTCCTCCCTTCCCTCCCATTCCCTTCCCTCCCCTCCCCTTCCCTTCCCTTCCCTTGTCTTCCCTTCCATTTCCTTCCCTTCCTTCCCTTTCCTCCCCTTCCTTCCCTTTCCTCCCCTTCCTTCCCTTCCCTTCCCTCCCTTCCTCCTTTCCTCCCTTTCTCCCTTTCTCTCTCTTTCTTTCTCTCTCTCTTTCTTTCTCTTCCTTCCTTTCTCCCTTTCTCTCTCTTTCTCTCTCTTTCTTTCCCTCCCTTCCTTCCTTCCTTCCTTCCTTCCTTCCTTCCTTCCTTCCTTCCTTCCTTCCTTCCTTCCTTCCTTCTCTCTCTCTCTTTCTCTCTTTCCTTGCCACCCCTCTCAACAGGGTTTTGCTCTGTCACCCAGGCTAAAGGGCAGAGGCATAATCACAGCTCGAACTCCTGGGCTCCAGCAATCCTCCTCTCTCAGCCTCCTGAGTAGCTAGGACTACAGGTATGTCCCACCACACCCAGCTAATTTTTATTAGTATTTTTTAGAGATGGTGTCTCACTGTATTGCCCAGGCTGCTATCAAACTCATGGGCTCAAATGATGCTCCCACCTCAGCCTCCCAAAGCACTAGGATTACAGGCACAAGCCACTACACCCAGCCAAATGTTCTTTTTCACCAGGCTACATACACTCCCCTTCACTGGAGTTCACACCACTCCCTAATGTCTCACACACAGCTTATCTCACTCATTTACATTATGGGCCAGGTTTCTGAAGGCACCTGAGTCTGTGATCCCACTGACGGTTATAAAATGACATTTGTGAGCAATGCTCGTGAATTGGTGGGGTAGGGGGAGTCCAGATTCTACATTAAACAGCTCCACGGCACCCACCCAGAAAAGATCCCTAGAAGGGATTTGCCACCCAGGGACCTAGGGGAAGGACACAAGACCACTCTTACTTTTCTCACAAAATGGGGGGTCGCTGCTCCAGCTGAGGTCCCACTGGCAGGTGAGGGTGTCACTGCCCACGATGTCGTAGCCGGGGTCACACTGGTAGGTGATTCTGGCTCCCCGCACCAGCTCCGTGTGAGAAGTGGTTTTCCAGCCATTCTGGATCTCGGGTAAATCTGAGCAGGAGTCATTCCTTGACACCTCTTTAAAAGAGAAACGTCAGCCTTAGATGGGAGAAGCAGTCTTATTCTTGGGGCCTCCTTTTATGAAGGCTAGAGGGATGAGCGAAGAGAAAAGAAAGCCTCTAGAAATGAGCAACACGCTTCCAAAATCACTTAACTGGCAAGAGCTCGTCGATAGTGAGGCTTTATGGTTACCTCTCTCTGGGGGTCACTGAACTCACTGAACATTGTCCTGGTTTGATAAAACCAGTCTAGGATTTCGAGTCAGACAGAATCCTAGCTCTGCCACTTACTAACGGTGTGACGGGGAGACAATCGCTTTTTGACTCTGCAGCTCAGGATCCTTGACCTTTCATGAGGGAGTAATTATAACAGCATCTGCCTCACTGTGGCTGCTGCTCACCGGATGTCACTGGATGACTCTCGCCTCCGAGGGTTTACACTCTTTTAAAATTTTTTTATTTTTGTTTTTTATTTTATTTTTGTTTTTCATTTATTATTATTATTATTATTGTCATCATCGTTATTTTTACAGGCAGGGTCTCTGTTGCTCAGGCTAGAGTGCGAGGGTGTGATCATAGCTCTCCACAGCCTCAAACTCCTGGGCTCAAGTGATCCTCCCACCTCAGCCTCCTAAGTAGCTGGGACGACAGTCATGTACCATCACGGCCTGGCTAATTTTTAAAAATTTTTCTGTAGAGATGAGGTCTTGCTATGTTGTCTGGGCTTGTCTTGAAGCCTTGGTTGGGCTCAAGCAATCCTACTGCCTGGGCCTCCCAAAATGTTGAGATTACAGGCATGAGCCACTGTACTCAGCAGAATTTACACTCTTGTGTAGTCCTCACCAACACTGAATAGGAGATTGGAAAAGTGGCCCTGGGTGGCTTCCGAGGTTAGGTCATAACCACATTGAGGTTCTCCCCTTGCTCTCTTTTGAATCACTCGTTTCAGCAGAAGCAGCTGCCATATTGTGAGGATGCTCAAGCAGCCCTCCAGAGAGACCCACAGGAAGAGAAACTGAGGCCTTCTGTCAACAGTTGGCATTGACGTGCCAGCCACATGTGTGAGCCGTTTGGAGGTTCATCATCCAGTGCTCATCAAGCCTTCAGATGACTGCAGCTCTGGCTGGCATCTTGACTGGAGCCTCATGAGAGACCCCAGGGCAAAGCCATCCAACTCATGCTACTCCTGAATTTCTAACCCAGAGAAACTGCAAGATGATAAATGTTTACTGCTAATTTGGGGTATAATCTATGACACACCAATAGGTGATTAATATGCTCAGCTTCATCCTAAGAATACCTATAAATCCATGAGTTTGGTGAATAAGTAATATATGCATTTTTAATATTCATTAAGAGAAATAATTAGCCATCAAAATAAAAACAAGCTGGGCACAGTGGCTCCTGCCTGTAATCTCAGCACTTTGGGAAGCCAAGGCAGGAGGATTGCTTGAGCCCAGGAGTTTGAGATCAGTTTGGACAATATAGGGAGACCCCTTCATCTCTACAAAAACAATAACAAAACTAAAAAATGAGCCAGGTATGATGGCAAGTGTCTGTAGTCCCAGCTACTCAGGAGGCTGAGGCGGGAGGATTGCTTGAATCCAGGAGTTTGAGACTGCAGTGAGCCATGAAAGCATCACTGCACTCCAGGCTGGGTGACAGAGTGGTACCCTGTCTCAAAAGAAAAGAAAAAAAAAAACAATTTGAACAAAAATAAATAAAAATAAACCATTGGTATATTCTTCAAATCCAATTGCATATCATTAGTGAACATGAAGCATACTCCAGAAAATGCTACCCGCAGCTTATTACTGTGTCTTTCTCTGTAATTGCTCTGTTTTTCTCCTACAAACTCTTGTTACTAAGGTAGCAATGCATGGAAAACTATTACTATTCTTGCTTCAAAGTGCCCACTGCACAGATTTGGAGGAGCGAGCTAATTATGTTGTATAATTAATTTGCAGTTCTTATGTGCTTCTGGGGAACGCAGAGCACCTCCGCCGTCTGCAGGAAAGTCATTCTGAGAACCAAGCAATGGCTTTTCCCGGGATTTCATCATGATTTTATTTGGGGAAAGGAGATCTCATGGGTGTCTGCAAGAAGAAGGGTAAGAAAATAGCTTCGAGAATTGCTTGGTGGGGGGACAGGAGCCTCTATTTTTAGGCCTCTGAAAAATCAGCCAAGCCCTGGATTTGGGACGCAGCTGCAGATGCTCAGACTGTGGATGAAAGGGGAGAAATGGGAGCAGACACCAGAAATATGGTCTGCCTTGAGCCAAATGCTTTGAGACGGAGAAAGGCTTGCTTGTCTGATTTTTCAATACGGGCCACCACGGCTTCACGCTCCCGTGGGACCTCCTGTCTCCTTGGTGGCACCCACTGCATTTGTAATTTCTCAGTTGCTGCCACGATACAGAAGAAGCTTGGCTTAAATCTTGTCCCCACTGTTTACTAACTGGGTGGCCTTGGCTAAGTCACTTAACCTTCCTGTTCTTCAGATCCCGGGGCCTGTACCCCAGGGACCCTGATTCAGGAACACGCATTTTTACCAAGTACCCTAAGTAGAGGTTTCTAGAATGGTCCATCCCCATGGGCCCTTGTTAACTTTGCTAAGAATTAAAAAACTGCCCTATAACCTTCTTGTTCTTCGGATTCAGGGCCTGTACCCCAGAGACACTGGTTCAGGAACATGCATTTTTTTTACCAAACACCCTAAGTGGAGGTTCTGGAATGGTCTGTTCCCATGGGCCCTTGTTAACTTTAGTAAGAATTAGAAAACTGCCCTAGGAGTTGGAAGACTTCTTTTCTAGTCTTCTTTCTTTTTTAAAGAAATGGTGTGACTCCAGTCATGCCCATTAACTGCTCTAAGCCTCATTGTTCTCATCTGCAGAGTGGAGTCAATAATTATTGCATTGCCTATTCCAATGGGCAATGTGAAAGTTAAGTAACATGCAGGATATGATGATGTTGTGTGAACACTAAGATGAGTTAGATGGATTCATTTGTTTGTTTGACTGAGATATTATGAGCATCTTATTAGACGCTAGAAATACAGGGATCTGAAGTCATGGTTTCAGTCTCATGGTCAAGATTAGCACCAAGATTCAATTTTTGTGCAAAAGAAATGCACAAATGCACTTAATACACACCACCATCTACCATTTCATGCTCATGGCAGACATCACTAATCAAGCACAGCCTTCTGTTTGTTTGAATCAGGTGGAAACCTCCCAATCCTCAAAACAGCACTCCAGGGAGCCACTGTCATTTGATTGGAGTTGACTTACAATATGGAGCTTAGTTATTATCCTAGACTCAGAGGAATAAACACACAACAAATAACCAAAGTCTTCTCAAAAAGTACTGCTTACTTGCCTCTGTTTCTTAATCCCTTCCATCCCATGCATTTGGCCAGAGACAGTGGGCAAAGAACAAGAAACAGTGAATGGGTCTTTGCATCTCTCTGTTCAAAGGTGAATTCTGGGAGGTAGAAATCACATTCCAGAACCATGTAGGCCCAGAGTCTTCCTGTGGAAGGCTCTAATTGCAATCATAGCAGATAAACTTTGGCCACCTTCCAGAGCTGGGCTTAGGCATTTAGGTCAATATAGGAGCTTCAGAATTCTCTAGTGACCACAGGAACCCCTGACCCTACCATCTGATGCATCCATTGAATGGGAGTTACATATGTGTATGGTAAAATCTAGATCCAGAATGGTAAATACCCTTTTCATGCCCATGGCAGGCATCACTAATCAATCATGACATTCTTTGCCATAGACTTTAGGCATGACCTCCTTGGAGTTCTTTCAACATGGTCTTCAACATAAGTAGTAAGCAACTGAGTGGCATCACAATTAGCTAGAACGGTCTGTTTGCCATTCTTGTAAAATTAACTGTGTGTCTCTTTAACAGGAATAACAATCAAGAGCTGTTCTCTCTTTTTTTTGTTACCCAAACTAGCCAAGCTGTGTATCCTTGAAAAACATTCTCTGCAATCCTTTGCCTGCCTCTTCCCCAGCATCAGCTTGTGATCCTGATATTGTCTATTAATGGGACTGCCTTTCTCGTTTCCACTAATGCCTTAAGGGTAGGGAGAATATTCTATTCATCTCTATATCCTGGTATGCAGAGCCTACCAAATAGGAGGTGTCAAGGGATTTTTTTATGAACCAAATCCTCTGGAAAATGGAGATAATGCATTTGAAGATAAAATAAAATAATATATGTTAAAGTGCTTGCCGACTGTAAGTTGTCATACAAATCACAAAAAGTTTCAATTTCAATTAACAAGAACACTTCTTCTTCAAGAAAGTGAACACTGGCCAGACTTTCTGGTTAACCTTGATCAGCCTTGGATAGAGTCAGAGTCAGATTTTTTTTTTTTTTTTTTTGGCATCAAGCTGAATGCAGGTTTGGAATACTGACTTGGGCACTAGGGGAGATAAATGAGCAAAACCATGACCTCATCTTTCAGTGGAGAGGGAGAGGACATCTAAGGAGAGAGACAGGAGCCAGGAGACCAGAGATTCCTCCAAAGGCAGCTGAGTCTGGAGGGTGTATTGCCTGGACAGCCAACATGAGTTATCCCCTGAAGCCCAGGGCACTGCCCAGAAAAGAGCAGGGAACCCACACAAAATTGTAGCAATAACATTCTGAAAATATTTAGCAGCACAATCAAAGGTAAAAAGGCCCCTGGGAAACATAAAAAAGAAGATCAATACTCGTGTTAGCCTCTCTGAGAGGAGGACATGTAGCAGGCAGGGATGAAAAATGTTCACCATATAGAAATAAAAACACAAGAAATGTACTTTGGCATGCATGAGGCTTCTTGAGACAGCCCATGGTCAAGGGGGTAGCTTGGTTTTTTAGGTGCAAGTGCTGGTACAGAGGACAATTCATATTATTAGGTTGGCGCAGAAGTAATTGCAGTTTTTGCAAATTAAAACTCCAAAAACCGTAATCGTTTCTGCACCAACCTAGTTAGAGACGGACAATTCTTTTTTTTTTTTCTTTTCTTTTCTTTCCTTTTCTTTTTTCTTTTCTTTTTTTTTTTTTTGAGACAGAGTCTCGCTCTGTTGCCCAGGCAGGAGTGCAGTGGCACAATCTCGGCTCACTGCAACCTCTGCCTCCCAGGTTCACACCATTCTCCTGCCTCAGCCTCCTGAGTAGCTGGGACTACAGGTTCCTGCCACCACACCCAGCTAATATATATATATATATATATATATATATATATATATATATATATATTTTTTTTTTTTTTAGTAGAGACAGGGTTTCACTGCATTAGCCAGGATGGTCTTGATCTCCCGACCTTGTGATCTGCCCGCCTCAGCCTCCCAAAGTGCTGGGATTACAGGCGTGAGCCACCGCGCCCGGCCTAGATGGACATTTCTTTAAGTGAAGGGGGAGAAAGAACCAAAGACATGGAATCTTGCTCCAACCACAGGGTCTTTGGTGGTAGTGGCGGTGGCAGAGGGCTAGGTAGGATGAATTCTCCTTTTCTCTGCTCCATCCTGGAAATCAAGATGCCAATCGAATTCCTGGGAAGTGCAAGCACATTTCCTAATCACTGGCCGAATCCTGCCCATTGAAATTCTTGGGGTGCAACCACCCACCCATTCTTCTGGATGTCAAAGGATGCTACGTCTTAATTACCCTCTGTGTCTCCCAGGTTCTCCGCTGCTGCCCAAAATGTTGGGGGTGAAGGAAGCTTTGGAGCTGGGAATGAGGAAGCGTGGATGGGAGCTCAGCTCTGACCCTGATGAGAAACCCTTCATCCTTGGTTGCCCAGGGTTTCTTCTGCTGGGACACAATAGGGCTGGACCAATTCCTCTGTTAGTGCAAGTCTCTTCTGGGGCTGGGATGAGTGGGACTTCATGGTGTCCCAGTCCTCTGACATCTGGGAATGTTGGTAGTTCGGACTAGAGTGGTGACCATAGAAAGATGGGGACACGTGCTTGGATTTGAGACCTATCGTAACAGTGGAGCTGAGAGGATGGATTGGATATGGGGACAAGGAAGGAGGAAGCAGCCTGAGAAACCAGGAGAGCTGTGGTGTCATTTCCTAGGATTGGCAGACAGCAGGGGATGCAGTTGAGTGGTGGTGGTGGTGGGCAGGAGAAGAAGTCATTCTGTTTTGCCATGTTAAATCTGACATGTCTACTGGATGGAGGCAAGGGAGGAGTTGGCAGGGAGTTGGACAGATGGATTTGGAGTTTAAGGTCAAGGTTGTAAGTACGAACCGGTCAATGGATATCGGTACTGTTTAAATCCATGGGACCAGATGAGGGCATGGAGGGACTGAGTCTAGCCGGAAAAGAAGATACAGTCCAGGATGGAGCCTGGGACCCTCTGGTGTTTAAAGGTTGAACAGGAGTGGGGGATAGAGCCAATAATGAATGAGGGAGAGTTACAGGGTGGGAAATGAGAAGGGAAGAGTGTGATTGGATGAAAGCACAGGAGGGGTTATGGGAGTGTGTGAGCTTAGCTTGAATTTGATAGCATGTTTTTTTTTGTTGTTGTTTGTTTTGTTTTGTTTGTTTTAGGATGAGTGGGAGAGACACGGTTTGGAGGCCACGTTGAGGATCAGGAAAGACACCTCTTGCATCTATAGCTCCTAGAGTACATGAAGTGGGAGAGGAAGACTGTCCTTGTTCAACGAGGCTACAGGAAAAGAAGAGGCCTTAGAGGAGAGCTGAGCTTCAGTTCAGGCCAGAAGGTGAAGACACTGTTTGAGAAGTTGCACAAATTGGGAAGAAATTAGGAAGTATGTTGATATAAGATCTCAGCTGACCACAAATGAAACATGAGGACAACAGGCTCTCAGCTGACCACACATGAAACATAAGTTATGAGGCACTGTTTACTAAATCCTGGTATCAACCTTGTGGAATAGGTATCACTATTCCCATCTTACAGATGACAAAAAGAAGGCTCAGAGAGGTTCAGTAACTTTCCCAAGGCCACACAGACCTCGATGACCGTGCTGGGGCTCAAACCCTGGTCCTCATGACTAGAGAGCCCAGGCTCTTAAACATGACTGTGCCAACACAATGAAAAATCAGTGTAGTACAAAATTACCAAATAACCTAGAGGAAACCACCTTACCCTGCATCTAAACACAAAGAAAAAATAAATTGACCAGATGAGACACCTACCTATGTAGTTCATGATAAATCCCTGGCCCTTTCCAAAGATGAGGCCAGCAGGGTCCGAATGGAACTGGATGGTTAAGTCTGGCGTGGAGGAGTACAGCTTCTGGGGGCCACTGTTCCCAAGGTACTGCCCCAAGATGTGGGGCATGACCTCGTCGCCATCGTAGATGGTCAAGATGTCACTGTTGCTCAGATTCAGGCTTGGAGGACAGAGAAGAGGGAGAGTCATGTGAAACAGAGTATGGGAATTCAATAAGCCCTTGATTAACTTTTTCAGGCAATACACAATTTCTTAAGTGTGTATGTGTCACGCCCTAGACTAGTTGTCTTACCCCCAGGCTGAGGGTAAGATTGGCATAGACTGCAAATGTGACACAGAGATTCGTAAGTCATTCTTTTTGAGACAGAGTCTTACTCTGTCACCCAGGCTAGAGTGCGGTGGCACAATCTCAGCTCACTGCAACCTGTGCCTCCCAGGTTCAAGCAATTCTCCTGTCTCAGCCTCCTGAGTAGCTGGGACTACAGGTGCACGCCGCTATGTCTGGCTAATTGTTTTTGTATTTTGTAGAGATAGGGTTTCACCATGTTGCCCAGGCTGGTCTCGAACTCCTGAGCTCAGGCAGTCTGCCCACCTTGGCCTCCCGAAGTGCTAGGATTACAGGTGTGAGCCACCGTGTCCGGCCATCAATTGGGTTTTTGAAGACACATTGATGCAATGGTTTTGCCTGCATGGGACTCATTGCAAAGTCAAATGCTGTAAGAAGAATCACCTTCAAAACTCCCATTATCAGCAACCATTTCGTAGGTGACAACTCTGTGTTAGGCACCAGCCTACAGGCTGGGGCTATGACCTGCATCTTTCATTCTTCTTCAATGCAGAACATGCTGACAGCTTGCTAATTACAACTTGCATCTTTATATAAGGTGAAATGATCTCTCCATTTATCATGGGACAAATTCCTCAAAGTCAACTGAGTTATCCATTACGTTTAAGGGGTAGGGCAGAGGTGGGATGGAGGCACCTTATTTATGAGACATACTCAAACCTGTCACCATTCATACCGTTAAAGGATGACACATTTTCAAAGACTCCAATGCAAGAAAGTACCTTGACACTAAATAATTAAACCACAATGGACAGTTAATAATCCAGAAATCACTTCAATATACCACAGAAACATGTGCCATCTTAGACATGCTAGATACAATTGATCTCTAATTGAAAGAATGCCAGAAAATTCACCTTTGGCTTCATCCATCATGGACAGATATAAACTCATATTTCTTTCTTTCCTTTTTTCTTATTTCCCTCTCTCTATCTTCTCTCTCTCATGTCTTTCTCCTTTTCTTGTCTCCTTCTCCTTAATTAATTTTTTTTTGAGCATTTACTATGAGCCAGGCACTGTGCTGCACTCAGAAGGGTCACAGAGTAGTGATCTATTTAGATTTGTAAGCCAGGGATTGTGGAAGGAGTTATAATCAAAGTAAGGACAGAGAAAATAAGGAGAAACTGAGATTGGGGGCTTCCTGGAAGCCTTCCTGGAGGAGGTGATGTTTCTTGCTCTGAAGCCTCAAGAAGGAGTAGGAGACCCCGAGGCAGATAAACAGAGAGCAGGGAGTCCAGGTGCAGTGGCTTACACCTGTAATCCCAGCACTTTTGGAGGCTGAGGTGGGAGGATTGTTTGAGGCCAGGAGTTGAAGACCATTCTGGGCAACAAAGAGAGACCCTGTCTCTACAAAAAAAAGAAAAAAAAGAAAAGAAAAGAAAGTCCGTGCATGGTAGCTCATGCCTATAATCCCAGCACTTTGGGAGGCCAAGGCAGGCAGATCACGAGGACAAGAGATCAAAACCAGCCTGGCCAACATGGTGAAACCCCATCTCTACTAAAAATACAAAAAAAAAAAAAAAAAAAAATTAGCCAGGTGTGGTGGCAGATGCCTGTAGTCCCAGCTACTCAGAAGGCTGAGGCAGGAGAATCACTTGAACCCAGGAGGTGGAGGTTGCAGTGAGCCAAGATTGTGCCACTGCACTCCAGCGTGGGCAGAGAAGCGAGACCCCATCTCAAAAACAAAAACAAACAAACAAACAAAAATTCTGGTGTGGTGGTGCACCTCTGTAGTCCTAGCTTCTCAGGAGGCTGAGGCAGGAGGACTGCTTGAGCCCAGAAGTTTGAGGCTATAGTGAGCTATGATTGTGCTATTGTATTCCAGCCTGGGCAACAGAGCGAGAACCCATCTCACAAAACAAAACAAAACAAAACAAAAAACAAAACAAAACAATAAATGGTAGGGAGAAGGCAGAGGGAAGAAAGGAGTAAGACTATGTTTCCTAAAGGAATTTTCCCAGTGGTCATTGTGTCTGGGGTATGGGGATAGGCATAGGAGCCTGCAGAGTTCTGCAGGGATTAGACCAGGAAGGGCTTAAATTGCCAAGCTTCGACATTTGGACATCATCTTACAGGAGATGGGGAGACACTGAAGGGTTTTATATAGGAACTGCATGACTGAGCAATTCAGTGCCAGAGGAGAGGTGTTCCAGGAAACGGCCCTGAGCAGAGTTCCCGAAACTGATGCAGACTGACAGTGGCTCTCCCTGCTGATAGCTTCATCCAATGGCCAACGGTGGTGTTTGCTGCTAGTCTGGGAATAGGGAGGCGAGATGGCAACTATCCATGTTGGTGTTTCAGGTGGTCAGAACGAAACAACAGAAACACAAAGAAAGGTATCGAAAGTTTGCTTCCGGGAGGCAGGGATTGTATTTTATTCACCCTAATACCTTCCACCATAGTTCCTCATGTAAAGTTGCTCTAAGGGGTGGCTTAGGGAGATTTTGATTGCCCCCCAAATTTTCATCAGTTTCCCCTATGCTACTCCCAAAACGTCTTCTTCAAATAAAAGCTATCTGCTTGCTTTGCACACATGTCTTCCAGACAAAGCCCCAGACTCCTCCTACCCCCTGACAGTTTTTAACTAGATTGAAACCCCTAAACCTTTGCCATATTGAAATTCTGGAGTTGCCACTTTTTTCTTGCACACAGTAGGTGCTCAATAAATGCTAAGGTATGAAAGAGCCTGCCAGAGAGTCTACTTGACAGCGAAAAGAGTGAGACTGATGTCAACTTTGGACCTATGGTAGGGAAGGACGTCTTTAGCTCTAAGTACCATGAAAACATCGATTGTTCATGAAAGTGCTGGATTAGACTAGTGTGAAACATGGTAGATGGCAGATATATTCCTTAAGCCGACTTCACAGCTGATCCACTGGTAACAGTAGTTTACAGACAATGTGCATCTTGGCTTTATTCTTTCACTTCAATGACAAAATGCAGTAACAGCATCTTCAAGGGTGTAGGTAGCTTTCATTTTAAAACCATACGGCAACTCTTTGTTCTCCATAAAATAGGATGGAGCGATGTGCTGGGAAAAGCACACTGGCTTGGAAATCATAAAGCTTTGGCTTGATTCTCAGCTTTGTCACTGTCATGGAAGGTATGTGGTTTTTCTGAAATTTCTTATCTGTGAATCAGCCTTAATATTCCTTGTCTATGTCATGAGCTCTGGGGATAAGGTGAGGCAGGCAGAATGTCTGGACTCAAATTCCAGCTTCACCGTTAGCACCTGAGCAAGCTTGGTGAGGTCATTTGAATGTTATGTTGTTATATTCCACTTTCATTTTTGGCATCATCATCATTACCATCACCATCATCACTATCGTCATCCTCATCATCATCACCATCATCCTTCTTTGGATTTCTGTTTCTGCCAAATGACATCAGATGATTTATGTCAGTGGTTTTCAACTAGGGGCAGTTTTCCTCACAGGTGACATTTGGCAATGTCTGGAAACATATTTTTCCTAACTGGGTGGGTACCATGGGTGAGTGGAGGCCAGGGATGCTGTTAAACATACTGCAGTGCACAAGACGGTCCCTCACCCCAAAAAAGTATCTAGTCCAAAATGTCAATAGGGCTAAACTTGAGAAACCATGACTTACATAAATGCACATTGTAAACTGTGTGCAACAAACTATTAAATGCAATTTATCCTGTTGTCCTGAAATTTTAGCAGTGGCTCCCTAAGCTAAGAACAAGACAATAGGTGCAGTGCATTCCCACTTTCCAAAGAGAGATACTTGGCTGTTGATTGCATTTGGATTCTCCAGATGCAGAGATCAAGCAAAGATACAAATGTCTTTTGAAGTCTGGCTTGTCTGGGAGGCCATCCCAGGCAGCACTGGTGGGCAAATGAGACAAGATGAAGGGAAGGACTCAATGAAGAGTGCATTGATGAGCAGGTTTCACTGTGCATTTTGGGTTCAGTCCTGCAGGAAATTTAGAGATGGTGCAGAACACATCCATTGGGAGAAGGAGCTGGGGTATTTATCCTCCAGTTCCCATCCTTTATTGACTGAGGGCTGCTCCTGGATGTGTTGAGTCCCTAACACTTCTGGCCTGCCCATGTGACCACATGGCATCAGAGAAAGGCTGGAGAAGTGGACAGGGGCTTGCAGTAGGAAGTCATTATGGGCACATGGTGGCAAGTATTGCACGGTTTAGACAGAGTACCAATGGCATCATCTACTACCATTGATGCAGCTCTTACAGTCTGAGCCCTTCTTCCCACCTCTAGCTTATATAAGAGAAGGAGAAGAATGCATTGGGCCATTGAGGAGGCTGGCAGGAAGGACTGTCTTGAGGGGAGCGGTCACTGTGGGGCATAATAGGAGGAAGGGTAGAATGTGTATCACCCTCACATTAAGCCTAGTGAGGAGGGCTTCAAGGGAACTCTTCGTGACTTGGCAGGTGCCTTTCTTTTGTGGCTTGGATAACAGTGGCTGGATTTGATGCTCAGTAAGATAAATGATAAAGTCAGACTGGGGCTGCGTGCCTGCCTCTGGGCAGAGCAAGGAGAATAAAAATGGGTATTGACAGTGAGCATCCCATCGCTGATGACAGTAGGGATATGATCTATGTTTTCTGGGTCTAGTTGTGAACTTTGCAGGCAGAAGCCAACTATAGGTCTCCTTACAAGTGGCCTTGTACTGAAAGGGTGATAGAACCCCAGCAAAGGGGAAAGTTAAGAGCAGCTGGGCTTAGGAGACTTTCCCACATTGAACACCCTGTAAAAGACAAAAAAGTCAGCATTCTATATATTCTGTAACATAACAGTGTAGCCAAACTAGGGTCTCCTGTTCCCTTACCTCCCTTGCCTGTTGTCTGCAAAATTCCCTGCCAGAGGAGCACTGTGGCGGGAGGGATGAAGTTTCAAAATGAATGATACTTAGGGTTATAAGATTTTCAGACTGGACTGCACTTATTGTTACCAGAAGACCTATGAAAACGCAGCTTTCACCCAGAGGAAAAAAAATAATATAGGATGTGCCTGAAGGGTCACTGGGAGAAAGAATCAAGTTACTCTCTGCCTCATTCTTCTGAATCTGCTTTTTTGACAGACTGGTTCCAATTATGTACACAGAGGCTGGCAATTTAGTTTTTTCCCCTCAATGCAAAGAGAAGCCTTCATTTTCACTTACTCATCCATGTATTTACCAAGTGCATTTCGTGCCCCTGGAATCGGACCATTGTAAGCAACCAAGATGAAAATGTGTTGAGTTCACTGCAGGGAGAGCCACGGGGCAGAGCGTGGTTTTCCGCTGAGGTCTGAATTGAGATGTCAGCTAGATACGATCCAAGGAGGCGCTGGGAAAGCGGGATGGCAGTTTGACTCCAGGATGAAGGGGAGATGGAGAGATGCAGGCACGCTTGGTCTGACTGTGATGGGGAGTGGCAGGATCCCCTCTGGGAGAATCCCATAGGACCACAGAGCTTCCCAAGACCAGACCCTGCCCACTCCAGCCCCCCTCAGGTGCCAGAGTGAAAGGCTTTCCACAGGCACAAAGCGTGAGCTCCTGGTGGAAGACCTCAGCTCCCATCTCCCCCTCTACAGTCCACCTCTGTCTTCTTGGTCACTGTCGCATGCTATGCTCAGACCATCAACACCTTTCTCTTGGGCCGTTGGACAGCACCTCGGTGGTTTCCTGACCTCATCCTCACCTGGCCCTGATACTCCTCCCCTTAGCAGCCAGATGAATCTTTCCAGAAAGTAAATCGGATCTGTTCCCTCAACAGATGAATGAATGAGCAAAATACGGTCTATTTGTGCAGTGGAGTTATTATTCAGCCATAAAAAGGAATGCAGCAGTGGCCCACGTGCAGCACGGGTGAACCTCGAAAACATGACACGCAGAGAAAGAAGCCAGCCCTGAAAAGCCACCTATTGAATGACTCCATTTATAAGGAATATCCAGAATAGGGAAATCCACAGAGAGAGAAGGCAGATGGGTGGTTATCAAGGGTTACGGGGTGAGGAGAAGTATGCGGAACAATTGCTCAATTGGTATGGAATTTGTTTTTGGGGTGATGGAAATGTTTTGGCGCTAGATAGAAGTGTTGGTTGCACAACATTGTAAATGTACCACACACATAGATACATATGTTGTATATCTTAAAATGACTAATTGTATGTTGTATGAATTTCACCTCAATTAAAAAAAAATCTTAGGATAGAGTGCAAACTTCTAACCCTAGTCTCAAGGTTCTGTAGGTCTATCTTTTGCATTACTCCCTGCCCCATCCCTGCCGCCTTATTTCTGACTCTCTCTTCCAAGCCATTATTTTACCTCCAACCAGACTGCATTGCTCACCAGTCTTTCCAAAGCACGATGCTCTTGGCGACCTCTGGGACTTTCCACATTCCCTTCCCCGTGCCCTGAATTCTCCACCTGGGAAACTCCTACCCACCCCTTAGTTTCAGCCTTCCATGATTCACTATTGCACAGAGCCCTCAGCATCCCCTTCTGGTCTGGGCTACAGCCCTTGTGATCACCCTCCTTATGGAGCTCAGTCAGCACTCAGGGCTCCGTTGGTCTGGGGATGCTTGTCTGCAGCAGATCAGGAGCTCCCTGAGGCCCTAGGGCTCAGCACCATGCTGAGTGTGTGTCTCTGGTGAACCAGTGCCAGCTCAGGGCATAGGGCCAGGTTTTGGGCTCAGCTCTTGCACAGAGTGGACTGTGGCTTTGACCCCAACCCCTACCTAGGACCCTAACCCCAACTGGACTCTTCCCTGCTCCAACTTTGGGAAGGGGACTTCTCTCAGCCAGTGCCCTGGCTGCTTTCAGCACTTGCTCCCCAGGGGTTAAGTTGAAAACTTCGATATCAGAGGGAGGTTGACCCAAGGGATTTCTGCCCCGCCTGCCTCTAGGGCTCCTTGTTGGTCATGCCTTCATTCTTCTTGGATATGCAGGTCACCAGAGTCGAGTCCGATGCCACCTGACACCCTGCATGCCTGAGAGACCACTCCAAAGCCAACCCACTGGCTTGTCCAGCTTGTCTAACCTCCTCTCCTTCCCCAAAATGACCCTGCTCTGGTCACATTCTGTGGCCCCTACAAGGTCCTGAGCAGCCATTTGTGGACATGCCATTTAGTGTTCCCACTTCTGGCTGCTTCCTTTAACTCCTGCCTTTCTCAGGGCAGTGAAAACACCGGTCCCATTGGATAGCTGAGAAAGCATTTCCCAGGACCCACATTTAGCTTTTGAATAACAACAGTGCTGTCTGCCAAGTATCAAGCATTCAAACAACCTCACAAAGTAGGACTTGCTCCTTTATGCACATAGGGAAACTGAGGCTCAACCAGGAATGTCAGGGTTCAAACCTAGGTCTGTTGATGCCACAGCTTGAGATCTGAACCACAATTTTATACAACAGCCCATGAAAGCTACATATACACGTTTTCAAGAAGTGTGCCCCGACTGAGTCTTGTATCAGAAAACATGACTTAAAAAACCACATATAAAATTTTCATTATAGCTGGGCATGGTGGTTCATGCTTGTGATCCCAGCGCTTTGGGAGGCCAAGACTGGAGGATCACTTGAGTTCAGCGGTTCAAGATTGGCCTGGGCAACATAGTGAAACCCCCATCTCTATAAAAAATAAAAACATTAGACAGGCACGGTGGCATATGCCTGTGGTCCCAGCTACTCGGGAGGCTGAGATGGGGAGATCACTTGAGCACTGGCGGTTGAGGCTGCAGTGAGCTTTGATTGCACCACTGTACTCCAGCATGGGTGACACAGTGAGATGCTGTCTCAAAAAACAAAACAAAACAAAAAAACAACACACACACACAAAAAAAAAACCCCAACAACAATCAAACAAAAAACAAAACAAACAAACAAAAAATCTGGACCGGGCACGGTGGCTCACACGTGTAATTCCAGCACTTTGGGAGGCCAAGGTTGGTGGGTCACCTGAGGTCAGGAGTTCAAGACCAGCTTGGCCAATATGGTGAAACCCCATCTCTACAAAAAGTATAAAAATAAACTGGGCATGGTAGCATGCGCTTGTAGTCCCAGCTACTTGGGAGGCTGAGGTAGGAGAATTGCTTGAACCTGGGATGTGGAGGTTGCAGTGAGCTGAGATCACGTCACTGCACTCCAGCCTGGGCAACAGAGTGAGACTCTGTCTCAAAAAAAAAAAAATTCTGTGGAATGAGAACATCCCTTTCTACCCCTCCAATCCTAGTGTGCCTGTTGTGTTCTTGTGATATCACTGCTAATGTTGGTTTGATTAAACCTGTGATTTCCAACTTTTTTCCCCAACTAAGGTAATATTGCTCTCTATGAGCTTCCTATTTTTTTTTTCATTTAAAAAAATGCTTCCAATTTATTTATTTCTAGTTTTTAATTAACACATAATTGTACATATTTATTAGGTACAAAGTGATATCTCGTTACATAGTAAAATGTGTACTAATCAATTCAGGGTAGTTAGCATATCTATCACCTTAGACATCAATCATTTCTTTGTGTTGGGAACACTGAAAATCCTCTCTTCCAGCTATTTGAAAATATACAACCAATTATTGTTAACTGTCGTCACCCTACAGTGTTATAGAACACTAGAAGCTATTCCTCCTTTCTAGCTGTGATTTTTGTATTACAGACTTCTTTTTTTTTTAAATTAAATTAAAAATTATTTTTGAGACACAGTCTTGCTCTGTCGCCCAGGCTGGAGTGCAGTGGTGTGGTCTCAGCTCATTGCAACCCCCACCCTCTGGGTTTAAGCGATTCTCCTGCCTCAGCCTCCCAAGTAGCTGGGATTACAGGCACGTGCCACCACGCCCGGCTAATTTTTGTGCTTTTTAGTGGAGGCAGGGTTTCATTGGCTGGGCTGGGCTGGTCTCAAACTCCTGACCTCAGGTGATCTGCCTGCCTTGGCCTCCCAAAGTGCTGGGATACAGGCTTGAGCCACCGCGCCCAGCCCAGACTTCTTGTTTTAAAAAGATTTTGTCTCCCTAACATTTTACATTTCTTGGTAACAAATATTCTTTGTGTTTTGTTCATGGTTATTATTGATCAGGTATAACGGAGTTTGCAATAAAATCAGTGTTAATCTAGTTACTTAGTCTGGGTGGCTTAATTTTGATAGATAAGAGGTTTCTGTTATGGTTTTTGAAATATTTAGAAAGATCTGGGGAAAGATACATAAGAAAGTAATTGCATTTAGGGAGGAGAGCCAGGGAGGGGCTGTTTGCTGGGGAAGGATGGGAAACTCAATTTTCACAGTAGACTCTTTTGTACCTTTGAATTTTGAATCATGTGAATGTAGTACCTCTTCAAAAAGGATAAAAACAGCCTAAGGGACCCTCATTGCTTTCACTGGGGTCTAGAGGGTGGAAGAGGTGAGGATAGAACGCAAATTAGAATCTGACACAGACCAGCGAAGCCATCTCGGGTAATGTAATCCTTCTCCTCACCTGCAGAGGGCAGTGCATGCCTAAGCATGGAATGGGCTGACTTCCCGGAGGTGCCCTTTTTACCCCAACCAATCAGGAGCCTGGATATGGGGAGTAGGTGGTAGGTGAGGTTGGTAACTATTGAACTAGAGTCAATATTCCAGAGAGGGCATAGAAAGGCATGATGAGCAAGCCCCCTTTCTTTTCCTTATTCCTTTCTAAACAAACGGTTGACCCTTGGCTTAGAAATCTTGCCTTTAAAAGGCTTTTTCGAGCCTCATTCACAGGACGATTTTAGGTAGGCAAACATACTTTAAAATGTCTAATGTTTATGCATTTCTTTAAATGCGAATTAGAAAAATATATAAATATATGGTTTGCACATCAAACTTCTAATTTCATGGACATTATTTTGGTTGGAGTAAGCCAAGGGAAAAGGCAAGCCAATTTACATGCATTTTCGGAAAAACAAAAACGGTAACACAAAAAGAAGTAGCTGGTAATAGAACCGGACTGTGGAAACCGCAAAAATTAGCCCACAGACTCAAGTCCAGTTTCTCAGCCTGACCTCCCAGGAAGTCCACAGCTGGGTCTCAGCCCATCTCTTGCTGTCTCAAACACCCAGTACACCAAGCCCCTTGCAGCCCCTAGACCCTTAAAGTCTCCATCTTTCTTGCCTTAGCTCATGCTGGTCTCTCTACCTCGAAAGCCCTCTTCTCTCTTCTCTGCTAGACAACACCTTACTAATTCCCCAGGATCCCTCTGTCCACCCTGCATTTACAGCTATGTAATAATTAGCTAAGGTTTTCAAGTGCTTTTCAAAGCACTTTACATGCACCATTTCATCTTATCCTCGGACTAACCCCGTAAGTATGACTATTCACACCCATTTCACAGATAAGCCTACTGAGGTGCCCAGAGGTGAGGAAACATGCTCACGCTCAAACAGCTGGTTATATAGCAGTGTCAGAATCCAAACAGATGTTTCTGGAAGACAAAGCCTGAGCAACAGACCAGCAACCTTCATCTGCCTGTATTGGCTCCCTGAAGTCACATGTCTTTACCCCGATTCCTGGAGGCCATCCAGGACTTGGCACAGGTGAACTAAAGGTCACTTAAATGAAGGAATGACAGCGAATTTATGTCCATTTTCCAGATGAGGAAACTGAGGCTCAGGAGAATTAAATGACTTTCCTAAGAAAACACTATCTTGCACTTCAGGCAAGATCTTTACGGAACAGTAGAGATACTGATGAAATAAATCATAGGATCTAAAGGAAAGAAAAACAAGAATCAAAACCTGTAAATTCAGTTGTATGCATTAAAACTTTGATAAAATATTTGTAGTTTTTTTTTTTTTGAAGGCCTTAGAAGGGACATGTTTAAAGTTGTTTTGTATCTGTTTTCTCATCTGATCCCCTTACCCACATAGTCAGGTGGTCAGAGAAAAAAACGTTATGAATCCCATTTTACAGAGGAGTAGACTGAGCCCCAAAGGCCCAGATCCTAAGGCCTCTGTGCTCCTTTCAGATGCGGCACAACTTTGCCAGGCACCTCTCAGCACCACAGAATTGCCTAGGGACCTTTGACCCAGTGAAACCCAATTAAATTTGCTTTCAATGTAATTTGATAAAATGGCAGACAGGACAAGAAACCATGTCAGCTCCAGGGAGGACGTAGAAAACCAGTATCTTTGGCTCCCTAATAGGACACTTTAAAACACACAAAAATGATGACTTTTCTTTTTGTTTCTTTTTTTCTTTTTTTTAAGATGGTGTTTCACTCTGTCATCCAGGCTGGAGTGCAAAGGCATGATCTTGGCTCACTGCAACCTCCGCCTCCCGGGTTCAAGCTATTTTCCAGCTTTAGCCTCCCAAGCAGCTGGGACTACAGGCACCTGCCACCGTCCCTGGCTAATTTTTGTATTTTTAGTAGAGACGGGGTTTCACCGTGTTAGCCAGGATGGTCTCGAACTTTTGACCTCAGATGATCCACCCGCCTTGGCCTCCCAAAATGCTGGGATTACAGGCTTGAGCCACCGTGCCTGGCCTGTTTTCTTAGTCTCTTCTTTGTTCTTTCTTTCTTCCTTTCCTTCCACCCTCTCTTCCTCCCCATTTCTCTCCAAAAATATTCACCAAAACGCTTGTCTACTCCAGGCTGTGAACCCACTACCCCATGGTTCTCAATCCTGGCTGCACATCAGAATCCCTGGGGAGATTTAAAAACTCCTGATCCCAGGCTGCACTCCAGACAAATCAGGCCATCAGAAACTCTGGGGGTGGAGACTGGGCATTAGTGTCGCTTAAAACTCCCATCCCCAGGGGGTTCCCCGGGCAGCTGGGACCGAGGGCCGCAGACCCGGAGTTTTCAGCCTGAATGAGACACAGCCCTGATTTCAGAGAGGCTCCCAGTCTCCATCGCCTTTCTTCTTTTCTTCCTTTTCTCCATTTCCTCCTCCTTTCTCCCTTTTCTCAATTTCCTTCTTATTCTCAAAGAGAAAAAGAGTAGGAAAGAGATTCCCGTTCTCGGCCTGCCATCCCTCTGGGCCTGCCGCCACAGGCAGCTTAAGCAGTTTCTCATTTCCACGTCCCTGGACTGAGCCATCTCTGAAGGCAGCGGGCGACGCTCTGGCAAGGTCACTGATAATGTTTTACACCCAGAACCATGACCAGGAAACCCCAACAGCTCCCCAGATGCTTTGCCTACAAAGACGGCTGTCCTTAACTACCCTGGTGTTTCACCTCCAGCTCAGGAGGCAGCATTAAGAGAACAGGTTCAAATTCTAGCTGGAGGACCTTGAGGAAGCAGATTAGCCTTTCTGAGCCTCAGTGTTCCCACCTGTAAAATGGGGATAATGTTGAGAGCCGTAAATGACAATTAATGTCAGGAATTCCACTACGAGAGTATTTTTCCTCTATTACAAAAACTATTTATAAGGAACTAGGCACCCTGCTGAGGGGCAAGGGCGGGGTGGCAACAAATCCTGGCATGACGAGACCTCAGTAAGGGTCTTTCTGACCTGTGACTGGACAAGAGGCTTCCCAGCCCGGGTCTCAGTTTCCCCAGATGCAAATCTCAGAATACACAAATTGCAAAAAAGTCCATTAACAATGGTCATGACCAAGCCACTACATGCTTCTCTCTGTGGAGCAGGCTGGATCCACACACTTTCCCCATTTCCCCATTCAATATCAAGGAAGGGGTTGATCTGGGGATACAAGGCTTTAGAAATAGGCTGCTGAGGCCTGAGTTTTCCAGACCTAGGGGTGACCCCAGATGGCATCTGTGGCCCTTCCAGGAATTTCCTCTGTGGCATTGCCCACATTGCTTCCTTTTTCCGTATGTAAGCTTCCCCAGTTTTATAAAACACGGAGTGGAACCCAGGGTCGTCTACATTCCGGGGCATCTAAGTCAGGGTGCGAGAGCTCGCCTCGAGGGACACGTGATCGGCTGGTGAGGTTGGATGTGTGTGTGGCAGTATGTGTGTGTGTGGTGTGTGGCGTGGTGTGTGTGATGTGTGTAGTGTCAGGTGGTGTGTGTGTCGTGTGTCATGTGGTATGTGTGGTGTGTGTGTGGTGTGTGTTTAGCGTCATGTGGTGTGTGTGTGTGGTGTGTGTGTGGTGTGTGTGGTGTGTGTTTAGTGTCATGTGGTGTGTGTGTTGGGTGTGTGGTGTGTGTAGTGTCATGTGGCATGTGTGGTGTGTGTGTGCTGGTGTGGTGTGTGGTGTGTGTGTGCACGGGTGTCTGTGGTGTGTGTAGTGTCATGTGGTGTGTGCATGGGTGTGTGTGTGTTATGTATGTGGTGTGTGTACGATGTGTGTAGTGTCATGTGGTGTGTGGTGTGTGTGGTGTGTGTGTGGTGTATGTAGTGTCATGTGGTGCATAGTGTGTATGGGGGTGTGTGTTGTGTGTGTTAGACTGTGTGGTGTGTGTAGCATTGTGTGGTGTGTGTGTTGTGTGTAGTGTCATGTGGTGTGGCATGTGTGGAGTGTGTGTGGTGTGTGTGTGGTGTGTGTTAGGGTGTGTGGTGTGTGTAGTGTCATGTGTTGTGTGTGTGTTAGGGCGTGTGGTGTGTGTAGTGTTGTGTGGTGTGTGTGTGGTGTGTGTTAGGGTGTGTGGTATGTGTAGCATTGTGTAGTGTGTGTGGTGTGTGTGTGGGTGTATGTGTGTGGTGTGTGTAGTGTTGTGTGTTGTGTGTGTTGTGTGTGTGGGTGTATGTGTGTGGTGTGTGTAGTGTTGTGTGGTGTGTGTGTGGTGTGTGGTATATACTACCGCACACACACAGACACGCACGTGTGCAGAGGGCGGTGGGCCAGGGCTCTGCATTGCTGGAAGAAGAGTTGACGGAGCTTTTCCCAGCAGAAGCTGGCAGTGGCTGGGGTCGCCGCCTCCTGCCGTTCTGCATCTGCATCGTGCACATACTCTTGAAGGCCTCCCCTGGAGAAAGCCTCGGTGTGGCCAATCCGAGCAGCCAGAACACCCCCAGGAAACTGTACGCAGGGGCCGCCCCCACCTGTCGTGGGAACTCCTCCAGGAAAACCGAACCCTTTGAAACCTGGAGGGCTTGTCCCAGCTTCTCCCCGGAAGGCCCCAGAGGGGCTTGCAGGAGCTTCCCCAGGCCTTGGCCATCACAGGACCAGGCCTGGGTCATCACAGGACCAGGCCAGACCAGTGCTGCTGCCCATCTGCCTCCTGCCTGGCTTCCTGCCACCTCCACCCACCTCTGCCTTCCTCCCAGGGGTGCTGTCTAAGTGGCAGGTCTGACTACACTGCTTGCTTGCTCAGCTCTCAAGGGAGGGTGGCTGCCCTCAGGATGAAGTCGGTTCTACTCTGTGAAGCAGGGTTGAGGGGTGATGAGAGGTGTGAGGCTGGCACTCCTGGGTCTAAGTGGCGAGCCATTTTACCCCTCCGAGGAGGAATGCTGTTCTCATCTATTACATGGAGAACACATCATGTGACTCTCCTAGGTAGCTTTGAGAATTAACTAAGAGGTAACGTGCTCAGAACAGAGCTTGGCACAAAGGTAAGGGCATGTGGGTGTTTTGGCACCACAGTAATCCATGTGAGTGATTATTGTCATCTCCAGACCTCTGATAATTGGATGCAACTCTAGCCACATGGTGTGCCCGCAATAAACACTCGTTGAATAGTAAGTGCAGGAGGACAGTGCATGTCAGGGACTCGTAAAACAAGCAGTCGTATCTCCCTAAGATGTCAGGTCTAATTGCATTAGAATGCCTTGAGTTTGTAGGGGGCGCACCAATAAGGCAATGTCCAGCTCAGACAGAGAGCAGGTCTCCTCCCGAGTAGGCTCTTGCAATCACCAAGGTGAGAAGAGCGTGGCGTGGCTGAGGAGCAGAACACAGGCATGAGTTGGTGGAGGACCTACCCGTGGTGCTTGTGTTTCCAAGTTACCACCGCAATCCCCTGCAAATCGTGGGGAAGAGGAAGGTAATCATTTAGGTGGGATACCTGGGTAAGAACTGTGTATGGATTCTCTTCATTCCTACTGTAACACTCAAACTGCAAGCTCAGAGGGATCAATGTGTGTGTGTGTGTGTGTGTGTGTGTGTGTGTGTGTGTGTTGTGTGTGTGATTATGCAAACGAGCTCAGTTTGTACACAGGACCATGGGCCATGGGAGGAATTAATCGTCATCACAGCTGCCAATTAAATTGTTGAGTGTGTGTAATGTACCAAGCCCTTGCCAAGTGCTTCTGCACATGGTATAATTTCATCATCTCAGGAACTCGAAGAGATGGGTGCCACTGTTATTTTCATTTGAAAGATGAAAGAAACCGAGGCCCAGAGAAGTGGGGTGACTTCATCCAAGGTCACACAGCCACTCAGTGGAAGAATTGAGACTAGAACCCAAGACTTCTTACTGTAGGTGAAGGCTTCTTCCTGTCCCTGAAGGAATTCAAGATCGTTCCAGAGTGTCTCCCACATGCTGAAAGCCTCACGTAGGGAAAGAAACGTTTTCTGAGTCTTCTCTATGCCAGGCACCAAGCCCTAGGTGCAAATCTTATCTCTTATTCTTCCTAGCTGTGAGATTTTACACAAGTTCCTTCAGCTCTCTGAGCCTCAGTTTCCTCATCTGTAAAATGGGGATAATGATGCTCAGACCTCATGGGATCATTGTACACAGTGATATCATTTGGAACTTTGGGCTGGAACCAGGAGACCTGAGTTCTAGTCTCCACTCTTCTGTGGTCATGGTAGCTTGAGAGCAAAGATGATCCCAAAGCTTGGCCCCTCTCTGTATCCACACCATATCTCTGGGCTGGGCCTTGCTTTGTGGCTTGCCATAGGATATGGCAGATGCACTGCTGTGCCACTTCCTAGTCTGGGCTCAAGAGGCTTTGAATGTTGCTTCTCCATTTCTTGAAACCCTGGCCAGTCACCACGGAAACAAGCCCAAGCTAGCAATTGGAGGATGAGAGGCACCTGGAGCAGAGATCCGTGTCTATGTCAATCCCAGTCTATGCCCACCTAGACCACGACAGCCAACCCACCCACAAATACGTGAAGAAGGCCAGTGGCCGCCCAGAGACCCATCTGCGAACCCAGCTAAGACCAGAAGCACCACGCTGACCTGTAGACTCATGAACAGAAATACATGCCTGCTGTTTGATGCCAGTGAGTTTGGGATGGTTTGTTATACGGCAATAGCTGACTGATACAGTGGTCTTGGGGCAATGTCTTCCCATCTCTAGGCCTCAATTTCCTCATTTGCAACATGATGGAATTTGGGCTCTATGAACTTTTCTGCTCCTTTTCTAATGCCTTCGAACTTTTGGCTCCAGGGAAATCCTGTCTCCTCTTTGCTAATGGGCCAGAAAATCTGAGTTCAGCCAGTTTTATTTTTGTCGCGGGCATTTCTCCTGTTATTTTTGCTGATATCTGGAAATCTATTCTCCCAGGGCTAATGTCCTCAACTCTTGAATCTCCCTCCTCCTTGCCTGGCTCTCAGGTAGAAGTCTTACAGTCCAAAGCAGCTATATCTCTGTTTGAAGAACTGAAGTGCCTCTGGAGAAGGCACTTAATTTTTAGGGCTTGGAATTAACTTAGCACAGAACAGGTTGGCAGCGGCTGAAGAGGACTGTTCCGCAGCTATCAATCATATGGTTACCTGGGTTTGTTATTAGGCCTTTTTATTTCCTGGTTAGAGAACTGTGCTGGGGCTCACAAACAGGGAGCAACGTTGGGAACTTTGCGGAGGAGCAAAGGCAGGCACGCTGGAGCCTGGTTGAGACTTTTTCCCTGCAGAGATAGATGTATGTTCGCAGCAGATGTCCAGGAAACAGGGAGCAGGAAACATTCTGAGCCTCAATTTCTTCTTCTGTAAGATGGAGCTGGGAATTTCTCCCATGTGGAGCACTTTGCTACCTTTGTGTGTGTGTGTGTGTGTGTGTGTGTGTGTGGTTACAAACTGGCTTTGGTCTTAGAGACCTGGGTTCAAGTCTCTAAGACCATCTCTGACTTACACACATTCTAGTTGTGTGACCTTGGGCAAGCAGTTTCATCTCTCTCAGCCTCAGTTTCTTCATCTGCACAAAGGAGTAGTCATACTGACATGATGTAGATATTGCATAGGGTACTGATACTGCATTGGAGAGTGAAATGAGTTACTATAGGTAAAGAAAGCACGTAAAGACTGGCACGTTGTAAGTACTCAATGAATGTCAGATGTTGGTCTTTCATCATCATCAATGAGATAATGTGTGCCTGTATTTATCATAAAGTCTGGGATATAGTAGGGGTAAAAATAGTGTTAGCTATGGTTATCTGCCTATCTTGTGTCAGAAACCTTATGTTATTTGTTATTTTAACTTTTACATGACTTAATTAATTTACACACCCACCTCCTCTCTCTCTCTCTCTCTCTCTCTCTTTTTAGAAACAGGGTCTCACTATGTTGCCCAAGGTGGTCTCAACACCTGAGCTCAGGTGATCCTCCCACCTCAGCCTCTCAAGTAGCTGGGACCACAGCTGCATGCCACCATGTCTGGCTAATTTTTAAATTATTTGCAGAGACGGGGTCTTGCTTTGTTGCCCAGGCTGGTCTTGAACTCCTGGGCTCAAGTGATCCTCCCACCTTGGCTTCCAAAAGTGCTGGAATTACAGGCATGAGCCACTGTGCCCAGCCTTACCGTCTCTTTCATTCAACAGATATTTATCAAGCACTTTCTTTGTACCAGACACTGGGGATAAAGTGAACAAAATATCCCATTGTGGGGGCAGGCACCATCACCTTCAATAATCTGTCTGAGGCCACAGAGCTGGTGAACATCAGGATGGACTCACATACGCCTCTTTTTGACTCTAGATGCTTTTATGTCTCCTTGGCCGTAAGGTGTCTTCAAGGTTGTGGCCCCTGTGCTGAGCTCTTGTGGCCACAAGCAGGTTGTCTTTCTGGTCCTCTCTTGCTGTGTGATACTTGCTAAGCTTGGGGCCCCTCTCGGATCTTCTATTCCACGAAGACTTCACCAATGTTAGTTCCCTTATTTTCCTTTCCGTAATTTATTTTGAGAGTTGGGGAGGGCGTGGGGGGAGAGAATAAATGAGAGAGAGAGGAGAGCAATATGAGAAGTCCCTTAGGATGTCAGTTTCTGTTCAGTTGTGTTTTTAGGGTAAGAGGCAGATTTCTGATGGAGCTGGGAGGGATACATGGTGGGTTAGGGCGGCATTTGGGGTGTAAAGAAGGTTTAGCCTGAGGGCTCCTGACTCATCCCAAGCTGATGCACCCTCCTTCTTTCCTCCATCCAACAATGAGGGCAGATGGTTCTCACTGATGCTGTGGTTCGGAGCATTTGTTCCATGCCTAATGGTCACTGTCATCACTGCTTGAATCCTTTGCTTATGACACTTTTCTCCCATTAACTCCGGGCAACTGGCACTCTTCAAGATTCCTTCTGGATGTCACCTTCTCAGGGACATTTCCATAATTCACAGAGATAAATCTAGTTCCCGTCTACCTCCCCAACTCCCTCTCCAAGCCACAGGACTTTGCTTACATTTGCCATGTTGTCTGTTTATGGCTGTATGTCCCTTCGTGAACTTTGAGTCCCTACAGGCCTGGGAGCCTTCTTGCGTCATTGCTGCATTGCCGAGACACACAGCTGGTGCCCCGAAAGCTGTTCAAGTCAGTGGAAGTGGAGGCTATGGTGTGGGCTCCATCTTTGCTAGCTGTGTGACCTGAGGAAGCCACGTAACCTCTCTGTGCTCTCATGACCCAATCCATAAAGTGGTAATGATAATATCTGCCTTATCTGAGGATTCCTGATAATAGTAGTCTCCATTTGTGAAGCACCAACTACGTGCCAGATAACATGCAATGTGCTTGGCATACATTATCTCTAATTTGGGTAATTACCCTTCTGTAATTATCTCTACCCACATTAGCTCTAATTTATGTCATTATTATCTCTGCATAATAATGTTCACATTTATTATTGCTCACGGACCTAAACGATGCAGCTCAGGGTCCACCTAGCACATAGTAGGTTTTTAATAAATGGTAACTAATTAGAACCGCCATGCCCATGGTATCAACAGACTGCCCAGTAGACAAAGAGGGCTAGAGATCCCCTCTCGCCTGGCACATGTGGCTTACGTCCTCATTCATGACTCAGCAGACAGCTAAGTCATGCGCCTACTATGGGCCACCTACCCAGCTCGGTCTGCAGTGCAAACTCCCTCCTCCTCGTCGATGTGAAAAATAACAATTGCAAACACTTAGGAGGGCTGAGGGGCCTGGAGGACGGAATTATTTTTACTATCAAACCCAAATTGGTTTACTAAAACTGTCAGTGGAAAACCAAGCAAGATAAATTAAACCCAGCAGCTCTTGGGCCTCACGTAACCCTGGCTGTTGAGATGCTATTTTCACTCCCTCTGTGGGAGGGAGGAGGTGCCAAGTCCAGATGCCACTCTGCCAAGCGTGTGCCAAGCTTGTCGGCGTGAGCCTCGGGCTGGTGACCAGAGGACGCAGCTCCCTTCTGCAAAGCTTTAATCTCTTTAAGTGCTTAAACCCTTTTCCTGCTGCCCAATTTGGGGAAGCCCAGACTCCCTAATGTGGCCTTCAAGGCATGGCTGAGTCCCACTCACTGCCAGGCTGTCCTACTTCATGGATGCGTCCTTGAACTCCAGACACACAGGGTCTTGGAGACATGGCAAGTGGGGTGAAAGTCCAAGCTCCACCAGCTTCTAGCTGTGCGATCACAGGCACTCTCCCAACACCCCGAGCCTCAGTTTACTCATCTGGAAAATGGAGATAACAACAGAACCCAAGGCATGTGCTTGTCGTGAAGATGTCTAGGATGTAAATGCTTGGGATATCCTAAGTGCTCAGCAAATATTAAATATCATGGACAGTTAAGAAGGGAGCTGTGCTTTCCTGCCTCTGGACCTTAGCACATGTTGTTCCTTTTGGCTGGAACACTGTTCCCCTCCATCTCTGCCCATCTTCTCTCTGGCTTTCAGGTCTTAGCATAGATCGGGGTTTCTCTGCTTCAACACCATTGATATTTTGGGTCAGCTCATTCTTTGTGGTGGGTATTGTCCTGTGCATTGTCGGATGCATAGCAGCATCCCTGGCCTGTCACCAGTAGATGCTGGCGGTGCTGTCCACCCCACCCTCCAGTTGTCCCAACCAGAAGTGCCTCCAGACATTGGCAAGTGTCCCCTGGTACAAGATAGCTCCTGGTTGAGAAAAACTGACTTAGACTTTACTGTTCTCAGAACAGCTTCTCCCTCACATTCTCAGCCAGGCTCACCTTCCCTCACTCTGGGCCCCCAGAGGGCTGTATTTCCTCTTGCTGGTGCTGTGTCAGCCTACGACATGGCTCCCCAAGGGCAGGGCTGCATCTGTTTTGCTCACTGCCAGGGCCCAGCCTCAATACCTGCTACATAGTGGATGCTCAATAAATATTTGTGGAATCGAATTAAACTTGCTCAGTGACAAAAATGACAGTCCTCACATGTCCATGATGATTAAAACTGGGACTGAATCGATTTTGATATCACTGCAAATCCTAAGGCCCCGGGATGACGCTGGCTGCTTGTCCTAACGCAAGTCATGACAGCTGCCTTGGGGAGGGCGATGCCCCCCTTATTGGCCCCATTCTGAGCCTGTCTGTGGTTCCATCATCACTTCCTACTTGGCTTAGTGTCCAGTGCTCAGAATATCCGGGAGAATGAAATAGGCTTCCCAAGCGCCATGGCACTTGGTCCCTGAACTCTGCCAGCATATCCCGGCATCGCTGGATTGGGGGACCTTGAAGTCCCCCTCCCGCTAGATATTCTGATTCTCAGGTCTGTGATGACACATCTTTTGACACCATAACCCTATAAAATGTTCTCTTGGGGAGTCCTCCTACTTCTGTTATTTAATACTTTACTTGATAATTTTTAGCCAAATTTATTTCTTATCAACCCAGGTTCCTTGTCATGTAACAAACCTGTATTTATTAAAAAAATGGAGGCCACATCCCCAGAAAGTCTTTCCATATTTTTCTGACCCTCTTTCTTTCTTTCCCTCCATGTGCATCATAGCCAGCAGAACACAAATTTGGGTTCGAATTCTCCCTTTGAAGCCTCATGTCTGTATGATCGTACAAGCTATATTTATTTCATTGGCTTTTATTTATTAAGCACCTACAATGGGCCATGCACTGGTCTATATGTTAGGGTTACAGCAGTGAATAAGACAGAAAATAAGCTCCTGCTCTTCTCATGGAGGTGACGTTCCAGGTGGAGGTGGTGGGAGTTGAAATACTTCAAGATATACTACAATGTGTAGTGCGTTGGGTGGTGGCGAGGGCTCTGGAAGTGAAGCAAAGTCAGAGGATGGAGAGTTGGGGAGCAAGCTCTGCAGATATTTGAGGCAGAGCATCCCAATGGCAGAGGAGACAGCAGTGCAAAGGCCCTGAGGTATGCGTGTGGAATGCCAAGAAGGCGAATATGGTCGAATATACCATACAGAAAGGAGAAGAGAGGAATAAAGTGATGCTGGAGATGTAACCAGAGCTAGATCCCGTAGGGCCTTTTGTGAGAACACTGGCTTTACCTCCGAATAAAACAGGGAGCTATTGCAGAACTTCAAGCAGAGCATGGGTGATATGACTTAGGTTGTAACAGGATCACTCAGAGTGTTGGTTAAAAAGAGCCCAGAGCGGGCAAAAGTAGGAACGAGGATACCTCAAAGGCCATTGCAATAATCCCGGGAAGACACGGGGGTGGCTTGGACCCTGCAGGTGGCAGTGGAGGTATCAGAACTGCTTGGACTCTGGGAAGACTTTGACTTTTGAGTAGAAGCAACAGGATTTCCTGAAGATTTGGTCACAGGGTATGGGAGAAAGAGAAAGGTCCGGTTCACAGTGAGTGTGCTGGGCTGGGGGCAGGCTCATACGGGCTTGTGAGAGCTAATGGTTACACGTCCAGGCATTTGGAGAGCCTGTTGTCATTACGTTGTTAGCTTGAAACGGGTCATAGTGGGAGTATTTACACCGCGGAAATTGACAGATGCTACCAATTGGGGTGTGGCCTACTGTGCCCCCAACTTGCTAAAAAAGCCAGCACTCCACTGAGCCAGAATAACACCAAGGGTTCTGTTTCTGTTGTTGTTTGTTTGAATTTTTCCCCAAGCGGCAGGTGGAATAGATCATACCTTACACATATGGGAAAGATGGGGTAAAATAGGTATAATAGATAAATAAATATCTCCCTATAAATAGATATAAGGAGGGAGAATCAGGAGTTTGACTTAGAATACGTTTAATTTGAGATGCCTCTTAGACATCCAAGTGAACTGGTGAGGAAGCAAGAGGATATAATTAAATGTAATAGTTGCACCTACTTCATGGGATTAATCCAAAGAGCAAATAATACAATTTATTTTTAACTTACACAAGGTAAAAATTAATGTTAGTAAAGACCTTGAAAATAGTAAGTGCTTCAAAACATGCATTTCTTCATTGCTGCAACGAGAAAGGAGCTAAATCCTTCAATCACCTTAATCGTTTGCAAGAGTGGCAAACTGATGGCCCTCAGTTTGGATGCAGCCAGTAGGCACTTTTTTTTTTTTTTTTGAAGGAGGGGATGCTATTTTTAAAAATTGAATTTATGACCGGGGGCAGTGGCTCATGCCTGTAATCCCAGCACTTTGGGAGGCGCAGGCGGGCAGATCAACTGAGGTCAGGAGTTTGAGACCAGCCTGGCCAACATGGTGAAACCCCATCTCTATTAAAAATACAAAAATTAGCCAGGTGTGGTGGCGCACACCTGTAATCCCAACGACTCGGGAGGCTGAGGCAGGAGAATCGCTTGAACCTGGGAGTTGGAGGTTGCAGTGAGCTGAGACGGCACCACTGCATTCCAGCCTGGGTGACAGTGAGACTCTGTCGCAAAAAATAAAATAAAATAAAATAAAATAAAAATTGAATTTAAATGATTTTAGATAGGGCATGTACTTCCTAATTCATCACAGATCCCTCCCCTCCATATAATCTCACACCAGCTCTAAATCCTGTATTTATGTTGCCTGGCCCTTCATGATTTTGAATTTGCATCTACCCTTGATTCAAGGCAGCCCATCATTTTGCAGAGGAGGAATCTAAGGCCCAGAGAGGCTAGGTGCTGGGTCCAGGGCTGCTGAGGGCATGGAGTATCAGGGCAGGGAGGCAGGAAACTGAGGGTCCTCTCTCCTAGTCAACGCTCAATCTACGACTGCGAAAATGTTCAGAAGACAGAAAGTCTGCCCCCGCTGCAAGGGCTCCCTTGCTGATGCTAACACCAGTGGCCTGGCTTTGGGGAAGCTTTAATTGCTTGAGATTCCCAGATCGGCTGCCCCATCGCATGCATGCTTAGTGGTAGAAATAAAACCCAATCTGGTGTCAGGCTGAAGGTTAATTGAATATTTGATGCCTAGAGATGATGAAAGTAAAGATTCCCATTTTCTTGTTTCCTCCTCCAGACCTCTGGCACCAAAGGGAGATGTGGGCCCGACTTATTTAAGCAAAACCACCCATCTGGGAGGCTTCCTGTGAGGCGAGAAGAGGAGAGCCAAGCAGAAGAGGGGGGATTATAGATGACTTCATGGGGCCTAGAGCTGGGCGGGATCTTCTGCCAGAGAAGCCAAGAACTCAGGAGTTTGTCGTACCTTCTCTTGGCTGAAGACAGGTGGTTTTCCTGGTAACTTCTGGGGAAAGGAATTCATAAGCTGGAACCATAAATTTGTATTTATGGACAAGGACAAGGGGGCAACACAGAAGGCTTCCTAAGGGATGCAGCCTTAGAATAAAGTTTTCTATGTGAAGCTTCAGCTAAGAAGACCCCAGAGCTTCCCTTGGATCCATTCCCTCTGTAGCCCCTACCCACCTGCCATGCTTTGCTCCAGCCACGTTAAACTTTATGCCATTAAGTGGGTCACACTCTCTCATTTCCAGGCTTATAGATGCTTTGCAGATGCCCTTATCATGTAGGTAGGACATGCTGCTGCTGCTGCTGCTTCTCCTTCTCCTTCTCCTTCTCCTTCTTCCTCTTCCCCTTCCCCTTCTCCTTCTCCTTCTCCTTCTCCTTCTCCTTCTCCTTCTCCTTCTCCTTCTCCTTCTCCTTCCTTCTCCTTCTCCTTCTCCTCCTCCTCCTCCACCTCCTTCTCTTCCTCCTTCTTCTTTTCTTTTTCTTTCTTTCTTTCTTTTTTTTTTCTGAGACAGAGTCTCACTCTGTCACCCAGGCTGGAGTGCAGTGGCGTGATCTCGGCTTACCACAATCTCCACCTCCCAGGTTCAGGTGATTCTCTTGCCTCAGCCTCCTGAATAGCTGAGGTTACAGGTGCCCACCGCAACGCCTGGCTAAGTTTTGTATTTTTAGTAGAGGCGGGGTTTCACCATGTTGGCTAGGCTGGTCTTGAACTCCTGACCTCAAATGATCCACCCACCTCGGCCTCCCAAAGTGCTGGGATTACAAGCGTGAGCCACCATGCCTGGCCGGGGCATTCTTCTTTTCCCCCCATCACCTGCCTACCTTCTCTTTCATGGTATTATAGAAGTCACTTCTTCCTGGGAGCCCTCCTGATTTCACTCAGGTGCCCTCACCTGCCTGTCACTGCTCCTTTCACACTGCATTTACTTTCTTCCCTGCCTCACCTGCTAGGCATGCAGGGTGAGGACTGCCCTGCTTTTCTCACAACTGTATCTTCAATGCTAAGCCTGCTACTGGCACACAGTGGGTACACAGTAATTTTTTCCCTAGAGTTAAGAGAGACAACCCATTCCATTCTTTTTAATATGAATTTTACCACTGAAGAAACAACCATTAGAACCCTTCCAGCACATAAAATTATGCTTGCCTTATAGTAGACACTCAAACAATTTGTTTGGAATGAATGAATAAGCATCTTATTCCAGACTCTAGAAGTCAGAGAGAAACGAATGGGGGGAAGAGGATGAGGTCTATTTAATTCAATTTTAATTTTAACTTTTTTGTTAGAGACAGAGTCTTACTCTGTTGCCCAGGCTGAAGTGCAGTGGTGTGATCATGGCTCACTGCAGCATGGAACTCCAGGGCTCAAGTAATCCTCTCACCTGAGCCTCCCAGGTAGCTGGGACTACAGGTGCCACCAAGCCTGGCTAGTTTTTTTAATTGTTTGTAAAAATGGGGGTCTCACTATGTTGCCTAGGCTGGTCTTGAACTCCTGGCCCTAAGTGATTCTCCTACCTCAGCCTCTCAAAATGTTGAGATTACAGGTGTGAGCCACTGTGCCCAGACGAGGATGAGCTTTATTGAGGACTGAGGCAATGGGCAAGGAACGTGAAAAATCTGCCTCCAGCAGCCACAAAGCATTGATATTCCAAGACCCCCTTACAGGAGAGAAAAACTGAGGCCCAGAGAGAGGCGAGAACAGGTGAGCCCAGCCCAAAGTCATATGTGAAGGAGGTGGAATTCTTTCTTAGATTGGCCTGACCCCAAGTCCACAAGGGGTGGCTATTCAAGCTGTGTAAGTCTCTGACTCCGCTGGAGAAGGAGGTTCTGGGACAACCTCTGGGGACACTTTTTTTTTTTGAGACAGGGTCTTACTTTGTCACCCGGGCTGGAGTGCAGTGGCATGATCACGGCTCACTGCAGCCTCAATTTCCCAGGCTCAAGAGATCCTCCCATCTCAGCCTCTCAAGTAGCTGGTACCACAGGCGTGTGCCACCACACCCAGCTAATTTTTGTTTTTTTGAAGAGATAGGATGCCCCTATGTTGTTGGGATTGGTGTCAAACTCCTGGTCTCAAGCAGTCCTCCTGCCTCAGCCTCCCAAAGTGTTCGGGTTACAGTCATGAGCCACGGCACCTAGCCTAAGGACACTCTTGCTGCATCTAAGGAACAACCTCAAAAGCCAGTCACTAATAATTTGAAAATAATGTCTCTTTCTCTTGCAAGGTTCCTCTGCAGAGCCAGACAACCCTGAGTGCTGCTTCCCCAGCCTGCTGGGTTTCAGCACTCTCTCCTCCCCCAACCACCCTCCCGTCTGCCACCTGGGTCTGCCGGGAACTCTGTATTCTGCTTGCTCCAGACACCACCATCTGTCTTTGTCCACTTCTCACCCCCATCTCACATGGGGCAGTGGAAAGAGCATGACTGAGAAGCCACAGAAGCCTGAATTTCAGCTACTCGCTGGCTTTCTGGGTGGCCTCCCTGCATTTCTGCTGCCTTCTCAGACAGTGGGGTTAATGACCTCCCAGGCAGGGTTCTTTGTGAGAATGACCTAAGACAGAAATGTTTAGAGCAGTCACTTTTGCATCTGGCCCAGAGTAACTGCTTCCCTGCAAATGTCACCCTCATGGGGAGCTAGCGGGGAACATTCTGGATGGAGAATCTAATGGTTACCCCTTGTGAATATGAGAAACCCAGCCGCACAGCCAAGTAAGTCTGTTCATTAAAAACATTTTTTTTTTCATTCAGCAATCATTTCCTGAACATCTACTGTGTATCAGGCTCTGTGTTAGACTGTGGAGACAGAGGGTGGTCAGACCCAGCCCCAGTGGAGAGGACCTTCTGGTTTAGTTGAGGGAGACAAACAGGAAAATAAACAACTGTAGTCCTGTAAACAAGTGTTATAGTGCCCCCCTCTCCCTGGCCACACTGGCCATTCGGTCCTTTGAAAATGAGATGCTTGCCACAGGGCCTTTGCACATTCTGTTCATTTAGGATGCATCACTCCAACTCATCTTTTAGTTCTGAGCTTTAGTATCAGAACCTTGGGGAAGACTTTTCTGATCTTCCTCTTTATATCAAATTCCAGTTATAGAATCTCATAGCACCATTCACCTCTCCTTACATCCCTTATTGAAGTTAGAGTGTGCAATTATTTGTGTATGCCCTCATTTCATATTTGTTTCCTTAGACTGAATTTCCCAAAGATAGGGACTCTCTCTCTCTCTCTCTCTCTCTCTCTGTGTGTGTATGTGTGTGTGTGCGCGCGCACGCTGCTGTTGTCAATCTCACTATGGGAATGCCTGTTCTCTGCACAGTCCCTGGCACATAGTAGATGCTTAGTTACTACTGGTTGAAAGAATAAAGCAGGAGCAATTTCTTTCCCAATCTCCCAAATTTTGCCAAATTAGAGGACAGCCCATTATAAATACTCACAACTGGATATCTAAGAAGATCCGTTTCTCTTCTCCCACGTGGATCTTCCAGATACAATCTTCACCTTCCACGTAGGGCTCCGGCCAGTTTGGGGACAGTACCACCCCAGCCACAGCAGAGAGCTCACCACCGCACATGGCTGTAAAAGACAGACAGGCAGGAAGGTGGACTTTATTTGTAAAGAAGTCAGTGTGGCATAGCGGCTAACCCTGTGGGCTATGAAGTCAGCCGTGAATCTCTGTGTACTGTGGACAGGTGCCTTTACTTCAGGCAGCCAGCACGTGTGTGTGTGTGTGTGTGTAATGATTAAATGAGAGCTGGCCAGCTGCCTGCCCTGCAGCTGACAGTTGGTAAAAGTTGGGCTAAGGAGCGCTATTGCTCTTTCAAGACCAAGGATGGAGCTCAGTGGTCAGAATGACTCCTCAACAGCCTCTGCTCTTTTGCAGGGTGAGTAGTGGCTAAGAGACCGCTCACTCAAGTTAGGTGGTCCCAGGGTTCCAATCTTGTCTCTGCTGCTAACAATCTGTAAGAGGAGGTATGTAATTTCCCAGAGCCTCAGCTCCCTTTCTCTATAAAATGGGGGCAATACCACTGCCAGCCTCATTGGGTGATTTTGAGGCTTAAGCTCATGAATGTCAAACATGCTGCACAGCGCCTGGCACGTGGTAGCTGCTCGATAATTTAGATAATGTTGCTATGACAGGTCCCGGCCCTGAACTGGAAGCAGAGATGTGGCTGCGGCAGGTGCCCTTTAAATTCCACTCTGTGTTTACCGCTTTGGAAAGTTCTCAACATGGCAGAGGCCAAAGCACCAATAAATTCCGCTCTGTTAAACCGGCACATCTAATATAGGGATCAATTCCTCACCGTGGCAAGGCTGTGATTTCACGCCAACTGCCATTGAGGCGGTGGCTGCCAAGAGTGAGGGCACCCTTCATTACTCCACATGCTACCAGGAGACCCAGGCTCAGGGTGGCTCAGCGGCCTTGAATATGGGGAAATGGGCCGGGCGCGATGCTCATGCCTGTAATCCCAGCACTTTGGGAGGCCAAGGCAGGTGGATCACCTGAGGTCAGGAGTTCAAGACCAGCCTGGCTAATACGGTGAAACCCTGTCTCTACTAAAAATACAGAATTAGCCGGGCGTTGTGGCCCATGCCTGTAACCCCAGCTACTCAGGAGGCTGAGACAGGAGAATTGCTTGAACCCGGGAGGCAGAGGCTGCAGTGAGCCAAACGAGTCTCCATCTCAACAATGCCAAAAAGAATATGGGGAAACTGGCAGGACAGTCCACTGGAGCCTGTGTAGATGAGGGTTCTCTGCAGCCAACACTGTCCAGTGGGGCTCAGAGCACAGTACTCTGAGAGCAGAGAGACCTGAGTTCCATTCCTGTCCCTGCCAATTCCCCTCAGTGTGTTCTTAAACAGGTCACTTCATAGCATTAGTTTTCTCACATGCAAATAGGGCTGATAGAATCTACTTTATAAGGCTATGGTGAGGTTGAAATCAGATAATGCACATACACCCTTAGCAAAGCACTGGTAGCATAATTATTACACACCAATTAATAACTATTATTATTCTTATTAGTGAGATTCAGGGCTGCCCTGGGTTGTTGCATGGGTTGTGCACTGCACAAGCATGCATAGCAGAGGGAGTATTTACGAGCTGAAATCCATGCAGTATTCAGCTCACCAAGCTGTGCACTATGGGACCTATGCCCGGAGGAAGGCGAACCTTTTAAAATTTACCCATTTTGTAATTTTCTCAAGACCTGCACCAACCCTGAACCAAAGGACAGTGAACCTTGGAAAGGGTTCTAATCCTAAAATTGGTATGAAAACTGGGGACAGGCCTCTAAGCTGGGGCCTTGGTCTTCTCATCCGAAGGGTGGAGGTCCCTGGGGTGCCATGGGAAGAGTGTCGTGGGTCCGCTCACCTCTGCAGAGGGGCTCCGTGTCATTCCAGTATGGGTCCCGCACATTGATGCATTCGATGATGGCCGGGCCCTGCTCCAGGGAGTGGCCGGGGTCGCAGGTGAACTCCACTATAGTCCCAATGTTATAGGTCGGGTCGGATGTAGTGAAGTTCCCATTCTGGATGTAGGGCTCGTAGCAGTGGCCTTTCTCAAACGCTGAGGAAGGGAAACAAAGAGAGGCAGGAGTTCAGATGAGTCAGGGACTACCCCATGGTGCTGTATTTCAGAAGATGGGTCTCCTGTGCTGTTTAGAAAAGCCCTAAAGAAAACAAGTACCAAATCACATGTCCTGGTTCCAGACGATGTGCTGAGAACCCTGGGGCCACCCAGTTGACTCCTTGGGGCCTCATTTAAACAAATCTAAAATAGGAATAAGAATCTCTGTCTTCTCCACCCTGTGGAGTTGTTGTGTTTTAATACCTTTCCACGTCCGATTCCACAGAAGGATCTTCAGAGCCCTGATTTTTTTTTGCCACTGGAAACTGTAGGGTTGTCTATGATAAAAACCAACTTTTCTTGGCAAAGCCAGAACAGAAGGTCCTCCAACATACATGAAATGCCCAGTGAATCCCTTCTTCAAGAGTCAGGGTCTCAGCAGGAGGCGCTCTTGCTAAATTCTTCTTGGAAGAAGAAGTGGCTGAATTATAAGAGGTCTACTAGGTGGAGTGGAGCAGAGCTTAAGGGCTCCCCAGTACAGGATGGACAGAGATCTTAACTCCATCCTTGTTCACTGGTGGTCTTGGGCAGGTCACCCAAGTTTCTTAAACCTCAGTTTCCTCACCGAAAATCAGATAGAATAACAGTTCTAATGTTTCAGTGTGATGAGGATCAAACATGATGCAGAAGCTGAAATCCAAGGAGACAATGCACAGAAGGCACTGAGCACGTAGTAAGTGCACAGCTAATGGTAGGCATTATTATTAATGAAACCAAGAGCCTGTCTTTGGAAACCAAAGGATCCACATGGCCACAGGATTTCCCATATCCTTCGCAGCCCAGATTTCTATCTCCCCATGCTTTCCCTGCTCCCAGGCTACTCCCAGCCCCACAAGAGAAGGGGAAGCCCCCAGGGACCCTCACCCTCAAATCGGATGTTGAAGGTGGAGGCTGCTCGGGCCTGGTCGGACGTGAACTCGATACGGATGGTGTCGCCCTCGCTCAGCAGGCCCTCAAAAGGGACACTCTCAGTTTGAAGGGAGTCGTAGAGAAGAGCTGACTTGTTGGTCTGCCCGCTGTGAACCGTCATCCTGGTAGTGGGAGCAGAGAGACAGAGGGACACTGACAGATTTTCCTGGGTCACTGACATGGCAGAGGAAGGGGTGTGCTATGACTGCCACCTCTGGAGCCTCATTACCTGATCCCAAACCTAACTCTGCCTCTTTTTTTTTCTTTCTTTCTTTTTGATGGAGTTTCACTCTTGTTGCCCAGCCTGGAGTTCAATGGTGCGATCTTGGCTCACTGCAACCTCTGCCTCTCACGTTCAAGCGATTCTCCTGTCTCAGCTTCCCGAGTAGCTGGGATTACAGATGTGCCCCACCATACCCAGCAAATTTTTGTATTTTTAGTAGAGACAGGGTTTCACCATGTTGGCCAGGCTGGTCTCGAACTTCTGACCTCAGGTGATCCACCTGCTTTAGCCTTCCAAAGTGCTTACAGGCGTGAGCCACCTTGCCCAGTCCTGACTTTGCCTCTTATGTGCTCAGACAAGTGTCATCTTATCAAACCCGTTTCCTCTTCTGTACAATGGGACTAAATGCATGTCCTGGCTTCCTTATGATTTATTCTGAGGTTGTAGGGAGAGTAATGTATATGATGTAATAAACCAAACGATGAACTAATGAATTGATGTTGACTATTATTATTAATTGAGAAGTTGGAATTAATGGACTAATCTCATTGCCGAAAGGGTGGCTTATGTAGTCAGGCAGACCTGGGTGTGAGTCCTGACTCCGTCACTTCTGACCTGTGTCACTTTGCACAAGAACACTTCACCTCTCTGAGTCTCTGTTTTCTCATCTGTAAAATGGGTACAATTGCACCTATATCAGAGTGTGGGGCGCGGTGGCTCATGTCTATAATCCCAGCACTTTGGGAGGCCAAGGTGGGTGGATCATGTGAGGTCAGGAGTTAGATACCAGCCTGGCCAACATCATGACACTCCGTCTCTACTAAAAATACAAAAATTAGTCAGGTATGGTGGCGTGTGCCTGTAGTCCCTGCTACTCTGGAGGCTGAGGCAGGAGAATCACTTGAACCTGGAAGCCAGAGATCGCAGTGAGCTGAGATTGAGCCACTGTACTCCAGCTTGGGTGACAGAGCAAGATTCAGTCTAAAAAAAAAAAAAAAAAAAAAAATTAACAGGGCACAGTAGGTAAGTTTTCTTTATTAAGCATTTGACCCCCGCCAGGCTCTGTCTCTGATCCCCATTTTCTAAGAGCACTGTGTGGGAAGTCAGGAGTCATAATTCTCGTTTCCCAATTCCCCATCTGGATTAACATTAAGTCTTAAAACATCTTTCAGCCTCAGTGTCCTCAACTGTGAAAGGAGGGACCTGACCATAGTGTCGTTCTGACCTATCTTACAGGTGGGCTTTGAGAATATTTCAGAATAAAAAGTGCCCTGAAAAATAAAATGTGTTAAACAAAATGTTGGGTATTTATTTTTATTGTTATTAAAGCTATTTGAACTTGACTCCTTGCCAGCCTTGGTTTTTTAAAGAAATTATGCAAAAGTGGTGAAGAAAACAGTATACAAATTAGATAAGTTTCTTTTATGGAGTCATAAACACACATTTTTAAGCCTTTGAGGTTTTTACTGACTCATAAAAATAGTTTATTTTATGTTGCCCAGATGAATTTCTAATGTCACTAAGATGTATAAATGTTGGAGCCACAGTTGGTTTCTTTCGCTATATGTCCAGTATGGCTGAGGCAAGGATGGGGGCTGTGGTGAAGTCCAGGGGGCATCCCAGGAGTGGGAAGGGGCATTGACATAGTCTTCTGATTCCTGATGACTCTGTGGTATCTTAGGGACTGTGTGTTGGGACACCTCTTTCAAAGAACAGGAGCCTTTGGCAAAGAGGGTTTCTCTGGAGGAAAGCTTCAAGATCTCAACATCTCTATAGACTATTAATCTTTTAAAACCAGCAATTTTCTAATCATATTTTCTAGAATGTCTGCAATAGTAATGTATTTTCTCTCAAATTCTTATGTAGTCTATGGTCAAATGGATTTGCAAAATACTGAATTAAATAAAAATTAAATTTTTTTTTCCTGCAGGACTTAACAGTACCTTTGTTAGCTAGTACATATTAAGACCTTTCAAGGCAAGGATAGGGTGGGCACAGTGTCTTCCAAACATGCTTGACTATAGAAGTCATTTTTTATGGGGCATGTTGTGAGACGAGTTTAGAAAGAGTTCATTTGGAGGAAAATCATCTTACAATCTTTATTCATGTTCCTCCTCTACTAAAAAGCCTTCCATGGCTCTCTATTGCCTGTAAAAGTAGCCTGGCATTCAAAGTCCTTCAGGATATAACCCCAGTCTACATTCCCAGCTCTCTTTCCTCCTGTTCCCGTGAGAACTTCTGCTGCAGCTCCCCAACACATTTACTAATTCTTTCCTCTACATCTTCGTGCTCATCCCCCAATTCTCCATGCCTGGAATACCCTCCTTTTGTATTCTTTGGACCCATTATCCAATCTCCTTCCATTTTGACTTTAGGTCAAAGTCTTATTTCCTTTGTAGAGTCCTATCTAGCTCTGAGTTCTTGCAACTGACATATTGTGGTATTTTAGCCATTTCCCCTCAATAAAGTGCATGGGACAGACATAATTGATTTCTCTTTTCTTCTTGGCCCAGAGAGTAGTGTCTTCATCGTTTTTTTGTGTGTGTTGACCTTAAAGCTTGATGAACTCTACAAACTTCTTTTCCTACTGATACACTTGAAAGCTGTATTTTTTTCCCTGGTAAGTGTCAACTCATACAGATCTTTGCTAGTGACCAGTACCAGTGGGGGGCCCACTTGTCAGGATTTAAACAACTTGCAGAAAATACTCATTTTGATGCATTCTTTTGTCTCTGCTAATTCTTGTTGTCTAGTATAAACTTAAGCTTGGCTCATCTCAAGCACCCCTCAGAAGAGGCAGATCTGAGGTCTAAGATTTGGAAATGGTCCTTCACCAAGGGTTCCCGTGCCTGGATTTTCAGAGTCTCCAGAAGAAAGGATAGGGAATCTGATTTTTAAAGAGTTCCCCAGCTTATTATTCTGGTGCTGCTGAAAAGCCATGTTTGGGAGCCCCTGCTTGATACCTTACACTTTAAAGAAGCAATTTATTGATATACAGTTGTTCTGGATAAAGCTGAACTGCCTAGACGGAAGTGGACTCAAGAAGCATGGGAAAATTATTCAGTTGTCTTTTTGTTTTTTTTAAAAAAGTCTTTCCAACCTAAAGACCTGATAGTCTAGGTTTGACCCATCAAAGAAGCCAAAACACTAGAATTCTTAGATCAAAAATTCTAAGGTGGGGGCATTCTGGAAGTGCAATAAACACTGCCAGTGCCCTACCCTCTCCTACCCCTCAGCAGTCAACTGCTCCCACATTTTCTGCTGGCCTCCGACCACAAATCTCTGAGAATCAGTCAACTCAACCAGCTCAAAGGGTGGCAGCTGATGTTGGGGATAGTTAGTGCTCCTCATCGCATCTCTCATCCAGTGATGAATGGGAGCTGGTGCATAAATACCCCAGCTCCCTCACTCTTCCAACAGGTCCACTCTGAGGTATGCTCAACACAGTTGCCCAGAGGTCTCCAGTGGACAGAATCCCAATTTTCCCAGCAGTCACCTGATTATTAGTGCAACTAGTATTCACAATCTCACTTTCCCATGCACCTCCTAGTGCTTAGTAGGATCAGCTCCCCAGTAAACTACTTCCTCTCACATCCTTATCACCATGTTTGATTCCAAGGAAACCCAATTCACGACAGCAAGTCAAAACAGCTAAAGTCCTAGTTTTCTAGACTGTCTTAGAATGAGATCGCAGAATAATCCAGAATATTCTAGAACAAGACCCCATAATATTCTAGAATAAGACCCCAGAATATCCCAGAATAAGATCCCAGAATATTTCAGAACATTCTGGAATAAGACCCCAGAATTTCTAGAATAAGATCCCCAAATATTCTAGAATAAGATCCCAGAATACTAAAGTTGTATAATGCTGGATTCTGTGCATATTATTAAGAGTCTACAGACACACTCTTGCTGAGATACTGCCTGGTAACTTCTCTCTAGTTCTTTCACGTGCATACGTCTAGTTTTTCCTTCTCAATTTCCTATCATGCCAGAAACTAATATTTTCTACTTCTTTCCTATTCTCCATGGAGCCTAATATATGGCTGGGTACTGAGCAGATGATCAATACGTACTCCCTTTTTGTTCAACTGCAAAAAGGGGTGTGCAAGAGAAAGAACAGGGCAGTTCCCTTTTTGCCTCTTCCCCTAGCCTGCTGTATGAGCTGGGACAGGTCGCTTTCCTTCTGCATGCCCCAGTTTCCTTATCTGTAAAAGGAAGACATTGAAGCTGATGGTGTCTAAGATATTTGCCATCCACCCCAGCTCTTCTTTTCTTGAATTCCGTGAGCCAAAACTTCAGCCATTTCAAGACTCCAAGTCCCCAAGCCATGTTCTAATATTCTGGGAGGAAACGGAGTTGGGTGTGGACCTTCAGAGCTTTACCTGTCCTTGTCATGCAGCGACAGCCTCTCAAAGTGCAGGTGCAGCTTCTGGCCCTCTGGAGCTTCAATCGTCCAGACACAGAATTGGCTCCCATTGGTGTTTCCAGGGTAACTTGGGGAGAGGACGCGGCCGATGGTGGCATTGTGCACTGTCCCTCCACAAGGAGCTGGATCCAGAAAGGGGTGGGTGGGCAATGTGAGAGAGCAGAGAGAGAGAAAGAGAGGAGAGAGACAGAGAGAGAAATGAGAGAGAGAGAGAGAGAGAGAGAGAGAGAGAGAGAGAGAAGGAAGTGAGTGTTTCACTCTCCGCTGATCCCCACCGCTGCCCCTTGCCTAGGGTGAAACATCAGAGACCTGGAGCGGGAAGAAACAGGGCAGGGAGAGAAAGCTTGGAAGGGAATTGTCCTCCTGGGAGGAAATTCTCCTGTTTGACAGGAGATTTCACTCTACAATTGGAACCATCAACATGTGTATTTCATGGTAGGGAATGACTGCTATTTAATGACAGTTCTATGGTGCTGGCTGTGCCCTGACTTTTAATCACAAAATGGCAATCAAGAAGGATATAAACAGGCAGTTCACAAAAGAAGAAATATATTTCTAGTACTAAGTAAGCACGAAAAAATTCAGCCTCACTAATAAAAAATGAAATGCAAATCTAAACTGTATTCTACTTTCATCCACCTAATTGGCCAAGATAAAAAGCAGCCATAAAATCTGGAAATGGTAAGGGTGATGGGAAAGGCTCACTCTCATCATAACTAGTTAGAATGCAAACTGTTATGACCTTTCAGGAGTATGATTTAGTGAAAAGCCTAGAAAACATGCTCAAACACTTTGACCTGGCAAATATGGTTCTGGATAATTATAATAAGAAAAGATTTACAGATTTGCACCAAGAGTTAGGAATGAGGATATCTTGTTTCTAAGAATGAAAAATAACAAACAAACAAACAAAAAAAAACCAAGATGAATGTCCACTCACAGATGTTTAGTGAAATACGTCATGTGCCACATAACAGTATTTCAATTTAAAACAGAGCGCATATATGATAGTGGCCCCATAAGATTTTAATATTATATTTTTATTGTATCTTTTCTATGTTTAGATAAACAAACACCATTGTGTTAAAAGTATTCAGCACAGTAACATGCTGTACAGGTTAGTAGCTGAGAAGCAATAGGCTGTACCATATAGCCTAGGTGTGTAGTAGGCTATACCATCAAGGTTCGTGTACATACACTCTATGATGTTGATGCAATGATGACGTCACCTAGAGATGCATTTCCTAGAACATATCCCCATCGTTAAGTAATGCATAACTGTAAATACACTCCAGCCATTCAGAAATTAAATACCATGTTCTCAAAGAATACTTCAGCATATAGGAAGATGCTGCTTTTTAAGTGGAAACAAACAAAAAAAAACCAGTTAGAAAATAGTGTGCCATACCTATTTTAATGAGATATTTGCAAGGATCTATTGAGACCATGAATATAAAAGTGATTTGTTCCTATTTCTTACACTTCACTATTTCTTGAAAAATTTCTTACCAGAATCATCTATTACTTTTATCATAAAAATCTAATAAAAAATATTAAAAAGTGATGTGTGCACTGGAAAGAACACCTTCCAGTTCACAAGCAAGAAGGTGTTCTTATTTGTACTCTAATTCTTAGGAAATATTTGGTTCTGAGGAAATTGTTTTCTCACGTACTATTTGGGAGAGCAGTTTTGAATTTTCTTTTCTCTTTTTTTGAGACTTTTCTTTTCTTTTTTTTTGAAACAAAGTTCTGCTCTGTCGCTGAGGCTAGAGTGCAGTGGCATGATCTCGGCTCACAGCAACCTCTGCCTCCCGGGTTCAAGCGATTCTCCTGCCTCAGCCTCCTGAGTAGCTGGGATTACAGGTGCCCACCACCACGCCCGGCTAATTTTTGTATTTTCAGTAGAGATGGGGTTTCACCATCTTGGCCAGGCTGGTCTCAAACCCTTGACCTCGTAATCCACCTGCCTTGGCCTCCCAAAATGCCGGGATTACAGGCATGAGCCGCTGCACTTGGCCAGTTTTGAATTTTCTAAGGGGAGCTGGTGGGCAGCAGACACCTCTCACTGACTGTCACAGGCAGTCCAGGAGGAAGGGATGTGAAGTATAGCCCAGGGTTATGACTGGGTAAAGTCCTACACCACGACCAGGGTTTCATTGGGAGCCATTTCTGTCTTTCAGGAGGATCAAAGGAGCTTGAAAAATATTTCCTTCCCTAGCACAGGACGCTTGGTTCCCCCTTCCTTTTCAGAGAAATAGGAGAGGAAGCAAAAGTGGGACAGGTTATTTGGAACCATCTCACAGATGGCTAAGGTGTTTGTAGGTTCCACAAAAGCTGGGACACTTTTTGTTTGCTTGCTTTCATCATACTACCAGCAACCAGAAGAGCTCCTGGTATGTAGAATGTGGTCAGTAAATATTTATTGAGTAACAACCATTAATTTTGCAAAATAGGAAAAAAGAAGTTCAAGGTGTTACGCCACTTCCTCAAGGACATACACATAATAAGTGGAGCAGTTGAGATTCAAGCTCAGGCTGCCTCACTCCAGTATCTCTTACTGAAGTCGCTACTCCGCTGTCTGTCTTATTTATGATAACCTGTTAATCCAGAAAGGTACATGGAATATAGTGGGTGCTTTATAAAATGTTTCTTGAATGAAAGAATGAATATTTTTTCCTTTTTGTATCTCTAGTATCAGCTCAAAGCTTGATACATAGCAGGTACCCATTAAATGTTTGTTGAATGATAGTATGACTGAATGGGGCTTGTGGTAGCAGAGAAGGGTGGATAACTCTTCTCTCCGCTCCAGACTGTGTTGTGACCTACAGCAAAGACATTGCCAAGAAGCTCCATGCTTCTTTCAGGACCACAGACAGAAAACTAGATTCATTTCTCTCTCCAGGCTGCCCTTCTGTCCTAGAGGAGAGGTTGTCCTGTGAAATAAGCCAGCCCTAGGTTCAAACCTTGCCAGTTAGCTGCTGTGGATCTAAGACAAGTCACTTGAGTTTACCCACTGTAAAATGGTGATAAGTCCACCCTCCTTATAGGACAGTAGTGAGAAATCAATGAAATGGTGGGTACGGGGAGCTTAGTGCCATTCCTGGCACAGAGTGGGCACTCAAAGCATAGCCAGCTCTATTGCCCTGTGGTTCAGGAGCTGAGTGATGGAGGACACTGTCCCTGGTGGGGGGCTCTGGCCATCTGTCCTCCCAAGCCGTTGATCGTTTGCAGCTTCTCTGCTTCCCTTCTTTGCCTGATTAAGCCGACTGATGGCTCTGTTTGGCTTCAATTTGCCAGCCGTGCCTTCCCATCCATCTTTCTTAGTACAAATTGAAGCTTAATTCCTCCCTGATTTCACACATAGATAAAAATTAATGTGAGAGAGGCGTGGAAACCAACTGCCCTATGGTTTGGATTTTTATCTTTGTTTAAAAAAAAGAAAGAAAAATTCTGGAGGGCCTTGGGGGAACAATACTGTAACAATTAAATCTCGGAATTCATCATTAACTCTCATTTGCTTTTTGAGCTCCACTTGGCTATGAATAACTGGAGGGTGGGAATTATGTTTTATTATTTCCAATATTGTCTTCACACACGGCTCCTAGCCTGGCACATAGTAGGTGGCAGGGCAACCTATGCTGTCTCAACCACCATCAGGACTTTCGAGAATTCTGAAAGGGTTTTGTTCTCTTGAGAGCTGAAGATGACCAAGGCTGTGCCTACTGGTACAGGGATAGTGTGGTACAGACCAGTGCTTCTCCAGGTGTAATGTGCACATGAGTCACCCAAGGGACATGTTAAAGTGAACATTTTGATTCATTTGGTTTTGCATGGAGCTCAGGATTATGCATTTCTAATAATTTTGCTAGTCTGAGGAGCACACTTTGAGTAAGGAAGCTGTAAGGGGAAGAGCTCAGGAGAGAAGGGTTCTGGACTAAGTTCTGCCACTTCAAGTATGTTACTTCATCTCTCTAAGCCTCATTCTCTTTTCCTATGAAAGTGGTAATCTTATCTCCCTGAGTTCAAGTGAAATAGTAGATATTGTCCATCTTGACTTCCATGGATGCACTCTGACCACCCTCAATCATTTTTGCCAAATAGAAGTCAGAATGATCACCCTTATGCTTACATTTTTCCAGATATCTCCTGCCTAGTCCACCTGTCTTCTCAAGACCTTGAGCAGTACAGTTTCTGACCACTGCCCCAGCCTCCTGTCCTGATATTTTCTCTGCACTTTAGCCAGATTGATCTTATGTATTTATTTGCTCTCTCAAACTCATTGAGTTCCTTCCCACCTCTGAACCTTAGCATATGCTAGTGCATCTGCCTGGAATGATCCCCTCCCCCCCTGGCCATTTTCCACCCTCAGTCTATTTCCCACTCAACTTCCAAATCTTGGCGTGTCATCAGGTAATCCTTCCTTGACCCTTCGCTCATCACTGTCCTCCTCCCAGGTGAGGTCCTCTATCACATCTTCTTCCTGCACACGTTTTCTCCATTGCAACGCCTCTCACAATCACTGGTGTCTTCTCTGTCCTCATTCGGCATCATTCCACCCTGTGAATTTCTTTCCTGGTCCTTAACACAATCTGTTACCAGCATGTTTGCATCCTTGTTTACTCATTTACACACTACAGCCTCACCTTGACTAGAAACTCTGTGACAGCAGGAACTGGGTCAGGGTTCCTGCAATAGCTCTAGCAACAGGTGCAATGCCTACCACACAGTGAGTGCTCAATGGATGTTTGTTGAATGAGTACATAGACAGGAAAGCCTCTGAATGACAAACAATGCCCAACAGGTGCTTAAAATTCCATCTGTCCTTGAAGTCTCAGATTCTATCAGCTGGCTCAGCAGGCCTACTTCTCTTTACTAGAGGGCATCAGACTGCCTCAGCAGCCTACCTTCAACAATTTCTGGGCTGGGCGTGGTGGCTCACGCCTGTAATCCCAGCACTTTGGGAGGCCGAGGTGGGTGGATCACGAGGTCAAGAGATCGAGAGCACCCTGGCTAACACAGTGAAACCCCATCTCTAGTAAAAATACAAAAAATTAGCCGGGCGTGGTGATGGGTGCCTGTAGTCCCACCTGCTCGGGAGGCAGGAGAATGGCGTGAACCCGGGAGGCGGAGCTTGCAGTGAGTGGAGATCATGCCACTGCACTGCAGCCTGGGCTACAGAGAGAGACTCCATCTCAAAAAAAAAAAAAAAAAAAACCACCACCACAACAAACAAACAAACAAAATTTCTGTGTGGTGACTGAGTAAGTGACTTCATCTCCACGAGCCTCATCTGTAAAATGGGGATAATGGCTCCCATCCTATGGGATTGCTGTGAGGATTAAATGCAGCTGCTGGCATGGTGCACAACACACATTGGCTGGGCTTGAAAAATGGCAGTAGTTACACTCAAAGCACATGAAAGAAAAGAAAAAAATTATTTAATTTTTTAATGTAAAAGCTTTGTGCATCAAATAACACTGTTAAGAAATGAAAAGACAACCCATGAAATGGGAGAAAATATTTGCAAACCACTGATAAGGGTCTAGTGATCAGAATATATAATGAATGCTTACAACTCAACAATAAAAAGACAAACAACCTGATAAAAAATGGGCAAAGGACTTGACTAGACATTTCCCCCAAGAAGATCTACAAATGGCCAAACACACACGTGAAAAGATGCTTGACATCATTAATCATCAGGGAAATGGAAATTAACACCACGAGATCCCTTCATACCCATAAGGATGGCTATAATAAAAACAATGACGTGGAAAATAACATGTGTGGGCAAGGATGTGGAGAAACTGGTACCCTCACATTGCTGGGGGGAAGTAAAATGGTGCAGCTGCCGTGGAAAATCATTTGATGGTTCCTCAAAAAGTTATCCCTACAATGACCATAAGACCCAGCAATCCCACTCTCAAGTATATATCTAAGAGAAATGAAAACCATATCCACACAAAAAACTTGCGTACAAGTATTCATAGCAGCATTGTTCCTAATAGCTGAAAAGTAGAAACAACTCAAATGTCTACTAATGAATAAACAGATCGACAAAATGTGGCACATCCATACAATGGAATATTATTCAGCCATAAAAAGAAATGAAGTACTGATACATGCTACAACATGCATGAACCTTGAAAACACAGTGCTAAGTGCTAAGTGAAAGAAGTCAGACATAAAAGTCACATATTATATGATTCCATTTACATAAAATACCCACAGTAGATAAACCCACGGAGACAGAATGCAGATGGATGGTTGCCGGGGAGTGTGGGGAGGAAGGAGGGGTGGGGAGTGACTGCTTTCAGTACAGTGTTTCCATTTGGGGCGTTAAAGATGTTTCAGAGCTAGATAGTAGTGATGGTTGCACAGTAGTGTGAACATACTAAAATGTCTCCAGTGTTAAATTTCATATTATGTGTATTTTGCTCCAATACAAAAAACTAAATAAATAGCAATAGTCATCTATATTTGGAGCAGTTTCTTCCCCTTGGCTGAAAGCCATTCCCTGAGGTCACTCGTGATGTTCTACAGGTTGGTCTTTCCCCTCTTAGCTGGACCATCAGGTTTGGTCCGGCTGAGACTGGAGCATACCTGAGCAGATGGGCTCCTGGCTGCTCCAGTGTGGCTTGGAGGCATTGATGCACGTCAGCATCTTAGCGCCCTGGAGCTCATAGCCCAGGTGGCAGTGAAAGTGGGCCACCCCACCTGAGTGCAGGTCCATCACCGTGACATCCCCAGAGTCAGGCCGGCGGGGAAAGTTGCAGCTCAGCATGAAGGCTGGGAAGAAATGCAGAGGCAGACTCAGTCACTACTCGGAGCGGGAGATCAAGAACCTGACCCACATCCCGGGAGCCAATTTGTGCTGGGGAGAGAAGATGAGGCCCCTGGGGACTCCAGAGCTCCAGAGAACGCTATTTTTGTGACTCTCTTTGATCATATCGTGCTGAAGCTGCCAGGTTAGCACTTTCTTGGGGCTTAAAAATTGCCACCTTGCCTAACCAGAGACAGCGGGTTTGGGATGAAAAACGAGTTTCCATACCTCCTTTGAGCCTATCTCTATCTATGTGGACACAAAATGGCCTTCTCTCTGGGACTGGGAGGGGCAAGACCACCCAGGAAGTTTAGTCCCACCTGCATGCACATCTTGGGTGCTTGTTAAAAATGCAGATGCTTGAACCAGGTCTTTGGGAAATGCCCAAGGATATGAAAGCTTGAGAACTACTGGCCTGTGAGACAAGAGCTTGGGCTTTGGAGGGAAAACCAATGTTAGTTTACATTCTTACTCTATCAATTACAAATGATGTCACCTTGAGACAAGGACTTAGTGCCTCCACCTTACAGGTAGTGGAAGGGATTAAATGAGATAACACAGAGAAAGAGCCTCCTTCGCAGTCAGTAGATGGGGGTAGTAAAAGGGTGCATGGGGCCATATTGAATTCTTCAGTTTTCACAAGAGGATGTCAAATTCATCCTAGCTTCTTCACCCTAGACCATAGTCTGACTTCTGCTGCAGCATAGAATATCTGTATTCTCAGTACTGATTAGAAGGAGTACATTCACGTTCACAATTCAAATTCCTTTTTGTTGTTGCTTTTAAATTCACAACAACAGCAAAGGGAAGTATCCATATTGAAAGGCTGTGATGAAGTGGACACTCCCCTATACAGTCATCCACCTGTTTCAGAAACAGGTGAGAGAAAAGTTGAAAAGAGTTATTGTTTTGAAATGTCTGGATGATTTGATACAAAACATGATGACTCTCAATATCTGGTTGCATGGTTCACAAATCCACTTTCCATTCAGATATTTCAGCAGTTGGTAAGTATCCAAGGGAAAGTTCCTGGGTGAGGCAAAGGAGACCTGAAATCATGGGAACTGCGCAGGAGGAAATGGGGTGGAGGGAGAGGGGAAGAAAAGAGGAAGAAAAAGGGGGACTAGGAAAGGAGAGAGAGAGAGAAGGGAGGGAAAATAGAGGGTGGAAAGGAAGAGAAAGAGAGGAGGAAATGAAGAAACACACAAGAAAAGAGGGAGGAGAAAAGAAGGAAGGAGAAAGGAAGTAAGAGAAGAGAGGAATGAACAGAGAGCAAAACAGAGGAGACTTAGGAACAGACCAAAAGGAAAAACAGTAGAGGAAGAAGAAAAGAGAGAAGGATCCTGTTAAGGCTCTTTATCAGGAGTCTGTGGACACACAGGGGATCTACGTATTGAAATCAGGGTCTGCCAACTTGAATGAAGGGAAGTTACATGCTTATTTTCATTAGCCTCTACCTTAGCTGTGCTATTTCCTGACAACAAACTGCAACATTGTAGTAGAACCTGTGACTTTGACACCAAGAGAAACCACAGATATTTTTCACATCATAACGGATATCTCAGCATATTTCTTATGCTCCTTAGTACTTTGAAATGTCAACAATTATAAGAACTACTAGAAGATATTGTTTAATGAATTAATAAAAAGCACATAGATTATGGCATCATAGATTATAACAGTATTTTGATAACTGCAATTCAGTAATACTGTTTTCTTTAAACTTGTATATATTTTATTTTATACTTTAAAAAACATTATTGTGAGAAGGGGTTTGTGGGTTTTACCAAACTGTCAGAGAGGCCCCTGGCACAAAAAGTTTTAAAATCCTTTTCTCCAGAGGGAAACTGAGGCTCATCAGCCTTGGCCTGATCCTACCCTGGTAGTGTAGCTGGAAGGTCCCAAGGCCGTCGTCCTGGAAGGTCCGGAAGTAGACAGAGATGGTGTTGGTGGGGCTTCGGATTACCTGACCCTCCACCAGGAGTGTCTGGTTGGCCAGGACGGTCAGGGTGGGGCCATCCACCCCGCGGATGGACAGCAGTTCCCCCTCGGACAGGTTCACACTCTTCACCTGGGAACAGGCAGAAGCAGACAGAGACACACTCTGAGTTGTGTTTGAGACAGAGCCCTCTGAGGTTGCAAAGATGTCACTGAAAAGTGGCCCAGGCACTGATAGCCCCTGGTCAATGGGACCGCTGGACCCCATACCCAACCCACAGGAGCCCTGGGAACATCAAGGTCCCTCTAATTTCCCCAGAATCCAAGGGGATAGAGTGAAACCAAACTGCAAGGCAGAGGCATTGCAAGGGACTTGCAATGTGAGGCCCCCATTGTTGTGTCCTGTAAGAGGGGTCTTTGGCAGAGGCCCTGGATGCTAGCGGGTGGGATACATTATCCTGGAGCTGGTAAGTGGAGGCAGCATTTGGATCAGCTTGTGCTTGAGGTCCAATCTCCAGGGAGCCGGGAGAGGCATTCCACCAGAATGTATACTCTCCAAGGATAGGGATTTCTCCATGCTGTTCCATGTTTCCAGTGCCTAGAATAGTACCTGGCACATATTAGGTGCTCAGAAAATATTACAAAAAGATTGAATATGTTCTTCCATTTTCTGCATAAATTGGTAAGTGAGGGGTGGAGTCCTCATTTCTAGGGCACTCTCTGGCCCACTTTCTTATCCTCCCAAATGGTGGCTACAACTGCAGGACAATCAACCTCTACCTCAAAGGATCAGGCGCTTGCTTTGCCATTTACACTGCGGGATTTGAGAAGAAAGAAGGGAGATACTTTAGTTGTATGCAGGGAGGCTGAACAAATGGTATGTGCATGTGTGTGTGTAAGGGAGACTTTAGTCAGGTTTCCATGCCCAATTTGAAGACTTATGCTTTTATGAGTAGGGTTTGGAATTTTAGTTTCTCTGCCTCTCCTCTAAACAGGGCAGGCCTTACCCACAAGCTCTTCTTCCTTCAGGCCTTATATCTTATCCTCTTTTCTCTTGGATGAACTCCTACTCATTCACCAAAGCCCCATTAAAATTGCCCTCATCTATGAGACCTTCCCTGATTGCCAAGGAGTTTGCCTGTCCCTTTGCTGTGATTCCACAACAACCTCTGTAGACACCAACTAGAGTCCCTATTAAATGGCATCCTATGTATTTCTCTTTTAGGGCAGGCATTGCATCAGTTTTTTATATCAATATATTCTCCTGTATCAACAGCTTTGCCTGGCGCATAGTAATTGCTCAATGAATGAATGAATACTGTGCCTGGTAAAAGGCTCCACACAGTGTTGGACACATAGTGGGTCCAATACTCTTCATGACATGGAGGAAAGGGTTCATTAAGCACTAGAATCATCTGGACTGCAGATTTTCTCCAGTTTATTTTAATTCCATGAACAATTATTAAGCACCGACAGTGTGCCACACACTGTGCAAAGCTCTGGGGTCTGCAAAGACTACAGGTTCTACTGCTGAGGGGCCTACCTTTTATTTTTGTGGAAACAAAAACAAAAACAAAAACCCTTCCTAAGGTAAGGTCATACACCTGCCCCAGCTCAGAAACTTTTGACGGCTTTTTATTTCCCATGAGAAAAAGGAACATATTCAGGGTGATTAGCATACTGAAGATAACGGATAACATGCACTGCATGGTCGCGATTTCTGCTGGGCTCTGGCCAAATGATCTCTCTCTCTCCTCTCTCTCTCTCTGCTGGACTGTGGCCAAATGCTCTCTGCATTGTCATATTTTCTGCTCCCTCAAATTTTAAAAAGCAGTAACGTTATTCCTATTTTATTGATGGGGAAACTGAGGCTCAGAGAGGTGAATCTCCTTGCTCAAAGTCACGCAGTTTTAACTGGAAGAGGTAGGACTTAAAACCCAGATGTTTGAGCATTATGCCATCCTGCTTTTCCTCTCTTACTGTGTGGGCAAAAGTTTAAGAATAAAATGTTCTAATAACCAGAAAATGAAGGAAAGCAAGCAAACAAGCAAGCAAGCAAGCAAGAAAGAAAGAAGGAGAAAGAGAAAGAGAAAGAAGCAAGAACGCAAGCAAGCAAGCAAGCAAGAAAGAGAAAGAGAAAAAGAAAGAGAGAGAAACAAGCAAGCAAGCAAGCAAGAATCAAATGAATCTGGTGGAGCTTCTGTGTGTGTGTGTGTGTGTGTGTGTGTGTGTGTGTGTGTGTGTGTGTGACAGAGAGAGAGAGAGAGAGAGAGACAGAGAGAGAGATAAGCAGAGTATCAAGGGATTTTCCTTCTGGGAAATGCCTCAGAATTTGTCAGCATGTCCCCTCCATCCCTACCAAGATATTTTAGCGAGGCATTGAGTTAAGAACTCCTACTCATTTGCCAAAACCCAGCTAAAGTTGGCCTGGTCTAGCAAAGACGGAACCAAACTGGTAAGCCTGACTCATGCAATCCTCCTGAGACTTCCTGCTAGAAGAGGCTGCCTCTTGTGAGATACCCTCCTGGGGTTACCTGGAGCTCCACCCCATAGCCAGTGTAGACTGTCACGTTGTATGTGCACTCCAGAAAGTTGTTGAGGGGCAGCGGTGGGTAGTCGCTGGAGTCAATGTACCCCTCAGGATTGGAGAAGCTCACACTGCAGAGAGCTGGAAGGAAGGACTTTAATTAGGACACCAAAGACAACTTGGATGTAAGCTCAACCATGGGCTGTGGGGTGGAATGGGGGCTTTAGGGGAACCTGCATTTTGCTGTTCCCATCTGTCCTTCTGCTGTTAATTCGTCAGCTCCAGAATCGACATGATAATAAAAATAGCAATAATTGATGGGAATGATCGCTTACTATATCCTGCTAGGCACCATTTTAGCCAGTCAACAGGGGTGACCCCACTCATTCTCATAGGGACGGATAATATTTCATCCCCATTTTACAGGGAAGTAAACAAAAGCTCAGAGAGGGGCCAAGCTCAAACAGCAAGCAGGATTTGGACCCAGAGCTCACATGCTTAGGAGGATGGCCACACTGCACTTGTCCAAAACCCGTGTATGCTTGACAACTGGGGGTCCCTCTCCCATTTTAAAGATGGTAGAGAAGACTGGAGCACAGAAGCGCATTTTGTCAAGTCTAGAAAACACATGCGATGCTAAAGGTAATGTACTTTGAAAAGGCTAGTGGCTTTGAAGCAGGTTAAATGAAGAATTCTGTTCCCAGATGAAAAGATTCTGAATCTTGCTCATTAGCTGTGTGACCTTTGGCAGGTTGTTTGGGGGTCTCAGGGTTTCAGTTGTTTCATCTTTAAAATGGGGATGTTGGCTGAGTGTCCTGGCTCATGCCTGTAGTCCCAGTGCTTTGGGAGGCTGAGGTGGGAGGATTGCTTGAGCCCAGGAGTTCCCCAGCCTGGACAACAAGCAAGACCCCCTTTCTACAAAAAAAAAAAAATTAGCTGGACATCATGGTGCATGCTTGTAGTCCCAGCTACTAAAGAGGCGGAGGCAAGAGGATCACTTGAGCACGGGAGTTTGAGGCTGCAGTGAGCTATGATCGTGCCATGGCACTCCAGCCTGGGTGACAGATCAAGACCCTGTTGCTAAAACAACCTCCCAAAACAACAACAAACAAATGAAATGAGGCTGTTAATTCTGAGCCACAGGGCGAAACTCATAGTCAGTGCTCAATAGATGGTAACTGATGGTGGGGCTTGGGCTTCTTGAGCTTCCTCTACCTCCATGCCCTGAGCATAGTGAGTGCCTCATGGCTGTTTCAGGAGGGCTTCAGAAGTTGGGGGCTCCATACCTGGTGCCTGCTCGGTGGTGATGACCGTGGTGGTGATAATGGTGGAGGTAGTAGTCTCCTGGCTCTCTTCTGAGGCTGACCCAGTCAGCTCATTCTCACCTTTGTCCATCAGGGCCATGGGGCTGGTGTCCTCTTGTGGGGCCTCCTGGGCCATGTCAGGCCCAGGTTCCCCAGGTTCTGACCTCTGGGGGAGCGTGTGGGCCATATAGGGCTGCGAAGTGAAGGGGGAGATTTGCAGGGGTGCGGGTGTTGTGGGGACTGCACTCTCCTTTCTGTCCAGCCAGAGGGGCACTTCTGATGCTTCCTCGGAGGCCACGATAGGGTCCGGGTCCCCCGGTGGGCCAGGCTTCTCCGTGGAGGAGGAGAGGAGACCCAGGCCCTGGGACGCTGGCTGGGACCCCGCCCTTTGGACAGTGGCTGCAGAGGTGGCCTTGGGCCTCAGCTGCTTCCTGGCGGAGTTCACCTGCTTGAGCGAAGGCGGTTTCTTCTTGGGGGGCAAGGCGTGCTTGGGACGGGCCTCCTCTGGAAGCAGCGGTGACAGGGCTGGGGTGTCGTGATGTGCAGAGGGTACGGTCCCATCCAGCTCCAGCTCTCCCAGCACTTCCCCGGACTGTGAGGAACTGGGGGGTGCAGTTACCAGTCTCTCTTCGGGGTGCTCTTTGCCAGGACTGCCTCTCTCCAGGGCTCCTGAGGGCAGGAGGTAAGGACCCTCGGGAAGAGCGTCTTGGAAGAGGAGAAAAGACACCAATTAGTTTGGGGAGATTTAGGACCTTCACCTGCTGTCAGACTCTGAGGATGGCCCTCCTAAGGGCGGTGCCCAAGGCTCGTCAGGCTGGCCTCTAAACCAACTCTTCCTTTCTCTGTCCCTCCCTTCATTTCTTTTTTCTCCTCCTTCCCTCTCACCCTCTTCCTCTTCTTTCTTCCTTCTTTTCCTCCTACCCTCCCTCTCTCTCCTTCCTACCCTCCCTCTCTCTCCTTCCTTCCTTCCTTCTTCCTCCTTCCTCTTTTCTTTCTTTCTTCCTTCCTTCTTCCTCCTTACTCTTCTTTCTTTCTTTCTTTCTTTCTTTCTTTCTTTCTTTCTTTCTTTCTTTCTTTCTTTCTTTCTTTCTTTCTTTCTTTCTTTCTTTCTTTCTTTCTCTCTCTCTCTTTCTTTCTTTTTCTTTCTTTCTTTCTTTTCTTCTTCCCTCCCTCCCTTCCTCCCTCCTTCCTTTCTTCTTCCATTTTTCTTTCTTCCTTCCTCCTTCATTTCCTTCCCTCATTCCTCCACTTCCTTCCTTCCTTCTTTTTCCTGAAGACTTGGGCTTGATCATGCCAGGACTGAGTTAAGCATTAGGAGTATAGAAACAAAAAGCACAGGGGTCTCACTGCCTGGTTGTATATGTACTGGGAAGGGGGATGGGAAAGTAGACACAATCATATTTGATATGATGAATGCTTGGAAAGAGAAAAGCTTGTGTGCTAGGAGGACAGAGAAGACAGGCCCCTAACCCCGTCTGCAGGACAGGCCTGCTGTGTACAGTTGGGCAGATTGCTCCCTGTACAAAGACATGCGGCGGCTAAGAGGATGAGTGGAGATGGACACCAGGCCACACTCTCTTTTCCAAGCTGTGTGCTCTGGCTGGGCTTGTTAGGGGGAGCAAAGTTTTTTTTTAATTCAAGTTTTAATTTTAAGTTCTGGGGCACATGCGCAGGATGTGCAGGTTTGTTACATAGGTAAACATGTGCCATGGTGGTTTGCTGCACCCATCAACCCATTGCCTAGTTATGAAGCCCAGCATGCATTACCTATTTTTACTAATGCTCTCCTTTCCCCCGCCCCAACCCCCAACAGGCCCCAGTGTGTGCTATTCCCCTCCCTGTGTCCATGTGTTCTCATTGTTCAGCTCCCACTTGTAAGTGAGAACATGTGGTGTTTGGTTTTCTGTTCCTGCCTTAGTTTGCTAGGGATAACGTCTTCCAGCTCCATCCATGTCCCTGCAAAGGACATGATTTTGTTTGTCTTTATGGCTGCATAGTATTCCACGGTGTACATGTGCCACATTTTCTTTACCCAGTCTATCATTGATGGGCATTGGGTTGATTCCACATCTTTGCTATTGTGAATAGTGCAGCAATGAACATGGGCATACGTGTACCTTTGTAATAGAATGATTTATATTCTTTTGGGTATATACCCAGTAATGGGATTGCTGGGTCAAATGGTATTTCTGGTTCTAGATATCTGAGGAATCTCAGCACCGTCTTCCACAATGGTTGAATTAATTTATATTCCCACCAACAGTGTAAAAGCGGGGTTGGGGGAAGTAAATTTTAAACTGAAAGAGTGTAAGAGTGACCTTGTGGGAGACACGGAAATATTTTAGGATTCAGAATCACGAGGCAGATTCAGAACAGAGGCCTGTGTGAAGACCCACGGAGGTTTGGAGGCTGGGCAGAGGTGGGCACAAAAGAATAGGAAGGGGTTTTGGAGCACAAGTGGAGGGTACGGGGGATAAAGCTGGTATGATAGGGAGACAGGGGCCAGGCCCTGGAGGGCCTTGTATACCTTGCAAACTTCTTGTAATTCATTTTGTTTTTTCTTGAGACGGATCTCACGACGGCTGGTTGCAAACTCCTGGAATCAAGTGATCCTCCCACCTCGGTCCCCATCCTTACGATTTATTTTTGTCTTGAAGGTAAAACCATTTAGTCATTTTAAAGAAGGGCTGGCCCAGGCGGCTATCTGGAAGAATGGTGCTGGAAACCAGCATTGTTTGCTTTTTAAAGACCCAGTTCTGCCAATTGCTGGTTAACGACTTCACTCTCCGAGCCTCAGTTCCCTCAGCTGTCAAATGGGGCTATCATTTCCTGTTTCCTGGGGTTGCCATCATTCAGCGAGTTGATGTGTGCAAAGCACTTAGGACAGCGCCTCACCCGTAGTGAGTGCTTAGCAAATGCCAGCTGCCGTCACGGTTTTTACTCTTGTCATTGCAATCACAGCCCCTCGGCAGGAAACTGGAGCAATCAGAACATCCCCGTGATGATGTCTAGATAGAGAGGAATTACATCACGGGGACAAAGGCCCTCAGACTGATAGCTGTCCTTGTCGATTTTCTGCAGAGAGACACTCGCTCAGCTACAGTCTCTAGGCCCTCCAGTGCTGTCATTTAAATTTATTTCAGCAGTCGTTGGAGAGGCTCATTTACTTTCATGGAGTTGGCGGCAGTGGCTTAATCTATATAGACTGCAACAGTTTGCAACTGGCATCAACAAATGTTCCTGTTGTGTAACATTGATTACCAGCCAGTGTTCCTTCCAGGCCGCCAGTGATGCTGGGCCAGGAGTGGGTATCTGGGAGCTGCGTGAGTGGATGGTATTAGGGCAGGTCAAGGTCATTCAGGCATCAGGCAGATTTCCTAGTCTAAGGTGGGGAGTAGTGAAGCTTCAGAGTTAGGGTTCAAATCCTGCCAGTTACAGTTACAAGCTGAGTGAGTCTGGGCAAGTCCTTGAAACTTACTGAGGTTCAGCAGCCTCTTCTGTATAATGTATAATATAATTCTATCTACCTTGTTGGATTAGACCAGACGTGGATCTGCCCCAAAGCAATGGCTTTTATGCTCACTGTTGCTTTTCTAAAATGATTGATGTTGACCATCTTTGTAGACAGTGGAGTGAAAAGAGGGGGAAGGGACAAAAAGACAGGGGGAGGGGAGGGGTCAGGACACCCAGCTTCCAAGACCCAGCTGTGGTACAACACAAAGTACTTGGATACAACCAGGAGCTGGGGGACCTGGGTGGTGTCCTATCTTGGCCACTATTCACTAGCATGACTCTGCACGGGTCTCCTCTTCTCTCCATCTCCTCTATGTGTCAAAGGGGCAGCCAGCCTGCATATGATGGAAGAGCCTTTCTAGCTCAGACATTGTTGGGTTTTTGAAATGACCAGGGAATTGACAATTGTTCTTAGAGCCATTTGTTAACCCTGCTAAATTGGGGAAGGTAACTGCTGAATCCCAACAGGGAGTTTTATTTATTTATTTATTTTTTTGGATTATCTGGCCAGCCAGCTCTTTTACAAACATTACCCCTTGATTATAAGCAGGAATGAGAGAGAGAGAGACAGACAGAGAGAGAGGGAGAGAGAGAGCATGATTGGGAGCACACATTGTGTCATCTGCACACAAGGAGGTGACCAAAAGCACATCAATTCACCTTATCCAAAATAACAGTGATATTTATAATGTTTTAGTTTTGATTGCTTTGTTGAGTGATGAAGAGGGCTTTGCATCCATTGCCTCGTTTTTAATTCTTTCTCAACCTTATCAGGCAGAAATTATTGTTCCTATTTTCTGAATGATCAAAGTGAGGTTTTGGGATGTTAAATCAATTTTGAGGTCACACAGCAAAGCTGGGTTTCAAATCTCAGTTTTTCTGACCCCAAAGACCATGCTACTAGCTCTCTTAAGAAATATGGGATATTGGTGTCATTTGGCATCCTCCTCCTCAGTTTAAATCAGCCTCTTCCCTTTCCCCCTCATTTTGTTTGTCTCTGTTGGGTGGGCTAGAGTGTTTTTCTAATCTCCAACCCCACCCCTGCAGAATTCAGACCCAGCACATCTGAATCTCCAGGGCTGGGTCTTGGGAAGCTGATGATTGAAAAAGTCCTCTGGTGACTTTTATTATCAGGGTTAACAGGGAAGTTTGGGAACATGTGAACCCACCTGACTTACTACGTGTTCCTCATCTGTTTTGTCTTCTAAGTGCCTGAGGACGCAGGTAGCAGGAAACAAAGTATGGGTTTGTGCAGCAGGTGGTGACTCTTTGACTCTTTCAAGGCTTGTGATCTCCTCTAGCAATCCCAGTCCTCCAAGACCCAAATACAGTCAAAGGAACAGAAGGAAATGCAAGAAAACAGATTCCCTAATTGGCTCCCTCTTCACAGCTGCTGTTCTTACTCTCTGGGTCCCCCAGGGTACAAGGGTGCTAACCACAGCAGCTATAAAGCACTTTAGGAAGGAAACCCAGCTGGGTCCGGAGTCAGCCTTTTCCCACTGAAAACCTGACCATCAAGGAGAGTTTTGTATCCACCAGATAAATTCATCTCTCAGTCCCTACCATGCCCTTTTCCTTAATCATACACAGGCTTGGATCTTGCTAGCTGGCTCCAAACTTAAGGCCAAGTCCAACACAGATGATATGCATCTGTGGTCTGCAACATAGGCAGCCCACAGGCCTCATTCTTAGCCAGGATGTTGGCCAGATTAGTGCCGTGCAAAACCAAGTCCCATTGGGAATTAGCGAAAATTGTACTTCAGGGCCTCAGCAGGAAACTGGAGCAATCAGAATACCCCCATGATGATGTCCAGATAGAGAAGAATTACGTCATGGGGACAAAACTCCGTATCCAGCAACTTTATAACTTGCTCCAATAGCCTTGTTTTTCTTGGTGTCCGATGACCACTGAGTTAAATTAACTCATTTTTTTTCAGACATTTAAAATTTTCAAACATGATAGTCACATTTATCTGATTCTTCCTTTATTATGTACATACGGAGCTCTACTCAAATGCGGTAAATCAATCAATCAAAGTGTTGGGTGTTCACTTTCTCCTACGGTTGACACTCGACACAAGAGACTGAACATTCTAAGATACGGCCCCTGCCCTCAAGGAGTCAGGAAAACAGACACACGCTGATAATCCACTACAGAGATCGAACAGAAGAAATGGCGCTTTCCTTAAATGCACGCTGATGTTGCTTTTCCCCCCAGGGACAGAGCCATGCCACGTCGAAGGCAGTTGAACATTTGTTCTGCCATCCAAGTTGGGGAGGCAGTGTATCTCTCTTTCTCTCCCATTTTTCTAACTTTGATGGGGAGATAGGAGATTAAACTAGGAACATCCCATTAAAGTGAAAAAAAAAAAAAAAAAAAGGCACAAGCTCGGCCAGGTGTGGTGGATTACACCTGTAATCCCAGCACTTTGGGAGGCTGAGGCAGGCAGATCACTTGAGGTCAGGAGTTGAAGACCAGCCTGGCCAACATTGTGAAATCCCATCTCTACTAAAAATACAAACATTAGTCAGGTGTGGTGGCAGGTGCCTGTAATCCCAGCTACTTGGGAAGCTGAGGTGGGAGAATCGCTTGAACCCAGAAGGTGGAGGTGTCACTGAGCCACTTACTGCACTGCAGCTTGGGCAACAGAGCAAAAATTCCATCTCAAAAAAAAAGAAAAAGAAAGAAAGAAAAAGCACAAGCTCTGAAGCTGAAGGTTTGTATCTTAAATCCCCAGCCGCAGCAGAACGCCTGGGAGAGGCACAGAATTCCAAGCAGTAGCGTGACACATCATCGTGCAGGCACAAGGTGATGTGAGTGAAGAAACGAGAGCTGGGAGATGCTACTGCTATAATGTTCAGTGAAAAGAACGAGATATAAAATTCTATGGTATGTGTGAAAATGACTAGAAGCAACCAAGTAAAACAAATTGCAATGCAGAGAATCATGTTTTGACTTGAAGAATGGCGCTAAGATGGAGGCCCTGGGGGCCTCTGGGTGTATTTTCTCCTTCCTACTTTTTGGCATTTTCCAAAATATGTATAATAAGTACTTAAAAGACTTTCTTAAATGAAATAAATATTTACAGAACGAGCTGACTTTAAGACGCTGTCTCTAGCCCCTGGTGATTGAGAGGTCTAGGAATGCACACACATGGTTGTAACCACAGAAGCACTTCACAGACTGAGTCACTGAGCCTCTCTGGAATGCAGTTTCCTGGTGGAGATGACCACCATTTTTCCCTCATGGCACTATGTACAGTGACTACCTTTAGGACGCAGGACTGGCAGGTGAATCAATGGATGTATTTTCGGTAAAAGGTACTGCAGAAATGCTAGTCACTATTCTAATCCTCATTAATACCCAATCCAGTGGTTATTTCTTATACTTCAGACTCCACAATACAAAGACTCGCCCAACCTGCCTTGGTAGTTTGTTTGGCCCCAACGGGGACAAAACCGAAAACAAATATCACATCTTAAAGATCCAAAGGCTCCTGGAGATCATGGTTACAAACTGCCCAGCAAACGAGTGTGAGGTTCAAAGAGGGGAAGCAGTTGTCCAGAGTCAACACAGCACTTCAGTAGCAGTGAAAGAACAAGGCTGTTTGAGGCTTGAAAAACCACAGCAGAGCACATCAAACAAAATTAAAAACAAAGCCAGGAACATCTGGACTGATGAAGGCATAGAATCAGCTGTACTGCCAGTTACTTTTATGCCTTCGATATCTAGGCTTGATCATTTTTGCTGGGTGACAAGGGGCTGCTCTGTGCATTGTAGGAAATGGAGCAGCACCCCTAGCTTCTACCCACTAGATACCAGCAGCAAACCTCCCCCAACCTGCATGCCCTACCCTCCCATCCTCTGTCCAGTTGTGACAACCAAAAATGATTCCAAACACTGCCAGATGTTTCCCTGGGTGGCACGGTTGCTTCTGGTTGAAGACCACTGGGTTAATCACAGTGAACACAACACAGACGTGATCTAGCGCTGCCCTCAGGACTGAGAAAGTCTTCCTTTCCAATTCCTGGAATTGATCAGTTTTGTGTTGCTTGTATCATTGAATTTTAGGGTCGGACAAGATCTTAGCTTAATCTCTATTTTATAAATAAAGAAGTTGGATTTAGCGAGAGCTGAGTTTCCCTGTCTCGGGCACGTTTGATAATCACTTCATTCATCCATTTATCATTCATTCATTCATTCATTCATTCATTCATTCATTCATTCAGGACTTATGACATGCTCGTCACTGGGCCAGGCAACAGCTACTAGCACCCCGAGGTCCACTTGGAAGGATAGATTCATAGTGTTGATCCCATTTGCACTTTGAGAAGACCTTCTGGAACAAAAGGCAGAGGTGGTGGTGGCCTAGCGGGCAGCAGGGGCCTTCCCTATCAGTCAGTTGCAACCCTCTGCCTGTATGCCCATGCTAACAACACTGCTATTCAAGTGGCGATTTATACTCCACAGAGTTCATTCCCTCTTACGCTCTCATTCCGCTCTCCAAACAATACTGTAAAGTTGACATCTTGTTTTTCCCATTTTACAGGTGAAAAAAAAAAAAAGGTTCCTACAGGGGAAGTGACCTGTTCAAGATCATAGAGAGAAAACTGGGGTAGAGTTAGACACTTTCTGACATTGTTTCCCGTGCACTTTTCCTCTTTCCCACATCTTCAAATAATTATTTCCTGTGAAATAGTTTATTCAAAAAATTCAAGAATACCTGAGAGGTAAGAAATAAAAAATACAAGCATTTCTCTCCCACGTTCTGTTCACCAATCCTGCTTTCTACAGGGTATCCGTGTTAATTGTAATCTTGTTTAAACCATTGTTAGGGTTTTTTTTTTTTTCCTATGGAAATACGTGGGAGGTAAGAAATAAAAAATACAAGCATTTCTCTCCCACGTTCTGTTCACCAATCCTGCTTTCTACAGGGTATCAGTGTTAATTGTAATCTTGTTTAAACCGTTGTTAGGGTTTTTTTTTTTTTTCTATGGAGTTCTGTTCTGTCATCCAGGCTGGAGTGCAGCGGTGCAATCTCAGCTCACTGCAACCTCCACCTCCTGGGTTTAAGTGATCCTCCCATTTCAATCTCCAGAACAGTTAGGGTTACAGGCATGAGCCAATATGCCTGGCTAATTTTTTTCTGTATTTTTAGTAGAGACAGGGTTGCACCATGTTGACCAGGCTGGTCTTGAACTCCTGAGCTCAAGTGATCCATGTGCCTTGGCCTCCCAAAGTGCTGGGATGATAGGCGTGAGCCACTGCACCCCGCCAAGTCTTGTTTCGTCTCTAAATAAAATGTATTGATATAAAAACTGTTACATATTTTTACTTTAAAAGGCAAAATAGCACTTAGGAGTGTGAGATTGGGAGTCAGAACTGTTTGTGTTCTGGACTTAGCTCACCGTTACTGCCGGGAAGACCCTGGACAGCTGCTCCCCTCCTCCGGGGCTCACTGTTCTCATCTGTAAGGTGGGATTTCATCAGTTTTGTCTTTTGGAGTTGTTAGACAGTAAAATGAAATCATGCCAGTAAAACGCAGAGCTCACACAGCATCCTGCCAGCCATCATGAACACATATGTCATTTTCTATCTGTCTGAACATTTACAAAGTTATCACATGGCATATATTGTTCTGTCACTTACTAACACATTTTGATATATTTCAGTCAATCAAAAAAAGTTAAAGGCTAACGCAGCAAATACCCACATATGTGCACCTTCATCTTAAAGAATAGAATATTCCTGATACAGTTGAAGCCCCTGCCTTTCCTCCCCCATAACATTCTCCATCTCCTTCTCCACCCCCTGGGAATGGACTACTGCCCTGAATGTGGCATTTAGCATTCTCATGTATTATGTGCACTTGTTCTTATTTTACTGCTATTATTTATTGTATGCATTTATTTGTTACAGATATAAATATCTGTGAACAATATATGGCATTGTGTTGTACATTTTAAAATATTATATAAATGCTGTCATACCATAGGAATTATCCCGAAACCTGCTTTTTTTCTGTTGTTGTTTTTGTTGTTGTTGATCAACACTTTATGGAATTCATCTGTGTTGATAAGTATAGTTGAGACAGATTCATTTTTCACTGCTGTATAGTATTCCACTACATTAGTATTCTACCACCAACTTTGTACTTAGAAGCCATGGGCTTTCGGCTAGAACATACACAGTCACTTTACTCTTTTTAAATGATTACATTAAAATATATACGTCACTGAAGCAGTCTCCTATTGACTAATACTTGAATGATTGCCATTCCCCTCCCTTCCTCCAATTAGTACCACAATTAATACTCATCTTTGGTGATTACATTCACATAATTTCTTAAGGAGGGTGTACTAGAAGTTGTATTGCAACCAGATGCAATGGCTCACGCCTGTAATCCCAGCACTCTGGGAGGCCAAGACGGGTGGATCATGAGGTCAGGAGTTCAAGACCAGCCTGGCCAATATGGTGAAACGCCGTCTCTATTAAAAATACAAAAATTAGCCAGGCATGGTGGCGTGCCTGTAGTCCCAGCTACTCGGGAGGCTGAGGCAGAAGAATCGCTTGAACCCGGGAAGTGGAGGTTGCAGTGAGCCAAAATCACACCACTGCACTCAAGCCTGGGGGACAGGGCGAGATTCCATCTTAAAAAAAAAAAAAAATTGCATTGCTCATTGCTCAGCCAAAAGATTTTTACACATTTAAAATTTTGATTGACATAGAGAAAAAAATCACCTTCAGAATAACCTGAACCTATTTACCCTGCCACCAACTCTATTGGAGAGTGCTGCTGCTCTTCAGTAGTGAAGTCAGCATTTCATTTCTGATGATTTTAACTAGACTGTCTAAATTGGAATCTGGGGCAGCTGGATACTGGCACGGGAGGCTTCTAAAAAGCCCCCTTGATGATTTTTGAGGTACTCTCTAGCTTTCTCTAGATGCTGCTTTCTACCTGAAGCTGTGCTTCCAGTTGGTCCCAACCTTTCACCTGCCTTACCACACTTTTATCTCAAGAGTATCCAGGGAGCCTATTCTAGGGTGCTTTGCAGACGTGCTCCACATCAACCAGAGTTTATGTAACAGGTCAGACTGGAGATCCATGGTAAATGAGGGCTAGGAAGACAGTCTGGGTTAAATGGCGTGAGAACCAAAGAGGCTTCACTGAAACAGCAATAGATTTTTAGGTAAACAGGCTGCCTGGTCATGTCCCAAAGCTGAGGGATCTTTGTGGTCATTGACACGTACTAGCATGTTGCAAAGTGTTCACAATACAAAGCATTGTTTACAGTAGCAAAAGTCTGAAAACAACATATACACCCCTCCACAGAGGACTAGTTATATGATTGTAGAAACACAGTAAAATATCTGCAGGGTTTAAAGGAGTGAGATGAAGTCACTGGTGAATAACATAGAGTGTAACATGGCAAGAACTTTCAAAATTATTTGTACATCTTCCCTTTGACTCATGAGTCTGCTTCTGGGAATTTATCCTACAGAGAGATGTTTGCCCATGTGCAAAGTGATACACAGATGGGTTAAGCAATGCAGCCGCATTTGTAGTAGAAAAAGACTAGAGGATAAATCAAGAATACATCAATAAACTTAAGTCAATTACAGAACATCCAGGTGGAATGCCATGCAGCTGAGACAAGAGAATGATGACGCTATCTATGCACCGAAGAGGAGAGGTGGCCAAGGATTCTGTAATGTTAAAAAGTAAGATGCGGCCGGGCGCGGTGGCTCAAGCCTGTAATCCCAGCACTTTGGGAGGCCGAGACGGGCGGATCACGAGGTCAGGAGATCGAGACCATCCTGGCTAACACAGTGAAACCCTGTCTCTACTAAAAATACAAAAAAAACTTAGCCGGGCGAGGTGGCGGGCGCCTGTAGTCCCAGCTACTCGGGAGGCTGAGGCAGGAGAATGGCGTAAACCCGGGAGGCGGAGCTTGCAGTGAGCTGAGATCCAGCCACTGCACTCCAGCCTGGGTGACAGAGAGAGACTCCGTCTCAAAAAAAAAAAAAAAAAAAAAAAAAAAAAGTAAGATGCAGTGGAATCTAAAAGGTGGAACTCACAGAAGCAGAAGGTAGAATGGTGTTTACCAGCAGGGTGGGTAGGGGCAGGTAGGGATTAAGGAGATGTTGGTCAAAGAATACATAATTTAAATTAGGAGTTCTTAGTTTGTTTTCCACTGCTTATCACAGAACGTTGGAACTGGTTAATTTGTAAAGAAAAGAAGGCTGGGCGCGGTGGCTCACACCTGTAATCCCAGCACTTTGGGAGGCCGAGGCAGGCGGATCACGAGGTCAGGAGATCAAGACCATCTTGGCTAACACGGTGAAACCCCGTCTCTACTAAAAAAAATACAAAAAAACTAGCCGGGCGTGGTGGCGGCCGCCTGTAGTCCCAGCTACTCTAGAGGCTGAGGCAGGAGAATGGCGTAAACCCGGGAGGGGGAGCTTGCAGTGAGCCGAGATCGCGCCACTGCACTCCAGCCTAGGCGACAGAGCGAGACTCTGTCTCAAAAAAAAAAAAAAAAGAAAGAAAAAAAAAAGAAAAGAAACTTATTTCTTACAATTCTGGAGGCTGAGAAGCCCATGGCTTGGCATCTGGTGAGGCCTTCCTCCTGGTGGGGACTCTCACAGGGACGCAGAGCCTCATGAGGCTGCAGGGCGGAGCATGTTAATATGCTCATATCTCTCTTCTGCTTCTTATAAAGCCACCAATTGTACTCCTATGATAACCCATTAATCCATTAATCCATTAATTCAGGAGTGGTTAATCCATTTGTGAGGGCAAAGCCCTCCTGATCCAACAGCCTCTTCAAGGCACCACCTCTCAATACTGTCACCCTGGGGATTAAATTCCAACATGAGTCTTAGAAGGGACAATAATTTAAGCCAAAGCATAGGAGGGATAAGTTCAAGGGATCCATTGTATGACATGATGACTACAGTGAATAACAAGGTATTGTATCCTTAAAAATTGCTAAGAGATTAGATTACAAGTGTTCTTACCCCCCAAAATAATAAGTGTGTGAAGTAGGGCATGTGTTAATTAGCTTGACTTAGCCATTCCACGATGCCTGCATATTTCAAAACATCATGTTGTATATGATAAATATATACAATTTTATTAGTCAATTAAAAATAGACAAATTTTGAAAAATGAGTTCTCTGAATACCAGGTTTCCCTTGGGTTCAGCTCTATGTCAATATAGATGCAGCGGAGGTGAGCAGCTCAGAATTGAACTGTAATGACAGTTCTTTGCTCATAAGGGTGGAGTGGGGAGAGGTGGGGGTGTAGAGTGCAGTTTTAGGAATGTTTTCAGACTATATAGACAAATTGGCTGCTTAGTCCTACTAGCAATAAAGGAGACTTCTTTCTAAAAAGAAAACAAAAACCAAGGTGCTGAATGATGTGCAGAGTATGTTACCTTTTGTGCAAAAACAGGGAGAGAAAATAAGGCTACATATATTTGCATTTGCTTACCTGTGCATAAAGGAGCTTTGAAAGAATATACAAGAAATGAACTGTGCTGGTTATAGGGGAGGTGAGGCATTGGAAATAGAATCATGAGGAATAAAGGTGGAAAGGAGAATTTTCATTATAGACTTTTTCTTACATGCATATATGTGTATATATGTGTGTATAAATGTATGTATGTATTTATAGGGAGACTATTACTTATTCGAAAACAGTGTAACAAATTGAAAAATAATAAAAAGAATGGCATAGCTGTATGTCAACACAATTCAGTGTGAAGCAAGAAGAATCAAGGTAGGCAGGTGTGCATCCCAGCCCTCATGTGTGTATATTTGAAGCAGGTAATGGGCTTTGCCTCAGCAGAGTAGAAATGAGGTTTGGGCTCAAAGAGAGAACCACTTTTTATTTTTTTTATTGTGTATCATTTTATACAGTTTGATTGTTTTGCCACATGAATGCTATTTTTATAGCAATAATTAAAGAAGAAATAATTAACTCCCTTTGTCACCTGAATTTCAGAGGAGGGCAGAGAACAAACCCTAGCCTTCTCAGGTTTTCTAACTACTCTTACATTTCCGTGGGGAGCAGGGAAATCTGCTTCTCTCCTGCAGGGAGTCCCCAAGAAAAGACACTTGGGTTCTACCTCTCCAGGGGGAGGAGGGATGTTTGGGGGCATTTAGCAAATGCTGAGGAGCTGATGATGTTTCCAGAAGTTCTGTAATTCTGAACGTAGCTGTGCATGGGTGACAGGGAGCAGGGTGTAGACATTACTCACACAAGAGCAAGTGCCCTGGCCCCATCCTGATGGAAACTGCTACAGCCTTGTCCTCAGCCTTCTCATAGATCAGTTGTTCTTACTTCCTTTCTTTTCGCCCAATTTTTTCCTCAGGATGAACATGGACAGATCTCTATTCCATGTACTTCCTCTACCTGGAGATGAATTTATTGGCAGTGAGAGAGGAAAGGCAGGAAAGAAGAGGAGGAGGCTGGGGTCATCGATTGACTCTCTGTGATTCTACACCTCCAATGTCATGGCACAGGAAAACCCCAAGACCCCCAGCCTTCCTCTTCCTCTTAGTGTCAGTGGCTGGGTGGGAAAGCAAGGCTGGAAGCAAAGCCCCATCACATTCTCCTATAAGCAGTTCACCCTCCATGGGAGGAGAGACAAAGAAAATCTCAATACTGGGTCTGCCTAAACCAGGAGGCCATCCAGTGTTCATCCCTTAGGTTCTGCTCAACACTGTGAAAAAAGTCGCCTAAGGCGATTACTTGCAGTGGCGTGGTGCAGTCGCAGACAGAGCATAGGAAATACCCAAGGGAAATGCCTAACTTTCCATGGGAAGTGGAGGCACTGGAGAGTCATTCAGCGTGGTTGGGTGGGAAGTTGAATGAGCTCAACTTTTCCTTTTTTCCTTCTTTCCTTCCCTTTCTTCCCTGTTTCCTCCCTTCCTCCCTCCCTCCCTCCCTTCCTCCCTCCCTCCCTTCCTTCCTTCCTTCCTTCCTTCCTTCCTTCCTTCCTTCCTTCCTTCCTTCCTTCCTTCCTTCCTCCCTCCCTCCCTCCCTCTCTCCCTCCTTCACTCCCTCTCTCCTTCCTTCCTCTTTCTTTCTTTTCCTTCCTTCCTTCCTTCCTTCCTTCCTTCCTTCCTTCCTTCCTTCCTCCCTCCCTCCCTCTCTCCCTCCCTCCCTCCCTCTCTCCCTCCTTCACTCCCTCTCTCCTTCCTTCCTCTTTCTTTTCCTTCCTTCCTTCTTTCCTTCCTTCCTTCTTTCCTTCCTTCCTTCCTCCCTCCCTCTCTCCCTCCTTCACTCCCTCTCTCCTTCCTTCCTCTTTCTTTCTTTTCCTTCCTTCCTTCCTTTCTTCCTTCTTTTCTTATCTTTCCTTCTCTCTTTTCTTTCTTTCCTTCTTTCTTTCTTTCTTTCTTTCTTTCTTTCTTTCTTTCCTTCCTTCCTTCCTTCCTTCTTTCTTTATTCCCTTTCTTTTCTTTTTTTAAAAAAACTAATTCCTTTTAGTGAATGGAACACATTTCATTGTTACAATACACCAAAGAACCTGGGTCCCACCACAAGAGAAGCCAGGAGAGCAAGCTGTCTCTTAAAAAGACATTTTTAGGAATGTAATCATGTCCTTTGCAGCAACATGAATGGAGCTGGAGGCATATCATAAGTCAGAAACACAAAACCAAATACCGCATGTTCTCACTTAGAAGTGGAAGCTAAACAATGGGAACACGTGGACATAAAGATGGAAATAGTAGACCCTGGAGGCTCCAAAGGTGGAGAGGGTGGAAGAGGGGTGAGGGTTGAAAACTTACCTATCAGGCACCACATTTACTATTTTGGTAATAGGTCCACTAGAAGCCCAAACCTCATCGTTATGCAATATATTCATGTAACACACTGCACCTGGACCCCCTGAATCTAAAATTGAAAATTTTAAAGAAAGATATTTCTTTTTAGATATCTTATTATTCCCAGAGCGATTGTTAGGAAAACCCTGCTTCTTTCCTGGCCCTCACTCCACAACCTCCTTGCTGGCCTCCACAGCAGCCAGAGTGATCGTTCTAAACCACCCCCCTTCCCTGGCCGGTGGTCCTTCCTGGTAAACTTCAAATTCCTTACCTTTCCCTGGGAAGTTCCTGGTGATCTCTTCCAGCAAATTTCCCCATCCTTATTTCTCACTGCCTGCCTCATGGCAACTAAATTATTTCGGTTATCCTGAGTTCAATTAATCAATGCCTCTCTCTCTCCCTCTCTTCTAAGATATCCAGCATTTTCATAGCCTATTATCTTTACTTGGATTTACTCTCCTTCCCTCAATTCTTAACTCCACCAAAGAAATAAGCCAAAACATTAATCACACTCTCATAATTACCTGGCTCCTTTCCTGTCTTCCCTACTAGGAGGAAGTTTCTTGAGGAGAGAGATCATGTCCACCCTATTCATCACTGTCTCCCCAGAGCCCATTCTGTGGCCGTGGTCCTGACACATAGTAGGCCCCCCGTTAATATCTATTTAATGAATCACAAATGTGCCTGCGGTGCTGAGAAAAAGGCTTGGTGTGTATGACAAAGTCGATCTCTTTAAGTGACGGATTATAGATTTGTAGATGGTTTATGCTACTGGTTATCACAAAGGTTAATCTTTGGTAAACTTAATCCTAGATAAACGTTTCCTACCAGCAAAGAACATGAAGGCAGCTCATCCACATAACTCGCAGGGTTTGCTTTAGCATTAGGAATTCAAACAGAAGCCCAACTGATTAATTTCCTGCTGTTCTCTCCCTTTTCTGGCATATGCTACGGTCATACAAATGGAGCGGGGATTTTTGCCACCCTAAACAGCACATAAACTGCACACGTGAACTCACACCCTGGATATCTCCTGAGTCTGCCGCAGAAACCTAGGGACCTTTGAGGGACTTGTAGCAGGTGTTAAGCGGGAACGCTTGTGCAGATAAGAAAAGAGTCTTTCAGTCTGGGTGCAGTGGCTCACACCTGGAATCCTAGTGCTTTGGGAGACAAAGGTGGGAGGACTGCTTGAGCCCGGGAGTTAGAGGCTGCAGTGAGATGTGATCCTGCCGCTGTACTCCAGCCTGGGTGACAGAGAGACTATATTAAAAAAAAAAAAAGACTCAGTGTTTCGGCTACAAGAGTAATTACTGGATAATCGTCTTCTGTGAGCTGGCTCCCCCACGAATGGGCCTCCTTTGTAATTCATGTTGGGTTCAGAAAGCCTTGAACATTCTTTTATGTCCAGTTACATCTCATTAGAGTGTTGGCTGGGCCCTGCATCCATCTTCCCCGTGAATGAGCCCAGAGAGCCTGGCACAGGAGCATGATCTTGCCCTTGTATCTTTAGCAATCTGATTAACTGTGGCTGACATCAATGCCAACTGATTAGCATTTAAACACTCCTCTTCCTTTCCTCCTCCACATCCACCTCCCCTCCCACCCCACACACCCCTACTCCTTTAGCATCTCATGGTACGGCTTTGTGAATTCTTGCAGGTAGCCAGCGAGGGGGAGAGGAATGCAGTGTGATTTATGTGTGTACATACACAAAAAATCAGTGAGTCATTGAGGGAGGGAGACAGACACACCAGTCAGCACAGAGAGGAAGCTCAGGGTGGGAAATCGATCTGGATTCAATTACCTATATGCTATACTTCAATTACCTATGTAGAGAAATATAATACTTGGAAATGAAATCAGTTTGCCAAGTGAATTTAAAAGCCATCATGAGTAAGTTAACAATTTCTCTCCACCCGTTTGCTCCGATTCCCAGATAAGAATAAAGAGTAGCTTGGCCTTCCCAGATACTTACAAGGATGTGCTCAGAGGTAGAAAAGATCTGGGAAATCAGGAGACCTGGATTCTAGCACTGGTTTTGCCCCCAAGTTGCCATGTGTCCTTGAGCAAATTCCATCTCTCAAAACCTCAAGTTTCCTGCTTTGTAAAGTTTGGACAATAATCTTTGACTGGTTAACCTTAAAGAAACACTGGGGTAAGGCAAGGGTTGGGTTTTAGATGTTGAAAGCAGTCTTACAAATGCAAGGCTTAATTGGTCTCATTTAAGAGACAGGAACTGTACTCTCTTTAGACATAACAGGGACAACAGTGGCTTTGTGATGGTTAACTTCATTTTAATGGTGAGCAAACTGGGGCTCTGAGGGGGTGCCACAGCTGGTAAGCGGCAAGGCCGGGATTTGAAGTAGGGCTGGCTGACCCACACACCTATGCCCCAGTGAGGTGAGGGAAGGGGCTGTATTTGCTCCGTGTCTCTCCTTCAGCCAGCCTCCGAATCCTGGCCTGGCTGTGTCCAGAGTGAGCACCACCTATTACAAACAAATCAGCAGGAGATCTGCTCCAGCTAAAAGGTCCCCAGTGACTCCTCAGGGAAGGAGCCCTGGGGATGAAGGAGGACACTTGGTGGCCCCAAAGGTAACTGAGAGCCAGGTGCTCCAGTTGAGGATTAGACTGCAGAAAAAGGTGGGAGAATAACTTCTGTAAAGGCAGAGCCAAAAGGCACCTAGGAGGTGGGGTGCTAGCCTAGCACCCTCATTTTACAGATGGGCAAACTGAGGCCTGTGGTGTGACAGAAAAAGCTCTGGGCTAGGACAGCCAGAAAGCCTTATTAACTCACTCTGTGGCCTTTGGGAAGTCCATTGTCATTTCTGGGCCTCAACTTACCCTCTGTATAATGGAATCATTCCTTCAAATAAAACCTTAAGAGGAATGACAGTATAGGTGCTCTTTGACTTATGATGGGATTACATCCCGACTAACCCATTGTAAATGGAAAATATCTTAAGTTGAAAATGCATTTAATACACCTAATCTACTGAACATCCTGGCTTAGCCTAGCCTACCTTAAACACATTCAGAACACTTACATAGGCCTACAGTTAGGCAAAATCATCTAACATAAAGCCCTATTTTATAATGAATTTAAAGAATTTTGAATCAAAATTCAAAGTTAGAGGTACTGAATATGTATCTCTTTTGCAACATTGTAAATTCAAAATAAAAAAAAAGTCAAACCATCGTAAGTTGGGGACCATCTGTACACTGTTGTGCAGTAAAGGATTAACTCAGCAGGTCTGGGTTGTCCACACCCTGCACAGTCTGGACAAAGGTTTGGCCTTTGAGCTTGGCTCCAGAGAGGTAATCTCTAAGTCCTTGGAATATCCTGCTTGATTAGAGTCTTTTGTACCTAGGGGCCTTAGGCAATGCCAGTGTTAGCAAGATACTCCATGCTAACATCGTGATTGATGGTGGGGGCCTTGGCCTTGGTGTTAGCTTGACATCTGGAGAGGCTGGAGACTAAGGGTAGCCACATGAGTGGTCAATCATGCCTGTATGACCAACCCCAGATAAAACCCTGGGCACTGAAGGTCAGGTGAGTTTCCCTAATTTGCAATACTCTGGGGAGGTGGGGGGAGGTGGCCATAACACCATTGCTGGGAGAAGTGCTGTCCATGAGGCCCCACACGGAGAGGAAAGCTGGAAGCTGTGCCTGGTTTCTTGGACTCTGCCTCATGCACCTCTTCCCTTTGTTGATTTCAGTCTGTGTCCTTTCCCTGTAATAAACCTTACGGTCCTGGGTATGATGCCTTTCTGAGTTCTGAGTCCTTCTAGTGAATTATTGAAGCTGAAGTAGTCCAGGGGACCACTGAGCCCTAATAATAAGTAAAAAATAGGGGCACATGGATTTAATCAGGAGTGGGGGCAGGAGTCTGAGAGCAGCTCCCTAAGTTTTCCCCTTACTCGAATCATCTTTGATAATGATGATGGTGATGATGAAGGCCAATGGTGATAAGTGCTTGTTACATGTCAGGTCCTATATTCATGGTCCTATATCCAAGGTCCTATATCCAAAGTCCTACATTCAAGGTCCTATATCCAAGGTCCTATATCCAAGGTTCTACATGCAAGGTCCTATATTCAAGGTCCTATATCCATGGTCTTAAACTTATGGATCATTTCATTCGCTCCTCTCAACATCCCTGGGAGGTAGAGAATGTTAATACCCACATTTTACAAATGAGGAAATTGAAGCTTAGCTCAGTTTAGCCACTTGCTCAAAGCAATATAGGTTATAGATGACAGTGCCGGGATTTGAACATAATCTGAAAAGCACTGGACAGAAAGCTCTCTAATAGCCCTTCCAAATCTCATGTTTTATGGATGGGTGATCCTAAGGTACAATTTCTCTTTTGGGGCCATGGCTGAGAATTGCAGGGCTTGGAGGGAGAAATAGTTTCTGCTTATCGCCCCTGCTCTCTCAGGTGACTCTGTCCATGCCAGGTCTACACCTGCTGACTTCTCGGTCAACTTGAAGAAGAATTTGGATCTTAAACGAAAGAAGAAAATGTCCAGAGTCTATTCTATTCTATTCCATCCCGTCCTACCCCACCCCAATCTATCCCATCTTGCACCATCTCACCCCACGGCAGCCCAGATCCCAGTCATCCTGTAATCCTCTATTGAGCACCACTTTGAGCTAGGAGGACACAGGGATGCACAACACATCATCTCTACCCTCTTCCTCCAGAGTCAAGGTTCTCACTGGGCAGCGGAGCCCCAGTGCATGTGGGGGAGTAGACTGGCATCATCTAATGCCAAGCCCCAGGCTCCTCCATTCTTTGAGTCGTGGGCCTTGATGTCTGCCTCCTGGAGTCCAGCCAGCCTCTGCCCAGAGCCTAACGAGCTATCTTAGCCAACAAGAACAATGCCTCGGATGTGTGTGGGCCTGAGGCCGAGGCGGTGCACAGAGCCTCCCTTCACTTGCGGGCTTGCCCAGTGGGCAGGTGCTGGGTGTGGGGCTTGGGGAAGCATAGGAGGAGGCAAATTTAATGGTCCTCAGAGTGGCCATTGTCAGCTCCCCACCTGGCAGGGGCTACACAGAGCGCCTCAGTGCCCTGGCGCCCACCTGGCCCCCTTCACAGGCATGATGCCTGCATGCGGTGGCACTGGGCCATTTTCCTGGGGTGGGGGAAAGATGCCCTTTTATTCACTCAGCAGCAACTCTGCCAAGGTTGGCTAAGCATGCGTGGGGCTTGTGACACGAGAAAGAGAGGAAGAGAGAGAGGCAGAGAGATGGAGAAGGAAAGATGCCAGTTCCCCTCACCCATGAACAATAGCGACAACTTCATTCACATGATGATAGCAACTCTTTCATAATGACAGCCATGACTACCACTTTTTTCAACCTTCCAATGTGCTAAGTGTTTTACATGCATTGTCTCATTTAATCCTCAGAACTACTCTGTCATGTGGGGACTGTTGCTTTCTACATTTTGCAGATGGGGAAACTGAGGCTCAGAGACAGAAGTACACACATGCACAAACACACTGAGAGAGGCTGATGGGTCTGGGATTCACACCCAAGTCTGTCTGATATGAGCCCCATTAACTACTAGCTCTATTTTATTTTAGGTGACGTTAAGAGCATTCTAAATACCTTATTTAATTTTCACAATAAAATGAATTCACTCATGAATTCATTCATTCATCCATACCCTCATATAGCTGTTCAACAAACACTCACTACAAACCCAGTGGCCGCCAGGTGCTTTGCTAAGGAACATGGAAGGTAATATAAAATACTCCAGAGTCCCTGCTTTTTCCTCTCTAAGGCACCCACACCTTTCTGAGGCTATGGAACCAGGGGCAAGGGCCACCCCAAAGTTTATCCTTCACCCCTGCCTACCCAGTCTGGGTTTTCCACTGGACTTAAGATGACAAGATGCAACCTGGCCCAGTGACAATAACACTGGGTAAAATTTCAGTTTTTTTTGTGTGGCCCAAACACAAACTGTTTGGGGTCCAACACCCAAAGTGAGGGATGTCATGTAGAACCTATTTAGAGTCATATGGTCCTAAGCATATCTTTTCATGTTTTTTATAAACTTTTACTGAATGTAACTCACACAAAGAAAAATCCCCCCAGTTGTAAGAACACGGCTTGATGAAATTCCTCAAATGAGATCTGGATAAATAGCTACCCGATCAATATGCAAAACATTTCCAGCACACTCAAAATTTTTTGGTTTGCTCTCTTCATTGAATTCATTGGCTCATTATGCAACGTGTTCTCTTTTGTATCTGGCTTATTTCAGTCGACATTATATTTGCAAGATTTATCTACGTTGCTGCATGTAGTAGTAGTTCATTCCTTGTTTCTCACTGTGTAGTATTCCGTTTTATGACAACACCACAATTTATTCATCTTATGGCTACCTCACAGTTTATCCATTTTACTGCTGATGGGCATTTGAGTTGCTTCACAGTTATTATTATGAATAGTACAACTGTAGACAATTCTTCTGTTAGTCCGCTCTCGCACTGCCACGAAGAATTACCCAAAGCTGAGTAGTTTAGAAAGAAAAGAGGTTTAATTGGCTCACGGTTCCATGGGCTGTACAGAAAGTATGGTGCCAGCATCTCCTGGGCTTCTGGGGAGGCATCAGGGAGCTTTCAATCACGGCAGAAGATGAAGCGGGAGCAAGCACATCACACGGCAAGAACAGAAACAAGAGAGAGAAGGGAGAGGTCCCAGACTCTTGTAAACAACCAGATCTGGCAGGAACTGACCGAGAACTCATTCTTCACCAAGGGAAAGACGCTAAGCCATTTATGATCATGAGGGGGGATCCGTTCCCACGATCCAACACCTGCCACCAGGCTCCACCTCCAACACTGGGGATCACATTTCAACATGAGATTTGGAGGGGACACATATCCAAACAATATCAATTCCATTCGGTGTTTTTGTTGTATGTGTATATTCATTTCTGTTAGGAATGTTCCCGACAGGATGCTGGTTGCAGGATATGGTACTTTTGTATTTAATAGATACTAACAAAGATTGAGTGCAAGTGTTCTGATTTTGATGAAGAATCCAGACAGCTGCTTTCCTATGATGTAGTAACCAGCAGAGCAACAGAAACCTAATGTTGTTTATATAAATACTAGTAGTAATTACTATTTTATTGCTGTTCTATGGGTCCTATCCTTCAGGGACTTGGGAATGAAGGGATGCGCTAAGCACCGAATGAATGGTTTGGATAAAAACCCAGACGCATGTGCACCCGAAGAGGCCAATCTGACATTATTATTCTAATACAAATTGTCATCTTCTGAGGGTCGACTGGCCATGCTTCATCCTTATTTTTGTATATGGATCATTAGTGGACATCTCATTATGCCCTCGAATGGGGATTGCTTCTCAGAGCTTCCTCTTTAACTAAGCATGAAATGAGTGCAGGGGCTGGGCTCGCCTTTAATGAAGTTTCAAGGTGGCTGCCCACTCATGGGGGTTGGAAGCTTGAGGCTGGGGAGCAGGTTGTCCAGGCAGAAGGAGGAATGATGAGTGTCCCAGCAGACACCAGCAAGGGCTTTTCCATGAGAGCCAGCCTTAGGCCACCAGGCTTTAAGCTTGAGACAATGCCTCCTCCACTATTCCACCTGACCCCCTCTTGATGAGGAAGAGCTAAAGAAGGGTACAAAGATAAAATTGCGCAAATCTTCAGTAATCCAAAATGTAAATCTCTAAAGGATCTGAATGCATGTCCTCTCCCTGCAGAGCACGGAAGATGTCTATAGCTCCTATTCCATATGTTTGCTTCTTATTTTTTGTCCATCATATCTATGCTGTTTCTTCCTCCAGGAGTGCTTCACTCTCGGACACACTCACACATACACACACACACACCCCTCACAATTGTCAGCACCAACATCTCTGTTTCCCAAATCTCTGATAATTCTATTTCAAGTTAAGCCTCCTGTTTCGTGTTTTGTTTTTGTTTCACAGATGCAAAGGAATTCTTATTCCAGAGTTGGAGAAATTGAGGCCCAGGGAGGAAAGGTGACTTGTCCAGTGTTACTCAGGAAGAAATAAAGATAACAACAAGAACAACAACAATAATATCTCCATAATAATCACTGAGCTCTCCCTGTGTGCATTAACTGATCTGAACATTCGACCACACATCATCTTATTCAATCCTTCTGTGCCAGGTTCTATTTTTGGGGGGGTCCATTTTATAGATATGAAAACTGAGGTTCACAAAAATGAAATTGTCATCATGAAGCTTCTGAAGGCAGGCTTAGCAGTGTCCCTGGGTCTGTCCAAGGCTGGGGCAAGTGTCCTTAACCACTTCTCATGTCCTTGCTCCTCTGAGTCTTTCTCCGGGGTCTTTTCCCTGACACTGTCTTTCTTGTCCCCTTCTGGGATGGCTTCTCTTCCCTCTCTTTTCTGGTCCTTTTCCTTTGTGCACTCGACTTGTAACACCAGAATGACAACTCATTGGCCATAGCTGGAACAACACTGGTGGCCGAGATAATACAATATTGATCTTCCCACGGTAGACTCTGTGCCTTGTAACCGAGTGGAAGGGAGATTAATGCCGGGCCCTGGCAGATAGCAAACAGCATCTGTAAGGCAGCTTCTGTGACAGGCAGGATAACATGCTTTATTAGCCTCATGACAAGACAATGTTTTACCACATTTTTTGATCAGAGACTGGGAGACGTTAGCAGCAAAATATGTTTGGGAGGCAGTCACGCTGCATAAACAGCAAATGAAAAATAAAGGCAAGGACGGGAGCTGGTGTGTCGAAGATTGGGACTAACCTCAAGTTTCCAAAGGGACACAGAAAATGCAATGAATGCTCAGATCAGCAAACAACCAGGTTAGGGTTGCAATCTTGACCTGGGGCGGTGTTAGCAATACCTTCTCCCACTCCTGCTCTAGGTTTATGCATCCATTCAAGTTCCTGAGCCCCTGCCAGAGAGCAGTGGGTTCTGCTAGTTCAAGCTCTGAGGGAGCCTTCTCCTACATGAGTAAAAGACCACGTGCAGCAGTATCTCCGGGGCTGATTTTTAAAAGGCAGATTTCTAGGCTTCATTCTGACCCACTGATGTAGGTGGGAGCAAGGTGTTTGCACTCTTACCAAGGACTCTAGATGAGTCTCAAGCCTGTTAACATTTAAGAACCACTGCCTTCAGGAGTTCTGGACATGGGGAAAATTACATCCCATAATACCCCCTAACCATACCATTCCACCAGCACAGCATTGAACAGCATCATAGTTAATCATGTGACATTTTAAGCACTGTTTCATGTCAAGTGCAGAGTCACATCCATTGTCCTGTTTGATCCTAGAGCAAAAACTTTGCAGGGGAGAAATTATCCTTCTCACTTTATAGATAAAATAATTGAGGTTCAGAGAGGCTAAAGGGCTGGGCAAAAGCCCTCACATTGGGTAAATAAACCAGGCAGTATTTATTCCCTAACCCTTCTTCAGACACATCTTGCTTTCTGAAAATTTCCATAGGCCACTGGTTCTCAACTGAGGATAATTTTGTCCTCCAGAGGACATTTGGCAATGTCGGGAGAAAGTTTTAGTTGTCACAACTAGGGCAGTGGTGCTACTGGTGTATAGTGGGTGGAGGCCAAGGATGTTGCTAAACATCCTACAATGCACGGGACAGGCACCTTTCCCACAGCAAAGAATTATGCATCCCGAATGTCAGTTGTGCTGCGGTGGAGAGACCCTGGCCTATGCGCCCTCTGCTCCATCCCATCAGATTTTATTCTGAGTTCATTGAGACGTCTCCAGGGAATTTTTGGCTTAAGGGATCTTATGATCAGATTAAGGTGCTAGATCCCCTGGCTACAGAAGAGGGAGTGTACTGGACTGGAGAAAGAGTCAAACCAGGAGACCAGTTTAGGAAGCTAATTTAACAGTTGCATGACCTTGGTCATGTTGCCCCTCCTTGCTGAACCTCAGTTTCCTGTTAGGTAAAGCAGGGGTGGAGGGGCTAGGCAAAACAAGATGCCTCTGAACACTTTAAAAATGTTCTATGATCTAATTCCATCTAATTTTCTGTTCATACCGGGTGACCGACTTCAGAAAGAGAGACAAGATCTGAGAGGCTGGCCCAGGTGGAGGACAAAGTCATTGTGCATGTTGGCCAATCCGTCTTCCCACCTCATCAGCCAGATTTGTTCTACATTAAAAAGGAAACTCCCGAGGCAGAGAATGCATTGGAAGGAAATTGGATTGGAATTTAATTGATGGCCTGGGCGATTTGCCACAGTCATTAAATTGCCCTGAAAAGCCAGCCCATTGTTCTATAGAGAGGCAACACGGCTTTGTTTGGATAGTGCCATGTGTATGAACTCAGTTTCTTCCCCACTGGGCCCAATGTGAGTAGAAGCCTCTCTTTGATGCCAATGGGCCAGATGCAGCCAGACTTCCTCTTCCTGTTGGTCTTTGGCACATCCTGATTGGGAGGGTCTTGAATTCAGCAAACCTTCTAACTCCTGCCTCTTAATTTCAGTCACCTTCCCTGCAGTCCTGGTGAGCTCTCTCATCTGACCTCAAATCCTTAAATCCCCTCCATGGATCTCCATTATCTATGCCAGCAATCCCCAAATTCACTATTCTATGGGCTATTGAGAAATATGCTTCAAAAGTTAAGTTTGAAGTGCTTTTTCTGCCTCTTGCATAATTAAAATGCCTACTTTAATGGTAGAGGCTCTGACAAGTCCTGCAGCAAAAAGAAAATGTGTTTAGCTTGGTTGAAGCTATGTTTCCCAAATAATTTACATAATGAATTTCCCCACGTCCCCTTTACCCAGAGCTCACTTATTTACATCTTGTAAAATAGTGTTTTGCAGAATTCCAGTTTGGGAAATATTGACCTATAAATGGAACTACAAAATCTTTAGCTTAGCATTCAAAGCTCTCTATAAAAAGGTCCTTGGCTATGTCACCAGCCTCATGTCCTACTTTCCAGCACTCATTTCACAGCCATATCAAACCCCTGGATACTTTCCATGTTTTGAAAACTCACGTTTTGGAAGGGCAGGCAGGAAAACTTGGCGGTTACAGCCAAGCTTGGCATCACAGGATTAGTAAAGCCACTGAGGCACATTTTTTTGCCATTTCCTAGCAGTGTGAGCTTAAAGAGTTAACCATCGTGACCTCAATCTCCTCACCTGTGAAATGGGTATGAGAGCACCACCTCATATGGTAGTTGTGAGAATTAAATGAGCAGATGCAAGTAAAGAGCCTAGAACATAGTAAATAATAAATGTTAGCTCTTGGTTTAATTATATTACTATGACTCTGTACACACGATTTCCTCTGCTTAAAATACCTTCCCTCTAATTGGCCATCTGGTGAGGATGAGCCTCTACTCATCTCAGCTCTAACATCATTTCTTTGCAAAGCCTTCTTTAGATCCCTTTGATAGAAATAGGTGCTTCTTCCCCTCTATTCCAGCCGCCCCTTGCATTCATTCATTTGTTGCTTTCACCTTGCATTCATTCACTCACTTGTTGCTTTATGCATTTAATTCTGATTGAGCCTCTACTCTGCCTGCCACTTTATAGGTACTGGGAACACAGTGGAAACAGAACTGACCTGGTCTCTGCCCTAAGTCTAGAAAGAAAGTCAGACTTGAATAAAGCAAGGCAAAGATAATGAGCTGCAACCAAGATGAGAGCTATGGGGACACTTACTGGGGCCTTGGTTTGTATTCTTGCTCCTAATATATTGCTTTTTATTTTATATTTTTTTAACACACAACACAAATGTTTCATGTAATAGTCACAAATCATCTCTGTGGGCCAAGCGGTCAACTCTGCCATCAAGGAGCCAGCAGTCGAGCATAGCACAGCCTCCGAGCCTCTTGCTCTGACTCCCATAAATTCCACACACACCCGTGTGCACTGTCCTTGTGAGCTGGTCCTGCCCAGCACCTTGGTGGCCTTGACTAGCTTGATAGGCTGCATACAGCTCATGTCCATGATGGCACAAGGCATTGGTCAGGTGGAGAGCCTTATATGTTGCATTATAATGACTTGTTTTCAGGAACATCCCCCCAGCAAACTGGGAGCTCCTCCAGGGAGCCAGACTGAGTTCTTGGACCATGGAAGATGGGACCGAAATATTTACTGAATAGGAAGAAGGCCTGGGAGTAGCAGAGGTTGGGAATGACCCTCATCTCCCCGCCTGCTCCTAGGACATCAAAGGCGTGTCTGCCTCTTGCCACCAACCACAAACCCGAGCCCTTAAGACGGAGAAGAGAGAATGACCTGGTTTATTCTATTTGAAGAACTCAGAGTTCCCAGTGCCCTGGGTGCCTCTTAGAGCTCCATTTTTATTTCTTAAAGAAAAATAATAAACCAGGTTAGCTCTAAAGAAGATGGATAGGAATGAAGGCAGGCTAACAGGCGGTCTGCAGCTCTCTGAGGTGCTTTCCTTGTCAGTTCCAGTGAGAGGAAGAGAGAAAAGACACGATTCTTCAAATAGCTCTTCTCTTTTTGGGGAATATGTAATCGTCTCAATTAAAACACAGACCAGAATATTTAATGGCATGGAAATTGATTTTGATGCTATTTAAATAATTTCCCCCTAGAGTAGACGGGTATTACTTGGCCTAATTTGATGGAAGCATTCCTTTTTTTTCTCAGCTCAGAACTTGTGTGAGGGAGGTTCTGTTCACACAAGGCAGATCTGAATTCCTATCAGGCTCAGAGGACTTTTCCGGGTTACCAGAAGAGGACAGGGCATAAGCTAAGGCAATTCGGGTTGACAAGAGAAGTGCACAGTGTGGTGTAAGGAAACTTGCCCCAGCTATGACATCATTACCTCCTCCCAGGATAAGTTTTCATGATGCCCAGCCATAGGGAGGAGCTTCCAGAAACTGGGGAATATAGGATTTTGCTGTACTGTTCGAAATGTCATTAAGAGTGGGGGCTAAAGGGGTGAGATCAGAGATAGGTTGCCCTGCCTATAAACTTCCTCCACCCCTAAAACACATCTAGTGCAACATGAATGTACTATAACCTGCAGAATATCCCCATATTATTGTCTCTAAGTTGCTTTTCTTGGAAGAAGATACAAGGAAGGGAGGAAATAAACTCATATTTGCTGCTTGCTAGGCACTTGCAGAAGCTCCATAAAAACTCCAAACTTCACGTCCCAATCATTTCCCCTTCTTGTGATAACAGAAAATCCATGGGTTTAAAGCAGGAGTTGGCAAACTACAGCCCATTGGCCAAATTTGACTTTCCTCCTGTTTTTGTAAATTTAAGTTTCATTGGAACATGGTCCTGCTTTTTCTTTTTATGTATTGTGTAAAGATGCTTTCATGCAGAGTTGAATAGATGCCCCAGAGACTAAATAACTATCAAAGCCTAAAATATTTACTATTTGACCCTTTAGAGAAAAAGTTTGCCGATCCCTGGCAAATATCTGTCCCTTTAGAGAAGTATAAACATACGATATTACCATGTATTTTAATAGATAAACTTTAAAAAGGTCAAATTTTGATAATTTCATGGGTTCTATCTAATGACCCAATTTGGCATTAAATCCTGGAAGTCATACAGCTTGTTTCATCCATCTTCCTCATGTGTATTTGCATAGTAAATAGAACTGAAGCTCAGAGAGTTTAAGTGATTTGCCCAAGGTCACACAGCTGCAAAATGACAAGATCAGTACACAAGCCCAGGGGCCCAAGTCGAAGCCCCACAAGCTTTTCCTGCTCCCTGTGCCTCCTACCAGAAAGAGCCCTGACAAAACTTGTACTCTGTTGTCAGCCTCAGAACCCTCATAGTTAGCAAATATTCATATTCCCCCATGCAGTACTTGCCCTAGCAAATGCAGCCTCAGAATCTGTCAAGAATCCAGAATTGGAGTGACCCTGAGTTTACTCTTTGTGTTGCTAACACCAAGTTTTGTGACTGGAATCCTTCATCTGAGAGATGGCCAAAGATAATCTTAGCTGTCCATGTTGCAGGGTTTAGACGCTCCTCAAAAGCAATGGGGGTGGGGGTGTGGTTTCACACACGAGATAGAGGGAACATCACTAGAATTGCAAAGACCACTCTACTTTCTGGCTGGAGCTTCGAGAGGCATTAAAAGTGGAAGCAAAAAGATCAGTTCAGGTGAGAGATGATGAGGCATGGTTAGCTGTGGGGACTAAAAGGTGAACAAGATTTAAAATAGATCTGTTTAGAGTCAAGAGGTGTTGGGATTGAGTTAACTAGAGAGGGGAGAAGGCTAAGAGAAGGAGGAGATCAAGGAGGATGCCCAGGCTTCTGCCTGAGCAACCAGGTGGAGTGGAGACTTTCCCGAACTGTAAGTGCCGAGTAAGGACCAGCTTGCGGAAGATCAGATTTGCCCTACAGGTCACTGCCTAAAAGGGAAACTGTCTATCTCAGATGATTGTTGGGAAGTGGGACAACACTTGTGCAGAGCTGAACATACGGTCTGTATTCCTTAAATGTGTGATTTGAGAAGATAAAAGGATGTCAACAAAGGCATTATGGCAGGATGGAAAGAATGTGGGTTTTGGAATCACTTTTCAATCAAATCCAGCATCTTCCACTTACACACGAAGTGATCTTGGATGCTTTATTTTACTTATCTGAGTCTTGATGTCTCATCCAGGGATATCGAGACATGAACGAGCAGACACAGGGCTAAGTGCACTTGCATATCTCCGTTAGCCTTCACATGCACCCTGATGGGTGGGGGCTACTTCTGCCAGGCTTGTTTTACAGATGAGGACAAGAAGGCTCAGAGAAGTAAGCATACTTGCCCCCATGTTACACAGCAAGCAGTGGTATTGGATTTGAAATGCAGGACTGTAAAGTCTGCAGGTAATAACTTCCCCCTCCTGGGGGAAAGAGTTGTGGAAATGAATCCAGGGGAAGACCTAGTGTGGTATGTGGCACCCGGTAGACCATGGGAAGCATGAAAGTGCTGAGTGATACCAAGAGTCCTTTCCATAGGAATTTAGGGGAACCAGGGCTAGGTGCTCATGGGGGCTTCTTTGTGGAAATGACATTAATTCTGAGACTGAATGGTAGTCAATATAGCAGGGCAAGACCATGGGAAGAAGGAAAAATGGATGTAGCTGCTCAAAATAGGAGCTTAGTGATTTTGTGAATTGAAAAGAAGTCAAAGTTCTCAGTCCTGTGCTCAAACCATTTCCTCATCGTTGTGATCCCTTTTGAAAGTCTAGTGAATTCATATTGGTCTCCTTTTAGGGACCAAGACTTCTCTTGATAAAGAATTTGAGCTTCATGTTCTGGGCTTTCAGAAGTTCCCCCATCAACCTATGCACGTGCTGGTCCTCCTTTTCCCCTCTGGCTAGTCTTTCTTACCTGGATTTCAGGTTCTCAGCTTAAGCATCACCTCCCTGGCTTTATAGACTAGTTCTGTCACCCATTACAAGCTCCCTGTGCTGGTAACACTTACATCTGTCCTTCACACTAGGAAAGAAGTCTGAGAGTGGGAATGGTATCTGCGTTTACAAAACCAGCGCCGGCAGCTGCAATATGGGCACGTAGAAAAGGCTATGTACTAAATACTTGGATGAAAGAATGAATGAATAAGTTTGTGTGTTACATCCTGGTTCCTAATCACATCTGGATTAATATCTTTCTCTTTTTCCTCTCAAAGATTTCTGCAGATTTACATGAGGAGATCTGCTGCAGTTGAGTCTCACACCTACCATACATGTTCTTCTTCTCACAAGAAGGGTCATGTACTTCTTTTTAAAAGAGATAGATGATAGATAGATAGATACATAAATAGATAAAATATATCAATATATAAAAGATGCATATATCTTTATATATCAATATAAATATATATTTGTTTATATATCAATATATTAACTATAGATAGATAGATAGATAGATAGATAGATAGATAGATAGATAGATTCCCATTATACCGCTGGCCACCAGATTATTTCCAGAATTCTTTTATCTAATAGAACTTACTTGCTACCCGGGAAACAAGAGAAAACCCAAATGGTTTGACTAAGCTTTCAAGACCTTCTAGGGCTGGGTCAAACAAACCCCTTATTTCCCTCTGATTCCCAGTCGTGTAGGCTAACTCTTCCTCACTTCTGGTTGATCACTCAGCTGAAATCCACTGGTCTCCTCTGTTGCTCCTCCTTGACCAATCCCACCTCCTCCTTAAAGCTACCTCCAATCACCTCAGTCCAATCTGACTTTTCTGAAATACCCGCATCCGTTTTGTCTGAACCACGCTTTTTATTATTTTATCCCCATTTTTTTCATGCTTATCTACCCTCCCAACTCTATTCTTTCAAAGGAGAGACCTCGTGTTGGCCAATTTTGTCTTCTTACAGCACCTGTACTTTATGCTTAGTAGGTACACACTGCTTGTCTCCTCTGTGTAACAAACATTTCTCCGGTAACTCCTTGTTCGTTGTCTGTCTTCCTCATTAGATTATGAATTTCACAGGGTTAGGGACTATGATTCATCTCTGTATCCTCTGTTTCCTGAATCCATGCAATATAGTAAGTGGTCGATAAATGTTTGTTGAAGCAAACAAAAATATAAAGTGGGCAAAAGACACCCTACACAACAAATGGTGCCGGGATAATTGGCAAGCCACATGTAGGAGAATGAAACTGGATCCTCATCTCTCACCTTATACAAAAATCAACTCAAGATTGATCAAGGACTTAAATCTAAGACTTGAAACTATAAAACTTCCAGAAGATACATCAGATAACCCTTCTAGACATTGGCTTAGGCAAAGACTTCATGACCAAGAACCCAAAAGCAAATGCAACAAAAAGAAAGATAAATAGGTGGGACTTAATTAAACTAAAGAGCTTCTGCTCAATAAAAGGAACAGTCAGCAGAGTAAACAGACTACCCACAGAATGAGAGAAAATCTTCACAATCTATACATCCAATGAAGGACTAATATCCAGAATCTACAATGAACTTAAATAAATTAGCAAGAAAAAAACAAACAATCCCATCAAGAAGTAGGCTAAGGATATGAATAGATAATTCTCAAAAGAAGATATACAAATGGCCAACAAACATATGAAAAAATGCTCAACATCACTAATGATCAGGTATATGCAAGTCAAAATCACAAGGCAATACCATCTTACTCCTGCAAGAATGGCCATAATAAAAAAATCAAAATATAATATACGTTGGCATGGATGCAGTGAAAAGAGGACACTTCTACACTGCTGGTGGGAATGTAAACTAGTATAACCACTATGGACGACAGTGTAGAGATTCCTTAAAGAACTAAAACTAGAACTACCATTTGATCCAGCAATTCCACTACTGGGTATCTACCCAGAGGAAAAAAAGTCATTATATGAAAAAGATACTTGCACACACATGTTTATAGCAGCACAATTTGCTGTTGCAAAAATATGAAACCACCTCAAATGCCCATCAATCAATGAGCAGATAAAGGAATTGTGATATATATAATATATATATACACACTATCAATTATATATATAATGGATATATAATATATAATATCAATTCTTTCAAAAAGAATTGCCTCAATTCTTTCCAAAATTGTCGTATGTATATATGATGGAATATTACTCAGCCACAAAAAGGAACAAATTAATGGCATTCACAGCAACCTGGATGGAACTGAAGACTATTATTCTAAGCATAATAACTCAAAAATGGAAAACCAAGCGTCATATGTTCTTATCATAAGTGGGAGCTAAGCTATGAGGATGAAAAGGCATAAGAACGATACTATAGACTTCAGGGACTTGGAGGAAATAGTGGGAGGGGGTGAGGGATAAAAGAGTACAAATTGCGTTCAGTGTATACTGTTCAGGTGATGAGTGCACCAAAATCTCACAAATTGCCACTGAAGAACTTACTCATGTAACCAAATACCACCTGTTCCCCCCCAAAACCTATGGAAATAATAGAAATTTTAAAAAGTAAATGTTTGTTGGATGTATTCAAATGCATGCCTCAAACTGACGTTTATCTTTGCATTGTGTAGAATTTATTCCTCTATTAGGTTAATAATAACCTTAAGCGTGCCAAATCACGATATGGGAGGGCGGAGTTGTAATGATTTCCCCACTGAAGTTCCCAGAGGGAAAATCAATTTGTAATTGGTGGAAACATAATCAAACGTTCATAAAATTAGATCCCTACATAGTCACACCTAAATCGTGGTTCAATTTTTTTCTTTAATAGCACGTAAATCACAAGTTTTTCATCAATAAATTAGGAGAAATTATGAGCTCTGGGAGGTGTGACAGGTATGATTGACATTCCAGGATTAGAAGGTGGCCCTGCAAGCAGCCCAGAACACAATGGCATTTCAGCACAGCGGACAGCACCCCGCATGGGTGCCTCCTTTAAATACTTGAGCTATTCATGTGGTGGATGGCGACCTCAGCAGATCATGCCCTTACGAGCTCCGACACCTGTGTTAAGAAACCTCGGGGTATCTCTCCAAGTTGAGTCTCCTGTCTGCCCTCCTGACCCCTTTATTCTCCCACGATCTTTCCTGCTGTTTCAATATTTGTACTCAGTTTTTGCCTCTTACCGATCTTGTTGAATTTGTGCTTTTGCTTTTTCTTGGTAGGCTGAGTTGAAAAGGAAAACTAGTTGGAGCAGAGTAGCCTCCCAGCTGCAATTACATGGGTTCCTCACCTTTCTCTCCTCCTCGGATTGCCCTTGAAGGCTGAAATCTATTTTGAAATCATTACTATAGGTACATGGGCTATTTTTGCCTCAATTCTTTCCAAAATTGTCAAGGACAGAGAGAGATATCAACAATTATTATCCTGCCTCTCTTGGTGCTGACCATTTCATCCTCACCTTCTCACCCCAACCTTACCCCAAAGCTCTTTTCTTTCTCTCATTTGGGATGAAAAATATTTTTCTTCTCATTTCAGCTATTGTGGTAGTCCTAGCGCAAGTCAGAAATCTGAAAATCTCACATTTCTGCTCCCTCTTTATCCAGTCAATCCCAAAGTTTTGTTCGTTTTTAAACTTAATCATTTCCTTTACCTCCATTGGGCCATGTCCACTAGCCCAAACTAATATCATCTCTTCCTTAGATGATTACAACGGTCTCTTCACTAGTTGCCCCGACTCCAATCTTTCCCTCCAAAAGATCCTCCTTCCATGATTTTTCTAAAATTCAAATAGGACCATATTATTCCCCAGCTTAAAATCCTTCAGATTTCCTCCCTCAGAATAGGTCTGACTTTTTCAAACATTGTGTAAAAGGCCCTTCAAGTCCATCCAGGTCTGCACTTGCAGCCTCAACTCCTTCACTCCCCTTCTTACCCCAGATCCTTTATAATTCAGTTACAGAGAACTATGTATCATTTTTTTAGATAGATATGATATATAGCATAGTGATTGGAAATACAGACCCAACAGTCAGACTGCAATAAATACTGCAATTTGCTAGTGGTATGTAATATCATTGTACCCAAATTTCCTCATTTAAACACAGAAAATAATATAGTAGGTTAATGGGATAATTCACACAGGAGGTCTCCACATGGTGCCACTTTAATTATCATCAAATGTACTGTTTTCTCTGTCCTTGGTTCATGCTGGTGTTTTTGCCCTTTCTTTTGCATCTGGTTAATTGCTAGCTTGTCTTCAACTCTCAATTCAGGCATTGCCTCCTCCAGGAAGCCCCTTTGGATTCTGCAGCTGGGGTGATGACTCCCTGCCCACTTCTTACACTGTCCTGTAACCATTCCCATGTCTGACACGCTACATGACTATGAGCAGCGTCTTTCCTTTTTTCATCCTCAGTGCCTGTGCGGTGCCTGATGTGGGGTTGAAACTCGGGGAGCACCTGTTGAATGAATGGATATGTAAGAAACTTACTCTTCTATGCGTCTTTGTGTATTTCAAAGGTAGAGGCTATACCTTCTCTTCTGGTCTCTCCTCCATAGCTCTCCACCCAGATCTGGGCAGAGTGGATGCTCACAAAAGACTGTTTAGTTAGAATGAATCGGAGATGACAGACTCATTCCGGAGTCCTCTCGTGGCCATCTTGATAGAGGGAAAGGGCGGCTGGCTGGCAGGAGCACGCAGATAAAGCGGGCCAGAGTTGGTATAAGCCATTTATTCTTCTGAAAGAATTAAAGCTAATCTTTCATGAGCAGTCTGGTCGGATTCTCATTTCGAATACAGATGCTATCAGGGTCTTAGATGTGATAAAGTCCCTGGGGTTTCTACAAGACTCTGAATGCTGTCTGGAGTTAAATGCCTGTTCTCCTCCAAGCTCCAGCAACTCCCTCCAGATCACTGAGTGACAGACACCTGGCTGCAGGGAAAAGCCAGGTTCTCCTTACAGCCTGGAGTAATGGGGATAGGACAGCCTCTGTATGACCTGTTCTCTCTCTTCATGGCTGTCCCTCTTTAGTCCTCAGACCTCAGTGTAAATGTCACCTCCTCAGAAGAGCCTTCTCCTGCCACCTTAAATTAAGAAATCCTTATAATTTTACTGACGCCTTTGATTACTGGGAGCTCCCTGAGGGCAGGAATCGTCCATCCAGTCTGCCATTACATTCTTCTTATCAACACAGTACCTTGTACTTAGCAAGTTTTCAATAAATATTTATGGAGAAAATTAATAGACAGGAAATAGGAGTGTTGTGAGATGCTAGAAAATAATTTCATTTCTCCGGCTTGTTTCCTCTCCTGTAAAATGAGAAGTTAAATGGGATTTTGTAGGTTTTTTCCCCAGATCCATCATCTATAAGCTTATAGGAATGAGATCAAGATAAAAGTATTTTGCATTGGGTGCTTCTTTTCAAAGACTAGAGCTTGCTTAGGTGCATTTACCTAGATTGGGGTTACTTAACCTCAATACAATTGAAATTTGGGCTGGATAATTCTTTATGATAGGAGACTGTCATGTGCATTGTAGGATGTTTAATAGCATCTCTAATCTCTACTCTCTAGATGCCAGCAGTAACCCCACCCCACCTCAGTTGTGACCATCAAAAACATCTCCAGACATTTTCATATGTCCCTTGGAGAGCAAAATTGCTCCCGCCCCTGTTGAAAACCACTGGCCCAGACCATGGTGGCTCTGATGATCACGCTCAGGAGTCTACACTTGCTCCTGCTTCGAATCTAACCTGAACGTTCTCTGCTGCAACAGGAGCATGTTTCCTCTTGAAGGAATCTCAGCAGATGACAAACTCCCTCCATGGCAGTAGATGTCAGGCCTGAGTGAGCATCAGAACCCCAGGGAGGGCTTGTTAAAGCACAAATGCCAGGCCCCACCCCCCAAGTTTCTGACCTAGTCGGTCTGTGGAAGGGTCTGAGATTTTGTATTTTTAACAAGGTCCCTGGTGATGCTGATGCTGCTGGTCCAGGAACCAGGCTATGAAACCAGTGTCTTATGGCAGTGGTTCCCAGTCCTGGAAGTCCACGAGAGTCACCTGGAGAGCTTTTACCAATCCTTATGTCTGGGCAACACCTCAGTGCACTGCATCAGCCTCTGGGGTGGCACTGAGGCATCTGTGTCCTTTAAAGCTCTCCAGGTGATTCCAATGTTTCAGACAAGGTCGAGAACTTCTGTACTGTGGCACAGAGCAAGCCATGGGTCTCTTCTATGTTTTCTACATTCTGTGTGCATTCGAAAAGAGACCTTTGACCATTTTGGCTATGGGGAAATACTGGAATGGAGGAATCTTGCTTTTCATTCATGTGGTGGTTTCCTCCTCACTCAGGTGGCCTCTTATCCACTTCCTTTGTTCATTTATTAGCTTATCTCCTTGTCCCCATATTCCTTTGTTATTTATTCTTTCATGCACACGTCCCTGGCATCCCTGAATACCCCTCTAGCTTATCTGCCTTTCATTCCTACCTAGTCTCTTATTGAAATTTGGGCTTACCTCTCCAACTATTTGCTCATGCTCCTTACCATTTTTATCTTTGCTCATTTCTCCTTTTGTGAGCAGAGAGGGCAGGAGAAGGATGAATAAGGCAACAGGTCTTCATACATAGAACTCCCTTCCTCTTCCCCATCTTCCTTCCTAATCTTCCTTTGAACTTCAGCTTAACCGTCACTCCCTTGATCTCCCAGGGCAGCCTAAACCTCACTCAAGTGCTCTTCCAACACCAAAGATCTCACAGATGTAAATTTACAATGATTTTAAATGGGCTGATGGCTGCTTGTCTGCCCCACATGGCTGTCTGCTCCACGAAGACAGGGGCCCTATTTATTTCACTTTTATTGGATTCCTAGTGACTAGCACCAAGCCTTCCCTGAGCAGGTGCTCAACTCTGCGAGGTCAAATAGACAACTGCTGCATGTTACCCCCTCCTTCTGCCTCTAGGGATGCTTTTGCTCTGCTGGAGAAAGTAGACATGGAGATGACAGCTCCAAGACTCTTTTCCCAGCAACTGTGAGCTGGGATGAGTTCTGAGATTTCCTAGTAGAGATACGAACAGGCCTAATTCCCTCTATCTTGGTAAAAATTATCCTCAGGAGTCATGAAGGATTTCTCGGGGTGGCCTCAAGTGCTGGCATTTTGATTCAGGCTCACAAACCCCACAGAAAGTCTTTCTCTTCCATGTAGTGGGCAAGGGAGGCTTCTGTTAGCCATCTTCTTTGTTTGGAGACACCACTTTGAAATCTCAAATTGTCTAACATTTACACAGCAGAGGGGATTCTCCTCTGTCAAGGCCACCCAGATTGGAAAACTGTGGGGGGTTATCCCAGGCCTCCTTCAAGCATTAACCAGGCTCCCAAGGGAAGCAAAGGGCAAGTTTATAAATGCAGATGCCTGGGCCTTAGATAGATAAGTCTTAAGATGCCTTCACATCCTATGGTTATGGAAAAATAGGCATTGGAGTCTTGCATTGGTGTTTTCATGGGTGTGTACTCATCTCCAAATCCATCAAATTGCATGTAACAAATACCTACACATTTTGGTATGCCTGTTACACCTCAATAAAGTGGTTTTAAAAAGAGAGAATTCTAAAGTATTCTTTAGAACTGTTCTTCACAATGTATCCCAGGTTGGCTCCACTGGAGGCTCCTTTATCCAAGGAAACTGGAAACAATGACTTGCTCATCAACAATGAGCTAGGACCAGGTGATAGAATTCTGAGGACAGGAAACAGCCCTCAAATTCATGCCTGGAGACACCCACTCCTTAACAAAGAGAGCTGTGTAGGATATCCCCCTATCCACTGTCTTGGTAGCTGTCCACTTAGCTTAGCTTGCTGGGGTTGTATTCTAGACCCTCCTCATTAAGACCCCTGACACTCACCCTCCAGTAGGACAGATGCTCAATTCCTCTGGTCTCACTGCTAGTAGAGAGGAAGAATTAATGGTGATAGTACTGTCTGTAGAGGACTCAACAAATGCTCAGCACTCTGTTGGGTGTTTTACATGTGCTATTTATTTATTTTTAAAGACAGGATCTCACTTTTTCACCCCAGCTGGAGTGCAGTGTCACAATCATAGCTCACTGAAGCCTCAAATTCCTGGGTTCAAGTAATCCTCCCACTGTGGCCTCCCAAAGTACTGGGATTGCAGACTCGAGCCACTGCAGCTGGCCTACATGTGTTCATTCTCTTTGACATTTTTCCTTTCCTCCCTCCTTGTCTCCTTTCCTGCTTCCCTTCTCCTTCTTCTGTCCCTTTCCCTCCTCACTTCGCCTCTTCCTTTTTTTTTTTCAGTGCTAGCTATAATGAGCATCTTTGTGTATACAACTTTTGCTACAGTTGAATCCATCTTCAAGCAGAAATTCCCTGGAATGAAATCCTTTGGTCAAAAGGCATGAACAATTTTACCGCTCTAGCTGAACAGATTTGCCATGTTGCTTTCCTAAGGGGTCTTTCAAATTACAAAGCACCTGAGCTTACCAATGTTCTAATAACCTTGCCAACACCAAGTGTTATTGGTTTAAACATTCTAAGCTAATTTAGTTGGTGTAATGTGGTCCCTCAAGGGTAGTTTCAGGTGCATTTACTTGACCTCTACGAAGGATGAACATTTCCCATGAGTTTTCCACTTGTGTTTCATCCTTGGTGAGTTATTTAATTATGCATTCTGTCTATTTATGTTTTGTGGTCCAGATTTTTAAGATTAAAGCTTTGAATGAATTATATTATAAACTCATGCTTATAAAATATTTTTTCCTCATTATCACCCATCCCAGGAGCCTTTTAAGATGATTTTTGCATGAAAATTTAATACTGCAGATATACTGTATACTTATTTATATACTATAGGAGATCTGTGTTTTATACATGCACAGGAACTTAAGCACCAATTTTTGTCCCTTTGGGGGCAATATTGTCCTCATTGAGAATGTATACAGTAAACTAAATTTAACTAAATAGTTCAACTAAATAATAATGTACTAATGATAAAGAACCAAATAATAATTGAACTAAATAAATAAACTAACTCCAACAAGCGTTTTCTGGGCATCTATCATGTACAAGCAATGAGTTTAGCACTATGGGTTTAAAAAGTGAAGTCAAGAGCCCTGATGTATTTTCTTCTAGGACTTTTAATGCAAACAGGTGAAAAAGTTGAGAAAGGACATTGCAAATGGGGGGTAAAAGGAACAGCCTAAATAAGGGTCTAGGGACAGTCAAAAAAACCAACTAAATATCATCATCAGCAGCAGCAGTACCACCAACAATAAGGGATGCCAGAGGCAGGGCAACAGACACATTTTACGCAGGAGTGGAGAACTGGAGCCAAAACTACACTGGTGACGCCCTTCTGCTGCATAAGAAGGGGTATCCTGGTGGTCAAAGAGAGGCCTAGGAGCAGGAAGACCTCGTTCAAAGCCAGATGTGTAATTTACTTACACTGTGATTCTGGGCCAGCCACATCATTTTGGATTTCAAATTTATAAAATGGAGGAGAATAATGATACCCACCCCTCTAGGGAGATGTGAGGATTAAATGAAATAATTCACTCTCAACTCTTTTTCCCAATGCCTGGTCCAGAGGTAGGACCCAAAGACTGTTTGCTACCATTATTAATATTACTCTTTGTTGAACTTAAAGCAGAACTACCATTTGACCTAGCAATCTGGTTAGGTTACTGGGCATATATCCAAAAGAAAATAAGTCATTCTACTAAAACGACGCATGCACTTGCATGTCCATTACAGCACTATTCACCATAGCGAAGACATGGAATCCACCTAGGTGCCCATCAATCATGGATTGGATAAAACAAATGTGGTACATATACACTGTGAAATACTATGCAGCCATAAACAAAGAACAAAATCATGTCCCTAGCAGCAACATGGATACAGCAGGGTGCCATTTTCCTGTTATCCTAAGTGAGTTAACTCAGGAACAGAAAGTCAAATAGTGCATGTTCTCACTTATAAGTGGAAGCTAAACATTGGATACATATGTACATCAAGATGGTCGCAATAGACACTTGGGCTACTAGAGGGAGGAGTGAGGGAGGGGGACAAGACTGAAAACCTAAAGATTGGGTAATATGCTCAGTACTTGGGTGATGAGATCATTCATACTCCAAACCTCAGCATCATGTAATATACCCATGTAACAAACCTGCACATGTACCCCATGAATCTAAAATAAAAGTTGAAATAACTATATATGTGTGTGTGTATATATATGTGTATATATGTATATATGTATGTATATACATATATTTATGTATGTGTATGTGTGTGTGTGTGTATATATATACACACACACGTATGTTTCTTTGTCAATTTTGAGAACTTCATCTGTATGCCATCAAATATCTGAGGTGGGGAAAGATTCTGCAAAGAGGTTTTACAAGGATCTTGGGTAGAGTCTGAACTTCAGATAGAGAACCAAAAATAAGTGCATAAATCACTGAAAAACTAAATTACTTCCTTTCTAGGGTTAGGTTACCCTTTTCTTAGCCCAATTCTTTCCTTTTTTCATTCTCTAGTCCAGCTTCTTAAATTTGAGTGTGCACACAAGACACCTGGGGACCTTGTTAAAATGTAGACTCTGACTGGGTAGGTCTGGGATGGGATCCAAGAGTCTGCATTTCTAACTAGCTCCCAGGTGCTGCTGCTGCTGCTGTTCACAGACCACCCTTGGAGTTATGTTGCCCCAGTGAGTTTAAATAGGGGTGGGGTGGGGGTGATCTCAGAACTCAAAAGGCATCCAGGGAGATGCATGGGGAGGAGGAGGGAGTGGGCCGGACACCCCCACTTACTTCCAGGGGGATGTGTGGCCACACACAGGACCACTCCTTTGCTCTATCAGGCAAGACTTGAATGCGTGTTGGGAGATAGATGTCCACCCTGGCTCAGGGACTGTCAGTCTACTTGGCCCTGGGGTGAGACACCTCCATTTCACAAATACCACTGAGCAGTTTCCATAATGACATCCCCTTTTCAGGGGGCACTGATTCTGTGCAGGCACTTTGCTGCCTTACCAAAGATCCCCCTAGCAGCCCTAAGCAAACAAGATGGGATTTGAATAAAAAACTAACTCCAAGCCTCCTCCCACCACCCCAAACACACAAACCCAAGATGCCTGACTTTCTCCAGCTCCCCTTCAGTCTTTACAGGCCCTGAAGTAGCTTCTGGCACATGCAGAGTGTACATAAGTGTACATTATGTACAAGTCATTATGTTTCCTTAATCTGATTACAATGAGGTAGGAATGTCATCACTCACATTCTACAGATGAAGACATTGTGGCTTAAGGAGACAGTACGATGATGTCGACACTGGAAGCATTCTGAATATTTGGTGTGACTTCTATACAGTACCTGGCACACAGTGGGTTCTGATGCTGGGCTGTCATCAGGGACTCGTCCAGGTATTGCAGCTTTTCCTTGTCCCTGCCCTGCAGTCCTCCAAATGCACCCTGAACTCTGTCCAGCCTGGCTCTCTATGATGGAGGTACAGACAGAACTCTATCAGTTAGAGTCAGGTGACTACCTGGACACTCTCTGGAGGCTGAGGGCAGGCAGGGACATCAATGGGACAGCCCAGGTCAGCGTGGATTCTAATGATGATGGTGTCAATGTGTGATCATCTGGAGACCACTTAAGTGCCTGCTTTGCATGGATCATCTTGCAGAATCTGTCTAGTGGGATGTGAGATTTCCGCTACATCATCACCATTTTATAAAATCCCAAAGCCTAGAAAGGATATATTAGTTTCTGAGAGCTGCCACAACAAATTACCACCATCTAGCTGGTTTAGAATAACAGCAATGGATTCTCTCACGGTCCTGGAGGCTAGAAGCCCAAGGTCGCAGTGTCAGCAGGGCCATGCCTTTTCTGTAGGCTCCAGGGAAGACTCCTTCCTTGTGTCTTTCAGTAGTGGCAGCCCCTGGCAATCCTTGGTGTTCCTCGGCTTGCAGTTGCATCACTCTCATATCTGCCCCCATCATCACATGGCATTCTTCTCTGAGCGTGTCTCTCTGCATCTTCCCATGACCTTCTTAGGAAGACACCAGTCATTGGACTTAAGGCCCACCCCAATCCAATATGACCCCATCTGACTAATTACATCTGCAAAGACCTTATTTCCAAATAAGGTTACATCCTGAGCTTTTCGGTAGACATGAATTTGGGGAGGGTGGGGACACTGTTCAACGCTGTACAAAGGAGGAATGACTTGCCTGAAGAAGCAGCAGAGCTCAGTGTCGATCCCAGATTCTGTGAAGCCCAAGTCCATGCCTTTTTTTTAAGCGATTTTCTTCATAACATCATTAGGACCTATCTGCCCTACAAATGTCCTTTGTTTACTTGAATCTTAAGTGTGCCAAGTGTGGGCAAAAAGAACACGGCCAGGCAGTCATTTCACATCATGAGGTGAGGGTCTGGGGTCTTCCTATTCATATAACAGAGTCTATCTCTACCTCTCAATTCAGACAACAATAAAATGGCACACCCTTGATATTTGCAAAGCCTTCTAGAGTTTGCAAAGCACGTTCGCACCCGGCACTGTGAGAATGACCTCTCAAGAATTTCACATAGTTCAAATTGTCACCCCCATTTATCTGACGGAAACATTGAGACCCGGACGGTGCCATAAGGAAATGCATTAGAAGATGGGTTGGAAGTTCCAAAGTACTGTGCTAATGAAGGGGGTTATTAATAACTCTAATTAAGAGCAGCAACAACAATGCTAATCGTCTCTACCCATTACAGATTCAATTCTATGCAATAAACATTTCCAGGCGCAGTGCTATGTACTCAACAAATATTATGTCATTTAATTCAATTAACAGCAACCACCCAGGAGAAATGTTGTGGGATTAATTGACTCAATTGCAAGGAGGAGCAGTAGCGGGTTTGAAACTTTGTACTTTTGTACTTGGAAATACTTTTTTTTTTTTCCTTTGGGCATTGGTGAGTAAAAAAAGAAGACAGAAAGTCTGGAGTTAGAGGAGAGAAAATGACTTTTCCACAAAGACAAATATGAGAGGGTCTGCTTCTACCTTCTTCTCTAGATAAATGACTAGAGGGTCTTGGGATTAGAAAGCAGTATGCCCCATTCTCTTCCTTCTATTTCTTTCTTTCTTTTCTTCCTCTCAACAAATGTGAGGGTCCATCACATTTTCAAATACTCAGATTGGGTTAGGGTTAGGGTTAGTAACACAATGTGGACTAAATCTGTAGTGGGTAACAGAAGGTGTCTTTCCTTCGTTTTTTTTTTTTTTCTTTTTGAGACGGAGTCTTGCTCGGTCGCCCAGGTTGGAGTGCAGTGGTGCGATCTCGGCTCACTGCAACCTCCACCTCCCCAGTTCACGCCATTCTCCCACCTCAGCCTCCCTAGTAGCTGGGACTACAGGCGCCCGCCACTGCAACCAACTAATTTTTTTTTTGTATTTTTAGTAGAGATGGGGTTTCACCCTGTTAGCCAGGATGGTCTCGATCTCCTGACCTCGTGATCTGCCCACCTTGGCCTCCCAAAGTGCTGCGATTACAGGCGTGAGACACCGTGCCCGGCCCAGAAGGTGTCTTTCTGCAACAGGAGAGTCTGTGTCTTACAAGGGTCTGAACTCAGGATTCTCAGTTGAATTTAGGATCACCTAGAAAGGAAACGAACATGGAACCCAGACCCAGTGAGAGAACTCAGGGAGAGGCGATTTGGTCAATTATTAAGACTAGGACAAGTGAATGTCTAAGGACTACCTCCCCTAATAAGTTTCAACTCCCACAAGCAATCCTGTCTTGATATGTGTAGAACATACCATTTCATTTTTATGAACTCTTGTAGCAATTTCTTAAAAACACATTTTTGCATTGTCTGCTTTGGCATATAGTTTCACATTCTAACTATGTGGAGTATTTACGGGGGTCATCATTTTTGTCCTTTGTAGCAGGTAGCAGCAGCCTAGGTGTTACAATAATAGCAATGATAAAACAGCAATGCTAATAATAATGGTGACAATAGCAGCAGCAGCAACAACAATAAAATGAAAATAAGGAGACTGTAGAGCCAGCATTCCCATCTGACACATAAGGACAAGAAGATTAAAGAGAAAGGAAGTGACTCTATCAAGGTCACACACTAGTCAGTGGCCAGTCTCAGAGGAGGACCCGGTGTTCTAAAAGCCAGCATTCTTTAATCGCAATGCCAGATTACAATAACTGCGAGCATTTTGACCTGCTTACCCTGACCCTGGCATTGTGTAGGAAGCTTGGCAAACAATATTGCAAGTCATCACAAAAACTAAAAGGAGGCACCACCATCATGTCAGCCCATTTTCCAGATGGCCCAAGTCCCCATGGTGTAAAACGCATGCCAAATGGGGAAGGGTGGGCTTGGGAGAGTCCCTCCCTGGAGGAGGGAGAAGGAGCCTGCAGAACAGGTTCAAGGGAGTTCAAGGGCTGCCTGGGAGCCTGCACCCCTGTTCCAGCCAAACATCTTTGTCTCTGGTCTCTCTTGTTCAATTTTACTGCATCCCAGTTTTTCTAAAGTCAGGCTCTCAGCAGCTGGGGATGCTGGCTTCAGGGTCCACAGGAATGGTGCCTGGGGAATTTGCATAGCTACCTTGGCTACAGGCAAGCAAAAGGTTGCCATGGAAACCCTTCATCCCTTCTCAGACCTGCAGCCTGTTCTCCCTCCCGTGATGTTCCATCCCCCACCTCCCAACCACAAAGGGGCAGGGGAAACCAGAGCGCCCCAACAAAGGCAGGTGCACTTAAGGGTTATCTTTTGATGTGAGCTGGCTTCTTTGCCCCTGGTCCCCTTCAAACCCATCCTTGCGTGCTGGCCAAATAATTATTACTTGTCCAGTTCAGATCATGTCATTTCCCTGCTCAAAACCCTCCGTGGCTACCCATTGCTGAAGGAGCAAACACAAATCCCCTGTTCTGCTATTTAAGTCTCCCTCTCTGCCTCTCTTCTCCAACTCAGCTACACTGAAATCCCATCAGTCCATGGGTTCCCAGAGGGATCCCAACAGCCTTGTTCATTGTGGCTTCGCTGGTGCCTAGTATAGCTCCTGGTGCATAGTAGGCACTTGGGAAGGGGGAAAAAACAGAAGAGAAGGGAGGAATAAAAAGTGCCAACCTTTCCTACCCTCAACATAGCCTTTGCTTCAGTTTCCTGTGAGACAAATTGGAGTTTGACATCCTTCCTCAAGACGCCTCCTCCAAGACCAGGTAGGTGCACACCTCAACTCCTGCCAAATTCTACCTATCCTTGAAAGCTCAATGCAGATGCCACTTCCTCCAGTGAGACTTCCTAGATACACTATTTAAAACAAATATCTCTCTGTTCTAGAGCTCCCTGTGGCTGAGCTGTGTGTCCACAGAGCACCTTTCTCTCTCCTTGGGAGGCCCTTTGAATGTAGAAACTCTGTATTCCTCATTCCTGTGCCATCCCTCTCCCCAGTGGCTAGGACTTAATGCCAAATGGTGCTCAAGAAACAAATGGAAGCAAATAAGTTTTTAAGTCATTCATATCAAAGGGCATGGTGATTTTCCATGATTTTAGGGCTTCTCAACTGATCTCATTTTATTGCAATGTTCACAGCTTCTTCAATGCACATGCAACTTGGGTGATGGGTCACCCTGCTTGTTTTTCTTTTCTCTTCTCTTCTTTCTCTTTCTCTCCTTCTTTCTTTCTTCCTTTCTTTCTTTCTTTCTTTCTTTCTTTCTTTCTTTCTTTCTTTCTTTCTTTCTTTCTTTCTTTCTTTCTTTCTTTCTTTCTTTCTTTCTTTCTTTCTTTCTTTCTTTTTCTCTCTCTCTTTCTCTCTCTCTCTCTCTCTCTTTGAGATAAGTTCTCACCTTGTCACCCAGGCTTGAGTGCAGTGATATGATCTCAGCTCACTGTAGCCTCAACCTCCCAGCTTCAAGCGATCCTCCTGCTTCAGCCTCCTAAGTAGCTGGGACTATAGGTGTGTGCCACCACGCCCGGCTAATTTTTGTATTTTTGGTAGACACAGGGTTTCACAATGTTGCCCAGGCTGGTCTCAAACTCCTGAGCTCAAGTGATCCATCCAGCTCAGCCTCCCAAAGTGCTGGCATTACCGGCATGAGCCACCACGCCAGGCCTCCCTCCTCATTTTTCTTCTGCAGGGCCTTAATGGATTAAATCAAACTACCAGACCAAGTGCTTTGATGAACTTAGGGCTCTCTCTTCCTCCTCTTCTTTTAGTTGCCCTACTGTCATCCTTGGCCTCTTTATAATCTGTTCTCCACGTATCAGCTAGAGGTATCAGCTAGTGTTGTGAGCGACCACAACAAGGTCGCTGAAAACCCTCCAGTGGCTTCCTGTCTCTTTAAGACACCCTCAGTCTCTAAAATGATTGTTCTCCTCCATCTCCACCCTTCCCTCACTTACTCTGATCCAGCACCCTGGACTTTTTGCTGTTTCCTGAACATCCCCAGTGTGGTCCTGCCTCAAGGCCTTTGCACATGCTCTGTCAGAATGCTGTGCACCAGTTATTTGCATGGCTCACGTCCTATTCACTCAGCTCTCTCTGCTCAGTGCAGTCTTCTCACAGAGGCTTTTCCTGCTTATCCATTATCTGAAATCCTCCTTACCCCTGCTTCACTTTCTCCATGGCACCCTCTGATAAATTCAACGGATATTTGTTCATCCTTGCTATTCTTGTGGTGGGTCAAATTGTCTCCCTCAAAGATATATGTTCAAATCCTAACCCCCGTGCCTGTGAATGTGACCTTTTTGGAAATTGAGTCATTGCAGATATAATCAAGTTAAGATGAGATCATTCAGAATTACAGTGGGCCCTGATCCAATGACTGGCATCCTTATAAGAGGAGGGAAATTTGGCCACAGAGACAAAGAGAAGGTCATGTGAGACAGAGGCAGAGTGATGCATCTATAAGCAGAGAATACCAAGGATTGCAAGGCAAACACCAGAAACAAAGACACAGAGCAGGTTCACCCTCAGAATCTCCAGAAGGAACCAACCTTGCTGACATCTTGGTTTCAGACTCCTGGCCTCTAGAAGAGTGAGAAAATACATATCCGTTGTTTTAAGCTGCTTGGTTTGTGTCACTTTTTCATGATGGCCCTAGGGCACTAACCAACTCCAGGAGGACTGGGATTGTGTTTCCTGCTGAATCCCTGCCATCTGGACCACTGCCTGGCAAGAGAAGACACTTTACCAACATTTTTTTAGATAAATAAAAGAATTCATTTTTCAAATCTTCATCAAGAACAACTATGTGCCCAGTGCTGTGTTAAGTTCAGGTAAGTTTCAGGTTAATCTGAGGCCCCAGCATCTCCTCTTCCAAGGAGAAACCATATATAGACGCATCTGCATCCACCCCCACCCCCAACACCTGCCCACCCACCGAAGAAGTTCAGAATAGTAATCATTGTTCTCTCTTATACTGTTTTTATTTTTCTTTTTCCTCTCTCCAGTTCCACAGGTATCAATAGTTGTGGTTCTTAAACCACTTTTCCAGTTTCTCAAGCACTTTCAGCCCTATCATCACACACGACCCTCACTAACAAGCCGGCAAGCCACGAGCTTCAGCTGGACTTACTATCACTATCCCGATTTTGTCCAAGAGAGGTTTGTCCAAGATCACCCAGCTGGGGAGGGGCTTGAGCCTAGGGCAGTTTGCCTCATACAGAATGAGACTGGCCCCATGGCCTGGAGGATATCAGTGAAGGAGCATCTCAGGAAGCAACCCCGAGGTAGTGTTAGGAAGCATTTATTGAGTGCCTACTGTGTGAAGTCAGCCTCTGTGCTGGGCATGGCACACAACCCCGTGCACTGAGACAGAAATGGGGAATTGGGGCTCCATGATTTCAGCAACCTACCTGGGCAGCAAGTCTGAACGCCAGCTTCACTGAGAGCTATTTGATTTGGTCAAGTGACACCCTGTCTTTGAACTCTGAAGACACCTATAGCGGCATCTGCATCCACCTCCCCTAACACTTGCCCACCCACCGAATAAGTCAGTTTTCCATGAGCCTGTGAGATACGGTGGCTTTCCTCAATGTGCACCGAGTCCCTTAACCACAGTTAATCACAGCATCTCACTTTAAATAAACCTTAAGGGAGCCTAGCTTGTCCTCCTGGTGTCCCTGGTGCCCAGACTCATGTGCCATTAAGCCTGTGACGTTAATGGAGAGTTACTCCAGCCTGCGGCATGAGGCAAAGAGGCTCCTCTTAAGATAAGATGAGAGTCTGAAAGCCCAAAAGCTATATTTAAGGGAGTTTTAGAAGTGTTTGTTTTTAAAATATAATGAAATGGTTATTATCAACTTTTTTCCTTTCTCCTCCTGCCTTCTTCCCAAACAGGTGCAGTGAGATTAGTGGTAATTTAAAAAGCAGGATTGCCTCTGTGTCAATTTCCCGCTAATGAGCAAAACACGCCGTGTAATTGCTATGTATTGAACGAGGCAACAATACATTTTCAGTGGCTGTTTAATATGCTGGGGCTTGGTTTAACAGATGTTCTGAGACTCGCTTTCCAAGACGGAGGAGCCAAGCCCAGAAGGAGACGGTGACATTTCCCTTTCTTTTGCCTCTGTCCAGTGCTGGGTCCCTTGGAGGGCATGAGGCAAGGCCACGTGAGACACAGTCGGTGCTAGATTCCTGGAGACAGAGCTGAGGGGAGGTCTTGAAACCTGCGGGGGTAGCAAGCAGGGGAAGATGGCAATTCATTCCTCTTATGATCTTCACTATAAGGGGCACCAAGCCCTGGGTCATGACAAGGTCTTATATTTAGCGTGTACTTGCAGCCTGTCAGGGCTGTCCCTTGCTAGCTCTGTGACCCTCTCATGTGACTTTAACCTCTCTTGAGTCTGAGTTTCACCATCTTTTGAATGGGGATAACAGGCAACACATCTCATGAGGATGAAATGATGAATGAACAGGGCTGTTCCCCTGCCTGGACTCTTCTCTAGAGTGTCTACACATCTCTCTCCCTCACTTGGGTGCATGGATGCCTACTGTACATTGCCTTCCTCTGTCTGCCTCTGGCAAATGCTTTGTGCTGGAGGTTGGTGGACATGGAGGACAAATGTCACCATCTTCCTAGGCCTTTCCAGAATGCCCTGTTGCCTGCTCTCTCCTTGACATGCTCCTTGTTTCTACCAGAGCACCTGACACCCTCCAACACTCTGTGTAACTCACATATTTTTGTTTGTTTGTTTCTCATCCTCTGTCTCTCCTTATTAGAAGGTAAGCTCCACGAGGGCAAGGATTTATGGCCTTTTTCTTCCACAGATGACTCGGAAATGCCTAGAACAGTACCTGGCACACAGTAGGTGCTCCACTAATGCTGAATGAATGATGCATGTGGAAGGCTGAGTCTAGTTCCCACAACACAGTAGTAGCTCAATAATAATAGCTTATAATTTATTATTATTTAATTATTATTAAATTGCCTCAAGCAATTACATGTCCACTGTCTGTCAGGCCTGGATGGGACCAGATGCCATTAACTACATACTCAGTCCTCCCAACAACCAAGCATAAGGCAGGTACTATTATCATGCCCGTTTGACAGAGGCTCAGGAATGACTGCCCACATTCACACAGTTGACAAGGAATAGGGGGCTGATTCAGCATCACATCTAGGACTGAGTCCCAAGTCCTCTTTTCAGGACTTGGGTGCCTGAATGGGGGAGGCACCTGATGAATGGGACTCTCCTTCCATCAAAGGGGAGGGGCTGTTTGGTTTGAGCCTTTGAAAAAATGTCAAACATAAGAGAAGGAGAGAGGGTGTATGAGACAGAGGAAACAGCATGAGCAAAGGTGTGGGGGTCTACCAGATGTATTACTTGTGCATCCTCTATGTGCCCAGCCCAAGGCAAGATGCAATGGTGTGTGTGTGTGTGTGTGTGTGTGTGTGTTGGGGGGGATACACAAAAAGTTCTTTCCTTGCATTGGAGAGGGGGTGGAGGGAAGTAGCTCCCAACACCAGTGGATAATAAAAGAAAGAGTAAAACAAATACCACAATGTAATCAATATTTGCAGCTCAAGAAACCCCAGCCCCAGCCTTGTTGAGGGAAGTTGAATTCTCTGAGTTCAGCCAAGGGTGGGTGAAGGTGCGGGTGGAGGGGGACTGTGTGTAGTGGTGGGGGCATGGCAGAGGGGATTGGGGTTGGGAGAGAATGAATACAAAATGAATGACTTTGTGCTTGGGTCTGCAAGCAGCAGCAGCAGGTCACACCAGCAGGTTCAGGATGCATTTGGCCACCATGGAAAGTGAAAGGAGAATGTTTTACAACCTCAGTGGCTCTGCGAGTCAGATAACCACAGCAACTCCATGCTGGTAAGAAACCAGGGGGAGACAAGTTGCCCCTCGGATCTGAGGAAGAGGTAGCAGGTGGTGTTAGAAGGATTTGGGGTTGGAGTCAGGGGTCTGGGGTCTCGTCTTGAATCAGTCCTTCCAGGGGCTCCAAGGCCGAGAGAAAGAACTTTGGTTTCAGAGTACTGGAGGCTTGGATTTAGGTGTGGGTTCTCCTCGCTAGTTTCATTTCCTTCTATACAAAATGAAGATTCCCACAATCCCTTTTCACGGTCTCAATGGATAAAATGCTGCTTTGTGAACAGCATTAAACAAGAGGGTGCAGAACCTGCCTGATGATGCTTGAGAAGGCTTCAAAAGAACTTGCTGGCTAACTGGCAAGTGCCTCTTGACCACCTACTATGAGCAAATGCTGAGGTGCGTGCTGGGGATAGGGGACCTAAAGCCACAGCCCTCTCCATCCTACCCTGCCCCCCAGCTGGCCAGATGCTTCCCCTCCTTTTTTTTGAGACAGGGTTTCACTCTGTCACCCAGGCTGGAGAACAGTGGCCTGATCATGGCTCACTGCATCATCGAATTCCTGGATTCATGCAATCCTCCCCCCTCAGCCTCCCAAGTAGCTGGGACCACAAGCACATGACATCATGCCCAGCTAATTTTTTAAATTTTTTGTAGAGATGGGGTCTTGCTATATTGCCCAGGGTGGTCTTGAACTCCTGGTCTCAAGCGATCCTCTTGCTTTGGCCTCCCAAAGAGTTGAGATTACAGGGTTGAGCCACTAGGTATGGGCCCAGTCACACTTCCAGAGTCACACTGGACTTTCTGTAGCTTCAACCCAGCAGTTACAACATGGTGTTCCAGTTATTTTGAGAGGCACAGCAGCCTAGTGGTCACCAGCAGGGGTTTGAGTTGGAAGGAACTGGTTCGAATCACGGTTCCTTCCTAACTGCATGAACCTCAGTCAAGTGACTAACCCTTTCCATGCCTCAGCTTTTCCATCTGCAAACTCTGGGTAAAAATAAGACCTATCATCTCATTAGGCAATGGAGAAGATTAAATGAAATAACTTATGCGAAGCTTATTGCTGGTGCCCAATAAACAGCAGGTATTCCTATTTTTGCTATTATTGTTACTGCTGTTGTTATTTATGTACTTTCTTTATCTGGCCACTTATGCTGCTGCCTCCTGGGAAGCAGTGCCTGCGTTTTACTCCTATTTGACATCCGCAAGGGATCGGAACTGCCTGGCTCATCGTAGGTGCTAATCAAGAGTTTCGAAGTGGATGAAGGAGTGGTTGAATGAATGCCATCTTGTCATGAGGCCATCTTCATAAACACGGTTCCTCAACTTTTGTCTTCTTCCAGATGGAATGCATATTTTTAGTTCTTGCACATCCTTCTGTGTTTCCCTCCTGAGTGCTTTGCCCCGTGGCAGCCCACAGTGGGTCCGTACAAAACACCAGCCTGAATGCCTACACAGCCCTTCAGGCTAAACTCTTCTAGGACACAACCTTTCCATCAACTGCATGGGGCCTGGAGCTACTTCTTAGCCCCTTTGCCCTTCTGCCTGCTCTGACCAATGCCCTGCCCCTTTCATTAATAATGGGGACATGATTTGCTCAAGTCTCAACCTTTATTCGTTCACTGCTCTGGGATATCAATAAGACGTTTACTCTTCCACCTCCCCCTGGGAACTTGGGTTCCACAGCTCCTTTATCAACAATAATCCCAGGCTGCAGGCCTGATGGTGGAAAATGAATATTCTGGCTGCTTTTCAGTTTCTAGATTGATTGGGGACAAACGGGAACTCAGCCCTCTCAACCAATCATCCAAGGCAGTCAACTGTAACTAGGTGTACATTTAAACAGCCAGCGTGTGAAATAGCACACTTGTGCTCTGCTGATTAAAAAAATATCCAAATCATTATTCCCCACCTTCACAGGCTTGGAGGCCTGGGAGCAGGTGGGGTGGGGTGGGTGGCAGATGAGGCTGCCTCAGTAGCCCTAACCATTTCATCATTAGTATCCACCCACCCACCATGCATTGTACATAATAAAATGTGCTTTGTCTTCCACACTGTATAGGTGAACAAATAAATCACTCAGTTCCTTGGTTTTAGTAAAACAATAAGAGCAGCCCTGGTGTAGTGTTTACTTTGTTCCAAGCACTTTGCATATATGAACTCACTTCATCTTCCCAACAACCCTACAGGTAGGTACCATCAGGATACTCATCTTACAGATGAAGAAACTGAGGCACAGGGAGGTGAAATAACTTGCAAGGTTTATCCACTGTATAAGTGGCTCTGGTTCCCACTCTGACATTTTTGGATTCCTTCATGCAAACATTTTATTGGGAGTTTCCTACTTGTGAGACGTTGCACCAGAACCTGAGAATACACAAAAGACCTGGTCCCTGATCATTGTGGGAAATAGGCGTGTAATTGAAGGAATGAAGCAGCGGCTAACATTCATTAGAGCTTACTCAGTGGTGAGTCAGTGCTAAGAACCTTCACAGTAATAGTTCTCATGACAACCATATGAGGTAGAAACTTGATTATCCTTGTTTGACACACAGGGAAACTGAGGCTCGGGGAGGGGAAGTGGGGAAGTCACGCCTCGAGTTGAGGAGCTAAGCCTGGATTTGAACCCAGCCCTGTGTGACTCAACATCCCACTGCCTAGAGACCCCCGGGCAGCTAGCCCAGCCTGGATGGTCAGCGGCAGCTTCTGGGAGTGGGAAGACTGAGAGTGAGGCAGAGAATGAAAGGGGGAGCAGAGACAGGTTCCGGTAGAGGGTTCTGGATATGAATAAGGCTGGTGTGTTTGGAGGACTGTTGTGTATGGGGGATTCTGCATGGCCAGAAGGCAGAGGAGAGGCTGAGGGTAGCCACACCAAGCTGAGGCTCAGAGGCCAGGGTCAGGATGTCATCCTGCAGTTATTACTGATTGATTTTAAGCTAGAAAAACCTGACTCTTTTAGCTAGCACATCCAGCCTTAGTTTTGCTAAGTAGAATCGCCATTAGAGTTTTCAAAACCCTTAGTTTCTCTCTCAGCACCCTCCTCCCCCTGCCCATCACCCCTTTCAAGGACTAGTAGAGTCAGGGGACTCCAGATTTGAAACTGGTGGTTTAGTCTATAATCAACTTTTTGAAGGATGCTTTGGAAATAAGTGTCACAACCTCAATCAATCAAGTCCACAGGCTCGGAAAGTTTGACTATCTCCCATTTCCATACCCAATATTTAAAAAATTTACCTTCCCAGAGAGATCGACCAAATGCATAAATAAATGGAATAAAAAATAAGACAGGGTCTGTTTTGGAGAGCCGCTGGCAATGGCCGAGCCACACTATGAGAGTCATACATCATTCAGGCATGAGGGAGTTTCAATAACACCCAAGTTCTCAAGCAATTAGAGGGTCGGTCCCCCTCTGTTCAGCTCCAGGAGAACTAATGGGTTGGCCATGCCAAATCTCCAGAGCTGAGCCTCACGTTGCATCCCCATCTGCCCTCAAATTCCAAAGGCAATTGGGGCTCAGTGGCAGGTTTAATGGCATGGGTAGATAAAACACTTTCCTGAATCCATCTGGAGGGACTGTCATGGCTGGGAAATTGGTGGACAGGAAGGAGGCTTTTGTGGGGACAGCAGCCTGAGATGCAGATTTGGGGTTGCCCGAGACAGGGGGAGGGGATCCAACCTGGAGGGCAGGGCCGAGGCCAGGCCAAGGCTAGGAGGTGCCTCTGATGTTACGAGCACCTTCCAAGGCCGCAAGCCCAGTGACTCATGCAACTTCACGAAACTTCTCTGCCACTTTGAAGACAGAGTTTTTCTTACTTGATCTGCTCACATTCCTTCTTTCTCTGCTTGGAATTCTCTGATGGCTTCCCCGTGGCCCTCCGAATGAAGCAGACTCTTCTTAATGACTGGAGAGGCCTCTATTCTACCCCTCTGGCCTTGGAGATCCATGTTCCAGGTATGAGCTGCTATACTTCCCCAAAAGGGTAGGTTAATTCAAGGCCCTAAGCCTTTTGCTTGTCATTTTCTTGGCTTAGAATGCCTTCTCTTTCTTCCTTGGCCTAGAATGCCTTCCCTCTCTTTCACCTGGCTAATGTCTATTTATCACCTCATCCAGGGAGTCTTCCTGGAATGCGTCCATCTCTCAGCTGCCCTCAACCTACATGCTCCCACAGCGTCGGTGCTTCCCCATCATAGCCTTGTCTCTTTGCCCCTCCAGCCAGGACAACTCTGAGGGCAGCAGCAGTGTCTGTATCTTGTACATTATTGTGTTCCTAGTGTCTACCAATGTGTCTGGCCCATGGTAAATATTGAGTAAATGTTTGTTGAATTCATTAATGAAAATTAAGTAAATGAATAAATGCATGGATATTCTATGACAGTGGTTCTCAACCAAGAGTGATTTTGTCCCCAGAGGGACATGTTTGCTTGGGGATATGGAGGAGGTGCTACTGGCATCCAGTGAAGAGAGGCCAGGGATGCTGTTGAACACCATGCAATGCACAGGATGGGCTTCCGCTTCTCCACCCTCCTGTCCCAAACCAGGCAGTATCCAACCCCAAATGCCAATAGTGCCAAATTTGAGAGACTCAACTCTATGACTAGGTCCTGTGTTCACTACTGTAGGGGATGGAAGAGAAGGCAAAGGCATATTTCCCGTCCCCAGTGAACATGCAATATGGTGAGACTTACAAAAGCAACATCCGAGAAAGCACTAGGAAACAGAATAAGACACTAACATTTATTGAATTCCTCCCAGTATCAGCCATTGGGGGTATCTCTACCCTGTTGAACTCCTACTCATCCTTCAAGACTTAACTTAAATATCACCTCTTCCAGGTAGCCTTCCCTGATACCCTAACTCAGACCCAATCTGTCATTTCTCTCCGCTACTGCAGTTTTCATCACACTTTCCTGTAATTGTTTGTATATGTTGCTGTCTCCCTTCTAGACTGAGGACAGGACTGTGCTCCATTTGCCTTTATTTCTCTGGTGCCTAGAGCATAGTATATAGTTTAGTAAATGTTTGGGAAAATGAACTTCAGAAATAGGCCTATTGTGGCTATCAAGCCAGCAGTTGGGTTTCCCCACCTTCTGCTGAGATGTCCAGGCATAGAGATGAACCCCCAGCCTTTTTCAGGACCTTATACAGAGGAGAGATGCTGTTCTGGGCTGTCAGTACTTTGTCATTGACTTTCCTGCCAAGCCAGAGAGCAAGACGTTCTCCCAAGGAGCACGTCAACCAACGAGCTATAAATTAGAAAGGAAAAAAAAAGGTCTGCTAATTCCGACCCACTCTATTTTTTACTCGCAGCTGCTAGGGAGGGAATGCACTGGCTTTCGGATGGAACATTTCTTTGGCTTAAGTTTCCCTCTCTCTGCTGGCCCCATTATTTCCTTCCCCCAAGGTCCAGCCTAGCTGGAGCCAAGAGAGCGTGGGCTTTGGGATCACACAAACCTGGGTTCCAATTCGGGCCAATCTGTCTTTCCTGGGAACTTCCCAAGATGCAGCAAGGAGCTAACGTGATGCTTCAGAATGACTCCTCTGTCCCCTCTCTTGGATCCTGACACCCCAATTTCCACAAGGTGGTCAGAAAGTCCTCTACAGTGTCAAGTGGCTGATTCACATCCCCCATGCTGTGGCTTCCAGTTGCACTAAGAATACCATCAAACTCCTACATTGGCATCAGAACCCCATGTGAACTGACTACTCCTGGCTTCCCAGCCTCACTTCCTGCACTCCTGTTTTTCTTCCCAAAGCCCAGCCAGGCTGAGTGAGCCTGGTCCTCCATCTGGTGCTTGCCCTTGCCTGGAACCGTCTTATTCCAGGTCTCCACCTGACTGGCTCCTCCTCACTGCCCAGGCCCCAGCTCAAATGTCACCTTCTACAGGGGACTACCTTTCTAGGGAACCACATTTACCCCCTTCCCCCATACCCTAACACTCATTATGACACTGTCTGCATAGCAGGGGTCACAATGTCAAATTACCTTGCTTATTGGTGGGTTTACTTGTTTGTCATCTGTGTTCCATGTTCAGACCAGAGGTTTGCATGTAGTATGTGCTCAAAAAATACATGTGGAATGAGGGAGTGGAAGTTCTGATCTGGCACGTTCTCCCTCAGCTTGGAGAATCAGGGACTGGAGCAAAGGCGTGGGACCTTGGCCCACATGCTCAACTTCGAGCCTCAGCTTCCTCATCTGTAAAATGAGCGTAATAGACTTCCCTTCCTCACAGTGGTGCCAGGAGGCATGGGATTCTATGAATACAGCATAGCCCTCCTCTTTCCTTATTATTTCTTCCCTGTGTGGGAAGGTAGAGAGTGAGGACTTGGGGAAGGCTCCTTCAGGGTCCTCAGCCCCCAACCCTGGACAAACGTCCACCTTCCACCTGCAAAGATGTGCCGGGGAGGATCACGCCACGCACGGCAGGATGAAGGCAGCTCCAGGAAGAGGCGTCGCATGAGGAGAGAGAGTGAATGTCCCTGAGGAAGCGGCTTCGCTGGAGACAGGGGAAGGCTTCAGACAATATCTAATTTGTATTCTCTAAGCAATGCAAGAGGACACTGCATCTCCAAAAAGGGAACAATTGGAGATTAGGGACGATTGCTGTGAGAGAAAACCTTGTTTAAATCTATTACTGAACAAAAATGGTCTTCGGGTTTTGAATGGAAAATTTGTGTCTCTGCCTCAATCTTAGATTAACCCATGGTGGAGCGCCGCTGAGTACACACGGGTGTGTGTGTCGGGGGAGGACAGAGTCTAATAGCTGACATTTTACAGTGTTTCTAAAACCCCTGGGCTAAATGCTTACCTGCAGGGTCCTTCTGAAGCTCCAGACTACTTTCTGACATCGTCCCCGTGGTCATCCCTGTTTTATAGATAAGGAGACTGGGGCTCGAGGGGTTAAATACAGTCATGTGTCACTTAATGACAGGGATATGTTCTGAGAAATGTATAATTATGTGGTTTTGTGGTTGTGTGACCATCACAGAGTGCACTTGCACAAACCTAGATGGGACAGCCTACTACACACCTAGGCTGGATGCTGTAGCCTATTGCTCCTGGCTGCAAACCGGTGCAGCATGTGACTGCACCAATTATTGTAGGCAATTGTAATGCAATGGTAAGTATTTCTGTATCGAAGCATGAAAAAGGTGCAGTGAAAATATGATATTATAATGTGATGAGACCACCATTGTATATGTGGTCCGTCTTGACTGAAATGTTGTTAAGCGGCACATGGGTGTATTATGTACAAAGTCACATAGTCAGGGCAGGTAAGGTTGACATTGGAATACATGTCTGTCATTTCCAGAGTTCGGGCTTTTAGCCTGTGTGTGTGTGTGTGTGTGTGTGTGTGTGTGTGAGAGAGAGAGAGAGAGAGAGAGAGAGAGAGAGAGAGACTTAATGACTTTCAGGGCAGGAGGGTCCTCAGAATTCAGCTCATATTGCTACTTCCTTTCATAGATGGGGAAACTGAGACTCCCTTTGGGTAAGGACTTTTCTTGGTGCTATAGTTGCTCTGAAACCAGAAGGCGAATGGGAATTCTTCTTTTTTTTCTTTTTTTTTTTAGACAGTCTCGCTCTGTCGCTCAGGCTGTAGTGCAGTGGCGTGATCTCGGCTCACGGCAAGCTCCGCCTCCAGGGTTCACGCCATTCTCCTGCCTCAGCCTCCTGCGTAGCTGGGACTACAGGTGCCCACCACCATGCCCGGCTAATTTTTTGTATTTTTAGTAGAGACGGGGTTTCACCATGTTAGCTAGGATGGTTTTGATCTCCTGACCTCATCATCTGCCTGCCTCGGCCTCCCAAAGTGCTGGGATTATAGGCGTGAGTCACCACGCCCAGCGGAGAATGGGAATTCTTATTGAATGAGTGCTCACTAGGTGCCAGGAACTGTGTTAAGCCTTCACATTTTTCTCGCCTACCCCATGAGCCCCATTTCACACCTGAGGAAGCAGCCTTAGAGAAGCTAAGTCACTGCTCAGAGTGACGGAGTAAGTAGGTGGTGGGGCTTGCATTCAAACCCAGGTCTGTTGCAGTGCCCCATGGAGTGCTGTTTGAGGACCCCAGGGCAGGTAGCTTTTCCCTCCACGTGCATGTCCCTCATGTCACAGGATGACAAACTGGCTTACCACGGTCCACAGCCATGGCACTTGCAGTTGGCCTCCACTCAGGTGACAGCTAAGGGCCAAGCTTAGGTTGGAATTGATTTTGACTAGTGGTCACTTGCTTAGCCACAGAGGGCTGGGGGCTTCTGCATTGCGGGGGCAGGCAAGGAAGCTCAGAATGCTTTCTGCCTCTGCCAGGTTGTGGAGCCAGATGCCAAGGTAGGGCGGGTGATGAATGACCTGTCTCTGGAGCCTCGACACAGAGTTATTAGCTTGAAGGCAGCACCAAAGGAAGAATAGAACCAATGTGGGCAACAAGTCTACTTCTAGGGCCATTACTCAGTGTGGTAGAAACCACATCCCCTACTGCAAACTCTCACTGGACAATGACTGCTGGTCTCCTTACACTACAGATAGAGACGTCTCTTACAAACAGAAAACTCTGCATAGGCTTCCCAGCATATTGAGAATCAAACTGAGGTAGGAGGCAGGACTAGACACTGGAGGCAGAGATCAGACACTGAACCAAATTGAGGACTAGCTAAACCAGGGCCAGGATGGAAGCACCTCCCCATAAGACAAGCTCACCAGAGTTCCATGTCAGTTTACCATTGCCATGGCAACACCCGGAAGTTACAGCCCCTTTCCATGGCAAGGACCAAACCACTCTGAAGTTAGCACCCTCGTCCTAGAAATTTCTGCATAAACCACCCCTTAATTTGCATGTAATTAAAAGTGGGTATAAATATGAGTGCATAGAGGTCTCTGAGCCGCTGCTCTGGGCACACTGTTATGGGGTAGCCGGGCTCCACAAGGAGGAATACCTCTTGCGGCTGCTGCTGTGCATTGCTACTTCAATAAAAGTTGCTGCTTAACACCACTGGCTGGCCCTTGAATTCTTTCCTAGGCAAAGCCAAGAACCCTTCTGGGCTAAGCCCCAGTTTTGGGGCTTGCTCATCTTTCATCCAAACGGACTCCTATGCTGGCCTGGAATGCCTTGGGTGACTTGTCCCTAGGTCACCGTGCTGGCCTCGTCAATAATCAACCTCTCCATGGCTCACTGTACTTCAGCTGCACTGGCCTCCTTTTGGTTCCCTAGACATATCAAAATCTTCCCCTCCTTAGCATCTTTGCTTTCACAGCTTGGAAAGCATTCTCCCCAGCTCTTTCCAGAACATTCTCCCCGGTTCTTCCTGGGGCTCCCTCCCTCCCTTTATTCAGGCTTCTGCTTAAATATCCCCTTCTCGCTGAAGCCTCATCTGGCCCCTCTGGCCAGTGGTGACTGCAGGCAGTCTCCAGTCCATTTCCCTGAAGAATTTCCTCAGTCCTTATTCTAGCAGCATTTTCTGTTTATCTAGCTGTGTGCTGAATGTTTATTATCTGATTTATCCCATTAGAATATAAGGACCACAAAAGTAGGAAACTTGTCCGTCTTGCTCATGGCTGTTATCCCAGCACTTAGCTCTGTGCCTGGTGCAGAGTTAGTGCTCGGTAAGTATTTGCTGAATGAGCAAATACTGACCTGACCAGGGTCCCAAAGCACGAGAGAGACAGTGCAATCAGGGCAGTCTGCGTGAAGGAGAAACTCTTCTTTTTTTACCTTGATGGTTAAGGAGTAACCCTCACGTGGTTACCTTTTTTCTCCCTCAGTTTCCCAAATTGTAAAATGAGGGGCTTGATGAGATGGTTCTCATGGCCCTGCTAGCTCTGCCTCCGGGTTTCATGAAACAGCAGATTCTGCTTGTCTCAGTCACCCTTAGCTCTACAGCCTGTAAGCTGAGCTGGAGGGATGCCTGTTCCTGTGGATGCTGATGCCAGGACCACGGCTTAGCCTCAGCTCCTACACAGCAGACGTCTTCACAGCTGCGGGCGCTGTGCATGGCTTCTCAGATGCTGTGCCCAGGAGATTATTGACGAACATGATGCCACATGTATTAAGAACAATTCCAGGGCTGAGAGAGAGAAGGCTTATTTTAGCAAGAGAATTTGGGCCTTCCCTTTCTTCTGGAATATCTGCAGGACCTGACTTGCCTTTCCTGGGAGAGCAGGGGGCATTTGTTAACACCTGCACCTGGCTTTGAACTGCCCTAACCTGGGGTCATGAAATGCTTCTTAGCTCAGTGATGGTTCCCAATCCTGGCTGCACATTTGAATCATCTGGGGGACTTTTTAAAAAAATACCTGCTTCCAGGTCCCATTCCCAGGGACCCTGTCTCAGCAGATCTGGAGTGAATCCTATGCCTTGGTGTTTTGTAAATGTTCCCTAAGGGATGCTGAGGTACAGTTGTGTTAAGGACCTCAGGCTATACATAAATTCGGGCAGCAGAGTCAGAATCCTCCAGAGGATGTGTCTTAAGTCACAGATTGCTGGACCTCACCCCAGAGCTGCTGAATCAAAATCCCTATTGGCAATCGGTAGGGTTTGAGAGTCTTCTAATATGCAGCCTGAGATATTGTTATGCATATTAATTATTTTGATTTTTTTTTAAACAGCAGAATGGAGACATTATTGACATACAATAAATTACACATTTAAAGAGTACAGTTTCAGGCCTGGGGCAGAGCCTGACATATAGGAGACACTCAATAAAAGTTAATATAATTGATTAAAATGTCTCTCGAGGCCGGGTGCGGTGGCTCACACCTGTAATCCCAGCACTTGGGGAGACCAAGGTGGGTGCATCACCTGAGGTCAGGAGTTCCAGACAAACCTGGCCAACATGGCAACCCTGACTCTACTAGAAACACAAAAATTAGCCAGGTGTGGTGGCACATGCCTATAATCCCAGCCACTCGGGAGGCTGAGGCAGGAGAATTGCTTGAATCTGGGAGGCAGAGATTGCAGCGAGCCAAGATCGTGCCACTGCACTCCAGCCTGGTGGCAGGGCAAGACTTTGTCTCAAAAATTAAAAAAAAAGTACAGTTTAATGCAATTCAACATACATACATCCATGAAACCATCACTACAATCAACATATTGGTCGTAGGTAATCCCTCAAAAGCGTCCTCTGATGCACCTTAAACTTTGAGCCTCACTGGCTTAGAGTAAAAATTTGAGCAGGTGAGCACAGTAACAAAGGGGCCAGACTCGGGTTCCTGTTCTGGTGCAGCCATTGAGTAGCTGTGGGACCTCGTGGAAGTTGCTTTTCCTCTCAGAGCCTCAACTGCCTCATTGCAATGGTTCCCTATCCCATGTGTTATTGTGATCATTAAAGGAGATGTTTGGAGAGCATTTTGCTCTAAGCAAGCCCCCAGTCAGTGTCAACTACCATTCATATTAGATTAGATCCACCATCATCTCTGCTATCCTCAAGGCGGGCTGAGAGGAGGAAGCAGAACTGGGAAGGAGGGAAGGTTGGGAAGGGTGAGGAGGTGCAGAGGACTGAATGATTTTGTCCTCTTCTGCACTGGGTACCCGTTGCCCAGCACCATGCTGGTGTATACATGGTTTTCAATAAAAACGTGTGGAGTGACAAATGGCATAGTGTCACGTACAGGACATTGGGGCAGAGGGCAGGGGGCAGGGCGTGTACTGTAGCGGTATCTTCCCATCCTAACTCTGCCCCTCACCTTCACTAACCTCGCCCGACCACATTTCCCCACTCTGATTAGGGCCACAAGCCTGCAGTCTGGTCCTTCATTGACCCAGACTCTCATTTTTTAGAGCATGGTTATTTCCTGGGAATACCTCCTTTCATTTTCTGCTCGTTTGTTTTTCTTCAGAAGTTCATTTGTTCACGGACTTGCTCATTTAATCCACTGTTCAGGCAGGCAAGCATATTCATTTAATCATTTCTGCACCTCTGTTGGCGGGTGCCTGTGTTATCCTAGCACTTAGCCGCTTCATGGAAGGTGATTGATAAACGTTTGTTAAGTAAGTGAATGCAGAGGAAGCAGGCTCCCTGTCCTGCACTGTTCCCAGGGACGATTTTATCAAAGGACATTATTTTGCCCCTTTCTCCACTCCCACGGGGCCTGTGTCCCTTCTGTGGCCATTGGCACATTTTTACAGACGGCATTGTGAGTTCTCCACACATGTGTGCAAATCTTTTGTCACCAAGTGAGCATCCCAGTCCTGGAGGGCAGAGGCCACTCCACAGACTTCCCTGGCACTCCAAGTGCCTATCATAGTGTCTTTTACACAGTCAGCACCCAAAGTGACATTTGGAGGTGACAGATCCAATCACTCATAATCGTACAATGAACAAAGGCTGGATGTGGTGGCTTCCGCCTCTAATCCCAGTGCTTTCAGAGGCTGAGATGAGAGGATCACTTCAAGCAAGGAGTTCAAGACCAGCCCAGGAAACATAGAAAGAACCAGTCTCTATAAAAAAAAATTAAAAATTAGCTGGGCATGATGGCATATGCCTATAGCCCCAGCTACTCGGAAAGCTGAGGTGGGGAGATTGCTTGAATCCAGGAGTTCAAGGCTACAGTGAGCTATGATCACACCACTGCCCTCCAACCTGGGCAACAGAGTGAGACCTCAACTCTAAAAATAAAACAAAACCCAACAAATACTATTAACTGAGCTTCTAGTCAAGATCTGACACTTTCTACCCGTCAGCTCATTAGATCCTCAGAATAACCCCTTGGGATGTTATCATCCAGTTTTTAAGCTTGAGGAAATTGGGGCTCAGAGAAATTAAGCAGCCACATAGCCTTCAGCTGCAGAGCAAGATTCTGAGCCCGAATCTACAGGACTCCAAAGACAGTGCTCTCTCCAGCCACTCATTCAGCAGACGTTCGCTGAGCAGAGACTATGTGCCAGACACTGCACCGGGGATGTGTGGGGAACAAAAACAGACAAGTGCACATGTTCATGGAGCTTGTATCAGTTAGAATTGAACTGAGCTGCTAGTAACAGGAAACCCTGACCTACTGGCAGTAAGAGGTCCGTGGCACATGGACCAAAACTGACCAGACCACCAACAACAGTGACAACAAGGACCTCAACTCCTCTTTCTGCTCCCTCATCTTTATTGTGTGGTTTCATTCTTCATGGTAGAAGGGGTCTTTGTCTCTCTATTTCAGAGAGGAACAAAGGGAAGGGGCAAAAGGAAAAAGGGCATCCAAGTTGAGTCTGCTCTCTTCAAAATCTCTCCTGCAAGTCTCAGCTGGCACCTTCTCCTTACATCTCATTGGCCAGATGGTGTCACATGGCCATTCCTGGGTGCAAAGAAGGCTGGGAATTCAGCCATTGTAGAGAAAGGCTAGAGAGGACGTGGTGGCGGAGGTTGGGTGTTGAGTAAACTTATCCACAGTTTCTGCCATAGAGCTCACCAGGAGACTGATTTCAACTCAATAATCACACACACACACACACACAGACGCACACAAAAAACCCACAAAGGTACATTTACTAGCTGAGATAAGGGCTCTGGAGGAAAAGAATTTGATTCTCTGATATACTTAAGGTTCTGATTTCAAATGTGAGGGTGCTTGGGTGCAGCAGAGAGGTGCTATCCAGAACTGATGCTTGAGCTGGAATTTGAGAAGCCACTAAGTGAACTTGGTGAAAGTTGGAGGAAAGTGTGTTGCAGGCCCATGGAACAGCTTGTGCAGTGGTGAGAGGTGGGCAGGGAACCAGACCACGCTGGGAACAGTGGATCACATTCATCATTGTGGTCTTTATTCTGAAGCAATGGGGAGCCACAGAAGAGTTTTATAACAGGAAGGTGGAGTTGGCAGATGTGTGTTTTAAAGAGATCTCTATGGCAAGCAATGTGAAGGATGGATGGAAAGCAAGACAAGCTGGAAGCCAAAGGCCCAGTGAGGGATGGTTGCAGTTGGCCAGGTGAGAGCTGATGGTGGCATAGACTAGGGCAGTGGCAGCAGGGATGGAGAAAATCGAGCTACTTTGAGAAATATTTAGGAGGCAAAATTAACAGGACTTGGAGCTGGATGGATAAGGGAAGTGAGAGAGAGCAAGGAGTAATGGATGACTTTCAAGTTTTTGTTTTGCTCAACCACACATATGGTGACATCGTTCACTAAGCCAGCAAATAGTGCAGAGAGAGGACCAGGTCTACGGCATGGGGGTAATCTTGAATTTAGAAGTGAAAGCCAAGGGAAGATTTACTGCTGGGTGGAACTAGAAGCCATTATTTCTTTGCAAAGTCCTTCACCCTCCAGACAGCCATAGTCAGTCAGCCCAACTTGTTCCTAAATGCAGCTGCTTAAGGTTTCTCGTGGAGTCCCACTTACTTACTTCCTGTCCAGATTGCAAATTGCCATTTGGGATGGCAACAATTTTCCTCAAGCACATCCCTAATCCCTCTTTCTCAGTGGGGAACACAATGCATTATCCTAACATGGCTAAAAACATCATCTTGTTTGTCTTTCTTCTTTGAGTCATCTAATTCCTCAGCCATGGATGCTGGGCTAGGGTCACTGTGTTTTCCCTTCTATGTTTTTCAGCTTGTCCTTGAAAAAAAATCCCCCCACCCTCCTTCTCAAAATCAGTCAATCCGAGTCTAATAGCTTCTGACAGACTGAGTGATCCTGCTGCTCAAAACTAGTAATGGAGGAGCAAGAGCTGGCTTGGCAGTGGTTGTGATTCTTAGTATTATGTGGATGGCATTGATCAGGGGAAGGCAAGCCAACCTCTCTGACTGAGTTGGCTTCCTGACCAGTGATGAGCTCGTCCTGTGTTTGGTGTGACAAGTTATCTGCCCGACAGAGTTCCTGCGAGTTGCACCAAGCTAATCAGAAAACTGAAATTACTTGAGCCTTGGAGAAATTGGAGTGTTCTTCCTCTCTCTTGATGCCCTGAGTTGTAGAATGGCTGTGACAAATCTTTTCAAGTCACTTTAGGATCAGACCACCACAGATTCTTCAAACATTGATTTTTTTCATTTGTTTATAGTATCTTATTTGTTTGTTTGTTTTATGTCCCAAAGTAAAACATGTTAATTGTAGAGCTTTTTTTGTAATAATAGCTGGTGGCACATCTAAAACAGATTTTCTAATTTAAGCCCTGCTGAACTGCAGATGGCTGCAGAGTCATGTGGTTGCAGTTCTAAATCCCTGAGTTGGGGGTAGTTTGTTACGCAGCAGTATCGTGGCAATAGCTGACTGATGCAGATTATCAACATCTACCTAACTATTTAAGCTCTAATCTAGGAGGCATCCTTGATTGCTTACCTTCTCCTTTACCCTCCACAGCCAGGCTATTAGCACTTCCTGCCAGCTTGACTTCTAAAACATATCCTGTATCTGTATGCTCTCCTCCATCACCACTGCCACCACCCTAATCCTATGTCAAACCTCTGTAGACTCTTATCCAAACAACTGCAATAACTTCCTACCAGTTTCCCACTTTGTCTTTCTGAAGTCTAGTGGCCAGAGTGAGTTTTACACAATCCTATGAGGCCACTCCCTGATCTAATCTCAACAGAGAATTCCCATTACGCATAGAGTAAGCCCAAACTCCTTGCCATGGGCTCAAAGGTACTAGATAATCTGTGCCTGTCTCCTTCTCTAATAGCTCATATTTCTCTCCCGCTTTGCCCCTGCACCCAGTAACAGAGAACAGAAGCTGAGCCAGGGCCCGCCAGGCTGACTCTTAGTTCAGGTTTCCTTCTGCCCCATACCCCTCGTTGGAGTAATAGGTTTCCTTAAATCTCCCTAACTCCCCCTTGGTTATAGAACCTCTGAGACAGCCAGCATGAGTTGAATTCTTTGTTTCTTCTTCTAACTTGGTTTCTGCCTCCAAAGGTCTTTCATGATTTACAGACTCCTGGAATTAATTGTCAGCAACAGCCAGTGTTATTAGGGATTTTTCAATTGGCTCCAGGATTGTGTATTAATTCAACTTTTTTATCTCCTTGAGACATTTTATTCAATGATGATAACACACTGAGTCCACCATTGATCCCTTGATGCTTAATAACGAGGCCAATTTAATACTAATTAGTTCCAGTATTGCATATATTTTCATTAAAAGCAGAAATGATGGGTCAAATTTAGTAAGTGATGAATTATCAGATCCAGACTGTACCAGCTTTATTTTATAAATGCCTAGTATTCCCCAAACTCTCCAATTTACCACCTTCTCCCTATCCGGGGGCCTTAATTATAATGACAATTATGATGACAATGACCATGATGATAATAATTACTATTGTTGATATTTACTGAGGGCATTTCATGTACCAGGCACCATACTAAGTGTTTTATATGCATTATTTGATTTCAAATGCACAATAATCCTTGTCAGTGGGTTCTATTGTTATCTCCACATTTTGGAGGAGGAAACTGAGTTCCAGAGAAACGAAGGGATTTTTTTTTCAGAGTCCCACGGCTAAAAATCAGCAGGGCCAAGATTCAAACTCAGGCTGATCATAAATCCACATTCTTAGCTCCTAAGCAATACCTCTTACCACTGAAGGGAAGGCTGAGGAGCCACAATTTGTGCTTGAAATTAAACTTGTGAAATCCAATTTACTCTATAATATAATTAAAAATAGATTGTGTTCTATGCAAGGAAATGTAGTGGCTTATATTGCAAAATTTTAGTATGTGGAGGATTCATCTATGAGGCAAGAGCAACACGTGAAATATCATTAACTCTGGAATGAGACCTACCTGGACTTGAAGTCTCATTTTACTTCTTGGTAGTTGCATTATCTTTGACAGGAGACTTGGTTCACATATAACCTATTTTCTCTCTTCTTCTGCTCGTATCATCTAACAGCACTGTGATATACCCATTTTGTGGGTGGAAGACAGAACAGCTAAGGAAAGAATCCTGTGACTACCATGTCTGGGGTGAGCTGCTGCAGCTCATACGGTGGAGGTGGCCACAAAGACGTTACAACAAAAGTAAAAAGTTCACATCTTACAGTTCAGGAATTCTCAACCTAGGTGCTATGGACATTTGGGGCCAGATAATTATTTTTTGTAGGAGGCTGTCCCATGCATCATAGTATGTTAACCAGCCTCTCTGGACTCTACACAGTAGATGCCAGTAGGAAACACCCCAGAAATGTCTCCAGATATTGTCAGATGTCTCCTGGTGGGCAAAATTGCACCCAGTTAAGAACCACTGCGATGGATAAAATTGTAACAACAAGTCAAGGGATAGAGATTTCCCACTGGGTTCTAGTATGTAATATACCCTGTTTACATAAATGAGAACATTTTTTATGTAAACCCATTTTCAAATCATTTCACATGAATGTGGGGGTTCCCCCCAGTTTTTCCCTATGATTTGTCTTATACAAATCATAGGATTTGTCTTATACAACAGAGGATTTTGCTATTCAGCAAACATGATGCTTTCTCTCCAATCCTCAGCTTTTTTTTTTCTCTCCAGAATGATAGGCATGGCAATACCTAGGCTTTAGGATTGCTAGAAGGCTCTGTGTCAAGTGGCTAGAATAGAAGAAAGGCTCAATAATGCTGGTCACCTCTTCCCCTTGCAGAGCCAGCAATAACTCCTTCCAGAGGAAGAGGTGGGTGATGCAATGGAGTAAAGGCAACTGGCCAGTGAGGCCTTCAGTTTGTGTCTCAGCCCTGTCACTGCCTTGCTGTGTGACCTTGCATAAGCCACTTAACCTCTCTGTGCCTCACTTGCTCCATCTGTAAAGTGAGGAAGTTGGACTAAAACCCCTCAAAGGTGCTCCATGTGCTGCACTCTAGGTTCTTGAGAGACTGGGCATGGCAGCAGTTCCCTAGGCAAGCACCAGAATCATCTAAGGAATGGACTAAAATGCAGATTCATAGGCTATAACTCTAGAGTTTCTGATTTAGTAAGTCTGGACTGAATCCCAGAAATCGTCATTTTTCACTAGCCACCCACTGCCACCCCCAGCGACTATGTGGAGGGAGCACCGGGCCCATGCTCTGGGAAACTGTCTTCTCTCCTATTGATACCTCAACAGGGAAATAGTATTAGAAGCCCACACAAGCTTGTTCACAACATGCACACAGATTGCTTTTTCATTTGTCTCTGGTTTCCTGCAATAAGGCCATTTCTAAAAGATTGGCTTGGATAAAACCATTGGCAAACTGATTCTCACCTACCATAAATCTTTAGAAATGAAACTTTTTTGACTTGGGTCCAAGGAGAAATCAACCAATAAGCATTCCGGTTATCCAGTCCTGTGCTAGGGAGTGTGTGTGTGTGTGTGTGTGGCGCACACGCGCGCGTGAGTTCAGGCACACACACACCAGGTACGAAAGGTGGTGCTTTTCTCTTAGAACCTTAAAATATTGTTGAGTAGATGAGACAGTCACAGGTTAGATAACAATAGTAATGATAGCCATTGACATGAGCTAGTGCTTGCTATGTGCTGGGCTTCACATGAAGCTCCTTGCATACTTTGTCAGGGTGTAAGTCTTCCTAATACCTCTGTGAGGCAATGTGTCTATTTCACACTTGGAACAATGGAGGCTCTGGGAGTTGGAATGACTTTCTCAGTCAATTTCTAGCAAAGTGACAGAGCCAAAATTCTGCCAGCTAGTTTTCCTCCTACAGGCCTGTGATGGTGACCACTACCCAACGCTAACAAGTGCTATGAGTGGTTTCAATTAGGGAAGGTGAGAGTGTGCAATCAAGATGTTAATTGGAAATTAGATTGGAGGAACACTACAAGGCTTGAAAAAAGACCAGTCTCTGTGGGCTGGAACAGACCACAGGGGTAAGATTTAACTGCACCTTGAAGGATGAAGGGAGGATCAGGTGAAGAAGAGCAGTGGGTAAGCTAACCAGGCAAAAGAAGGAATCTGATTTGTATTTAATACTTTATTTGTTCAATGTTCATTGACTCTTCCAAAGGAAATTTGCCTGTTTTTCCCTCTCTCCATCCCTACTCCTTTCCTCTTCCTCTCCCTCTCTTCTTTCTTTTCTTTCCTTTTTTATCCATACACCTTTCCTTCCTTCCCTCCCACCTTCCTTCCTTTCTTCCTTCCATCCAACCAACCACTCATCATCTATCCATCCATCCATCCATCCATCCATCCATCCATCCATCCATCCAGTATTTACTGTGTGATGTAAGCACATTCCCCCTTCCTTCCTTTCTCCTTCTCCCAATTAATCCATTCTTTTATTCATCTTGTGCTACCTGAGTGCTTACTGGGTGCTAGACCCCATGCTAAGCTCTGGGGATACCCAGTGGCCCCTGCCATGGATGAGCTCACAATCTAATGGAGGAGGGACAGGCAGAGGATTGCAGGACCATATGACAGTGACTGTGACAGGTTCTATAGGCTTTACACATGGTGACATCATAGGGATAAGTTCCAGCCAGGGGAAGAAGCCTGTGTAGCACCTGTCTCATCATCATCTCACCTGGCAATGAGATCTGCTTCACCCAAGGCAACTGACAGACAGGCAACTAAGTGGAGAGTCAGGAGCCCTGAAACCCAATGCTAGGTGTGCGACTAGGCCTCGGTCTCCTCATCTGCACAATGGGGACACAACAGCTGCTCTGCCTGCCTCAGAGGAATGTGGGGAGAATTGAGGGGGAGAGGGTCAACGGCAGATTCATTGTTATGACTGCTGCTGACTTACAATTCTATGCAAATGTCAGCTTCACTGGCAGGGTTTTGCCAGTCTTGTTCATTGATGTAGCTCCAGGACCCAGAATAGTACCTGCCTGGTACATGGCCGGAGAGAAGTAAATATTTGTTGAATGATCAATGTATGATGATGTCCACTTTGTAGATATAGCATCTGTGGCCCAGAAAGGTGGAGCCGCTTGCCTGGGGTCTCACAGTGGAAGGTGGTGGACCTAGGGTTCTAACGAGCTACCACACTCCCACGTCTGTGTCTTTTTCCACTTCCTGTGAGGCTTATTTCACCCATCAAAGCTCACTGGCATCCACACCCCAGAAGGCTCTTCACCTGCCTGGTGTGCTGTTGGACAGACACTGTTCTTCCTTTTTAATTTTTGTTTTATTTTAAGTTCCAGGATACATGTGCAGGTGTGCAGGTTTGTTACATAGGTAAACGTGTCCCATGGTGGTTTGTTGCTCTTGTCAACCCATAACCTAGGTATCCTCTTTGTTGCTGAGGCTACATCTGCCCTATTCACATAGCCAGAACTTTAATGATCCTCCTTGGACTTCTCCTCTTAGTTGTTTGAATTATTATTTCTTTTTCTCATGGCCTCAGAGTTTTAAAAATGCCCTTAGAAAGTGGTTAATTTACTGGCTTGTGTAAGTTTTCTGGGTTCAGGAGATGGATTCACATCAAATAGGTTCTCGAAGTCTGAGACAAAAGTCTGTATGGAAAATAAAGAAGCAAGTACTATAATTTGCTCAGTGAAACTTTCTAATTTCTTAATTCTTTCAAACTGTCTATATATAAACCAGATTTTGTGGGAAAAAAAAGGCAAGAGGGCTCAGACTTAGCCAATCTTGTTCATTTTTTCATTGTGGGGTTGTTTTCTTCCTACCTGCTTTCCTACTGATATTTGCCAGGAGCGAAAAAAAAACTTGTATTTCTCGAACATCTTCTATGAAGAACTGGGAATATTTACAAGATTTGTTTTATTTAAACATTACAACCGCCCTGTGAGTAAGGTGATGCTATTTCTACTTTGCTAGTGGAGGGAGCTCAGGCTTAAAGAAGTGATGTGCCAATTAGGGGCATAACCAGCACTCTAATCCAGGACTTTCTGGCTATGGCTGGGGAATGATTTAAGGCCAAGAAATAGAAAGGAAAAGCCCATGACTCTTCAGGGGGACCGGGTGCTTACTTCGCCTCTTTTTTCTTTCTTTTTTTTTTGACGGAGTCTCATTCCGTTGCCTAGGCTGGAGTGCAGTGGCACAATCTCAGCTCACTGCAACCTCCACCTCCTGGGTTCAAGAGATTCTCCTGCCTCAGCCTCCCAAGTAACTGGGATTACAGGCATGCACCACCACACCTGGCTAATTTTTGTATTTTTAGTAGAGACAGAGTTTCACAATGTTGGCCAGGCTGATCCACCTGCCTTGGCCTCCCAGAGTGCTGGGATTACAGGCATACACCACTACAACCGGCTAATTTTTGTATTTTTAGTAGAGACAGAGTTTCACCATGTTGGCTGGGCTGGTCTTGAACTCCTGACCTCCAGTGATCCACCCGCCTCAGCCTCCCAAAATGCTAAGATTATAGGCATGAGCCAGCACGCCCAGCCTACTTCACGTCTTTAAGTCTCAGTTTTATATATATATATATAACTAACAGTTCAATTGAGAATAATACATGGACACAGGGAGGGGAATATTACACACCAGGACCTGTCGGGAGGTGGGGAGCAAGGGGAGGGAGAGCATTAGGACAAGTACCTAATGCATGTGGGGCTTAAAACCTAGATGACGGGTTGATAGGTGCAGCAAATCACCATGGCACATGTATTATACCTATGTAACAAACCTGCACGTTCTGCATATGTATCCCAAAACTTAAAAGTAAAACAAATGAACAAAACAAAACAAAAAACCTAGTGGTTCAGAGGGCTTTGGTTAAGGTTGCAAAGGGATAATAATGAATGGATATTTATAAAGTGCTCAGCACTGGCCTGACACAAAGCATGCCCTCAATAAATGGGAGACATTGTTTTTCTTTCTCTCTACCTGATGGCTGTTTATATTCCCGCATCTGTTTTCCCACTCAACTGTGTGTTCAACAAAGGCAGGAAGGGTGTCTAATTTACCTCTGCTCTCCAGCACTCATGAGATTGACAGGACAGAGAAGGGTCTCCAGGAGCTGTTTGCAGAGGGAGCCCATGTCTGTGTTCATTTCTTGTCTACACCAGCCTCAGAAGTGTCTTCTACGTTCAGAATTCACCTCTCATGAGAGAAATCCAGGCACTTTACTTTCCAGTGCAGCAGGTGGCAAGGGAATTTTAGAAAATGCCGCGTGGCAGGACCTAAGGGGAAATCCCTTGAGGCAGAGGAGTCCTACAGAAGACCATGTTGTATCTGCGAGGCCCACTTGGGGCCATATAAGTTGATCTTGGAAGAACTGTGGGGCCTTGTCATCCATTTTACAGATTGGAAGAGTGAGGCCCAGAGTGGGGGACTTGCTCATGGCCACACAAATTGAAATTGGATGGGCAGGGACTTAACATTACCTAATTAAACAATCACATTAATGTGGAACCACAAATAGATGGATACCCCAGAGGAAGAGAGAGAGCTGTCTTCAGAAGTGACACTTACACTGAGGTCTGAAAGAGAAGTAGGAGGTAATCAGGTCAAAAGTCAGGAAGGGGTTTACAGAAATGTGTAGGAAGAGGGAACAGCAGGTACAAAAGCCCTGTGGTGGGAGGAGCCACAAGAAGATCAGTGTGGCCGAAAGAAAAAAGGAAGGATGTCACTGATACAGAAGAAGATAGCCAGGACCTGATTGTGCATGTCTTGTCAGTTCCAGAGAAGAGTCTGGGTTTGGTTTTAAGGGTTGGAGGGTTATTGTCAGTGCTGGGTTTTGAAATGACACTATGGTGGTGGGAAGGGAAGAATGGGGCATTCTGGGGTCCCAGCTCTGCTACCTACCAACAGTGTAATTCTGAAGGAGTACAAGTTGCCACACATGCACTTAAAGCTATTGTGTGGAATAAATGAGATGATAATTAATGAGTTACTGTTATCATCATTAGTCAAAAGAGCACAGCACTAAAGAGTCAGGAGTCCTGGGTTCAAATCCCAGTTATTCCCATTTAACCCTCAGGGGTGCAGGAGAGCCCAGTGGTTAAGAGCTCTGGCATTGTGACAACAGATATCAAGGGGTCCAGGCTAAACCCTACCACTTTCCCCCTGGTTATATGGCCATGAGCAAGTGACTTTTCCTCTCAAAGCCTAAGATTTTCCATATGCAAACTGGGGACAATAATGAGAATGACCTAGCGGATGGTTGTATAGATTTAATACAAATTAATGGCATGATTTCTGATAAATTGTGGCCATTTTGATGATGATGATGGCCAAATTGGTTTTATTCACATAAGGATGCTGCTTTTACCTGCTGGACCTTTTCTTCTTCTTCTTTTTTGTTTTTTTAGATGGAGTCTCACTCTGTCACCAAGGCTGGAGTGCAATGGTGCAATCTCGGCTCACTGCAACCTCCGCCTCCCAGGTTCAAGTGATTCTCCTGCTTCAGCCTCCTGATTAACTGGGATTACAGGTGCACACCACCACACCAGCATATTATTGTACTTTTAGTGGAGACAGAGTTTTACCAGGTTGGCCAGGCTGGTCTCGAACTCCTGACCTTGTGATCTGTCCGCCTCAGCCTCCCAAAGTGCTGAGATTACAGGTATGAGCCACCGTACTCGGTCCCTGCTGGATCATTACTTAAGACAATAAACTAAACACCCACCACTTGGGGACAGGTCAGCTGTCCCCTTAGGGATTGAGTGATTTCTCAGGAAAAGTTCTGAGACAGGAAAGATTGATTTAGCAGAAAGAACTAGACCATTTCCAGCTCCTCCACCAACTGACCACCTGGGACTGTGCAAGGTCCCAGCTCTCCCTGGTTTTCTGTTTCTTCCTCTCTGGGCTTTGCTTCTGACAAGGGCTGTTCCTTTAAGCTTGCCGGATGGTCAGAATGCTCTAGTTCGGGGGCAAGGAGAGAAGAAGATGGGAATCACTCAAATTCAATTTCTGTGGCTTCACCAAGTGCTCCCGTCATGCGATAAGGAGCGTCCGGGACCTCTGCTCTGCTTCTGTCAGTGAGCAGTTGGGATGGTTCAGTGCCTTGCAAAGCGAGCTCATCACATCAGGCTGTTCACACTGCTCTGTAGATAAGGCTCAGCTCATCAGTTAAGATGCCCTAAACGTTTCCTCCGACCCCTGCTCACCCCAGGCGAATGGCCCTTCTTCCCAGAGGTGAACACATCTGAAAGGAACCCTGACAACTCACTGGGATTGAGCCCTTGATCCAAACCCACCTCAGGCTGGGGGCACAACCTTTAGTCTATGAAATGAAGGCCTGGGGAATTCTTTTCAATCATTCATTTACTTCTTTATGGGGTTTCCTTTTTGCTCCCTTTTTTCTCTTTACCTCTCACAGCTTGACTCTCCAATGTTCTTATGGTTTGAGAAGGATTGAGCCTTTTCTTTTTTTCTTTCATCCCTTCCTGAGTCTCCATTAGGGATCAGTTTTCTTTTGGAAACAAAAGGAATTGCCTCTCCCATTTTGGTTTGCCATTTCAAGATGGTGGGAGTCATCTATCCAGCAAGTTTTCCAAGCAAGGAAAAAGAAGACCAGGACCTCACCAAGAACATGCAGAAGTATATCTGAGTGGGAGGTGGGGTGAAGGTTGATAAATTAACTATTGGGTAAAATGTTTAATATTTGGGTGATGGGTGTACTAGAGTCTAACCTCCACCACTGTACACGTAAAACCTGTGTAACAAACAAGCACATGCACCTAGTGAAACTAAAATTTTTTTAAAAAGAAGTACATTTTAAGCCAAACATAAACTCTACAGTGATCTCATTTAACACCATGATTAAAACCATACATTTAAGTAAATTACAAAGTTACTGATACATGTAATTTGGTGTTGGCTTCTAACCAAGTACCATCCATGTGATGAAAGTTCAGAGCTGAGAAACATTTTTCTTGAACGATTCTGTTCTCCTGCCTTAAAAAGTGTGTACCACTTTCTATTTCTTTAGTTCAACAAACACTTATTTAGTGCCTGCCCAATGAATACGTACTAAATCACATTGAGCATTTTTTTTTAATCCTATGCCAGGCACTCTAAATGTATTCCTTTAGAGTAGTCATTTATATGCTTCTATTCATCAGTGTTATAAGTTTGATCAATGCCATGCCCACTACCCATCCAGAAACAACCCCGCAAACTCTGTCTATTCCCCAAATCATAATTCTGTTTTCTACTTTTTTCCCCTTCTTTCAGTCTCTTTCTGACTACAGGCAACCCACTCTTTTCTTCCTCCCCTCCAAATCTGGGCCAACTGGCTCCAAAATCCTTTTGTTGAAGCTTCTGAAAAAAAACAAGGTGTTGCTGTCTGTCTGTTCACACCTTTTCTCTGGGCAAGCTGCTTCCTTCCTGAAATTCCGCAGGAGATCCGACCAGCATTTCTTATATATAATACTCCACATGATATTCCTGCTTTGTATAGTTCTGGCTCCTTCAGGACTTTAAAGTTTTTTCCTCCCTCTTCTTCCCCATCAGGGAATCTATAACCTTTAATCCATGTTCCTGCAAATGTTCTATCTGAGAAAACGGGTCTAGGATGCAAGTAGCTAAGAATAGCTGACGTTTATTGGTTCTTTTCCGTGTGCCGGGCCCTGCATGAAATACTTCCCATGCATCTACTTCTTTAATCCTCAGGACAGCTCTGTGAGGCAGGCACTATCACTGCTTCTGTTTCTCAGATAAAGAAACCGGGCTCAGAGAGGTGAAGTGAGTTGCTCAAGGACACACAGCTAGGTTTAAAACAACATTTATCCCAAAGCCTTTTTTTCTTAACCACTAGACTGTATAGCTTTTCCTTCCCAAGATGCTCAAGAAGCTCACTGATCTCCAAAGTCATTAGTTTCTCTTGCAGTTGGCAGACCTCTTTGAATTCTTGAAATACTACTATGAATGCCACTGGTTATTAAGCAATGTGTGGACAGAGGCCATCATTGGGAAGTCCCTGTACTGCCTCTGTGCCTTGCACTATGTTGGGCTTGTCCTGTGGGCCCAATCCATGCTTGCTCAAGGTCTTTCTTTCTTTTTCTTTTTTTAAGAGATAGGGTCTCATTTTATTGCCCAAACTGGAGAGCAGTGGCATGATCACTGCAGCCTAGACTTCCTAAGTTCAAGCAGTCCTAACGCATCAGCTTCCCAAGTAGGTGAGACTACAGGTGCACGGCACTACACCCAGCTAAGGTTTGTATTTTCTGTAAAGACAGGGTCTTACCTAGGCTTGTCTCAAATTCCCGGTCTCAGCCATCCACCTGCCTCAGCCTCTCAAAATCCACATTCTAATTAAAGAATTTTGCCTAGTCCAGCTGTGTGCTTGGTGTTAGGAAGAAAAGGGAAGGTTTAATTTCTCTCGTCAATTAAGAAAATAAATAAACAAAAGTAACCAGGGGTTGTTAACTTAGTATGCAGGGATAGGCTTGGGGGGTGTCATCTGTGAATGAACTGTATTTTGGGGTGACAATGTCCATGGCTATGAGTTGATTACAATCCTCTAAACAGATAAAGATTGCATGTGTTATGACAGCTTCCATAGTAAAGGCAAAGTTCAAGCTAAAGTGAACACATCAGTGTTTCCACTCTGCAGATCGGAAAGCGAATGCCCAGCGTGGTAAAGGTTCATGTCCAGGACCACCCAGTCGGTGTCTGGAGCCAGAAGCTGAATTCACTTCCTTGCTTCCTAGTATTAGGTCTCTAACGCTCTCATTTGGAATTGTAATAGTCCATTGTTAAGTCAAAGACTCCTTTTCCATGATGAAGCAGCTATTTTGCTTTAAAAGAAAACCTGGGGGTCAGGGAGAAGGTTATATGGCTAAGTTAAACCTCGTCTCAGCCAGTCACACAATTCATACTGACCATTATTAGTGGGAGGAATGGAGGGAGCCTAAGCCCACCCATCCTCCAGGATTTATGACTCAGCCCTCCTGGATGCTCACATATCTAGCATTGGGCTTTTGTTCTGATAACGGGGCTTCTGTCTTCATCTGGACCTTCAGCCTATGCCTTGTTAATTCTACTTTATTTTTGCCAATCCCTGTCCCAAGCATGGGAGTTCTGACCCCAAGGCTGAGGTCCATCCTCTCACTCTAATCCCACTCTGATGCATGGCCACCATTTTCAATCTTAGTCTCCAGGGACCACATTTGGCCTTTCCTCTCATCTCCAGCTTCTCACTCTTTCTCCCCACAGTGCCATCCTTCTTTCTCAAGGGGCACGGTCTACTTTCAAGGCCTTTATCTTGGCCAGGCGTGGTGGCTCACACCTGTAATCCCAGCACATTGGGAGGCTGAGATGGGAGAATCCTTGGAGCCCAGGAGTTTGAGACCAGCCTGGACAACATGGTGAAACCCCATGTCTACAAAAAATACAAACATGGGCGGGCATGGTGGCACATGCCTGTGGTCCCAGCTTCTCAGGAGGCTGAGGTGGGAGTGTCACCTAAGCCTGGGAAGTTGAGGCAGCAGTGAGCCATGATGGTGCCACTGCACTCTATCCTGAGTGAAAGAGTGAGATCTTGCCTCAGGAAAAAAAAAAAAGCCCTTTGTCTTGAAGCATTGCTTAGAGCAATGGGTTTTCCAACTTGTTTTAGCTATAGAATCTTTTATTCCAAGGAGAACATATCATGAATCTCAACATAGAAAGAAGATAAAAATGGAGTTTCCTGGCTGAAACTCCATGGGACTGTAAAACCTTTACATTCTATTTATGATAAAGACCAGGCCCCGTGCCATGATCTGAAAGGCTATGTGTGGTCTGAAATTTCCCCATTTTCCTGTCTCATCTCCGCCCACTGACCTGCTTCTAATTCCTTAAACTCTGGGTGTTCCCTCTCATCCCAGGCCTCTGAAATCTACCATCCTCTTTGGAATAGTCTGTCCTTGCTCTCCTTCACCTAGTTAGCTTCCACTGGTCCTTCACATTTTATTATTTCACTGGGAAATCTTTCCCAGCCGTCAGGTCTAGACTGAAATCCCTGTTATGAAAATGCATGGCTCCATATCCCTCTCCTCATTTATATTTGATTTATTTTGGGTCCGCATGAATTTTGTCTACCTTTGCTTACCATTCTGCTTGTCACAAACAGTCTCTTTCTTTTTTTAATTTTAATTTTTATTTAATTTAATTTTTTTTTTAGAGACGAGGTCTCATTATGTTGCCCAGGCTGGTCTCAAACTCCTGGCCTCAAGTGATCCTCTCACCTCAGCCTGCTGAGAAGCTGGGATTACAGGTGTGAGCCACCACACTTGGCTACAAAATAGGCTGTTAATAAATATATGATGATGCTTGAATGGGATGGGAGGCTCTAAAGCCATCTGGCCTGACCTTCACTTTCTTGATTTCTATTGGCTACCGATGGAAAAAAACACTGGACTGAATTATTTGTAAGGTATCTTTTGAGCCTAATGCTCTACAGAACTATTGTTGCAGCTCCAGTTGCATATAAAATGGAGTAGCAGTGTGGGCAGGTGGGCAGAGCTGGGTCTCTCTTCCTTTAGACTTTATATTCTGGGCCTAGGACCTGAAGGTGGGTAGTTAGTTTGCTTCCTCCCCATAGCCTTGCTTCTGGATGACACTGATCTTCAGTGAAATGGCAAAGAGTTTGGCCAACACCATTAACAGCCCAATGTCATTTCAACAAACTGCATCCACTAAATGGCAGGACTGAAAGTGTACTATAGCAGAACCTTTTGAAAGAAAAAAGGGAAATCTTGAACTAGTTCTTCCTTTTGTTGGGTGGAAATTTCCTTCACAACAGTACAGACTTGGTTGGCTCCCAAAGCTCTCTTCTTCAAGAAACAGACCTAGGCAAGTCTGTGGAGAAGATCAGGGCTTGAGGCTTCCAAAGCTTAGGGGCAAGATTGGCAGGGTCAGGTGCCCACAAAGGCTGGCAAAAAATGCAGATGAGTGAAGTGGAGCTGGTGGGTCCATAGTATATAAGAGAATGCAGTGGGCCAAATTAAGGAGCAGGCTACTGCTACTCTACCCCAGTCAACTGTTGGAGTGCGGGAGGGTGAGTCCCAGGTTGTCAACTCTTCTGATTTTTCTAGGGATGCCTGACATTGGAATTGCCATGCAAAGTCTTCTATTTTAAATGTTGGAACTAATCCTATAAAGTGTTACAAAATATTTCCAGGCCAAACCCGAAAATGCATGTGGGCTAGTTTTGGCTTGCGGGCTCTCTTCTGATTAGGAGTTTGGAAAAATCTCCAACTTCTTTTGTCTCCCTAGGAGTCCTTTGGATTATAATAATAATAAAAAAATTCATTCTGAGAATGGAGATGAGAAAAGAGGAAATGTGCCCGGGGCTGCCGGGCTGGCGTATGAATGTCCACGCACCCACTCTACCAGGCAAAACACAAAAGAAACCGCCCCCAGGGAAGCTGACTAGGCCACTGTGGCGTGTCACTGACATCGGAATTACATTAAATTATCACCACACGAGTGCCTTCCACTGTTGTTATTTGTGTTCCAAAATATCCCAATGAATTCTAAAAGGAGCGTTATGTTCCCTTAAAGAGAAGAACCTAATGTTCTGTCCTTTATTAGAACCCACTCAGGAAAATGAGCTCATTGTGAATGTGAGCCTTCCCTCCTCTCTGGGGGCAGAGAAGGAAACAGGGAGAATTGATGAAAGCTTTTGATTAGTTCACTGACAAGTTTTCTTTTGGTTTTATTGTTGCTTTGTCTTTCCCCCAACAGAAGTCCACCTGATGGTCTCAGATCAGAACCAATGTGAAGATGTGGTATGTGCACTGGCCTGAAGGGCAGGGGGAGGGCCATGTTTCATCTCTACTGAGAGGCTTCCCAGATGGTTGGACTAAGTGTCATCCTCCCAGTTACTCACCTTGGTTCACAAACAAATGATATTTTTTGCTAACATAGGTGCATAGTATTTACAGTTTCATAATACATATTTTTTTCATTGACCCATCCTTCTGCCTTCCTTCCTTCCTTCCTCCCTCCCTTCCTCCTTCCCTTCTTTCCTTCCTTCCTCTTTCTTTTGTTCTTGCATTCTATCCATCTATTTTTCTTTGCTCCTCCTTCCCTCCCTCCCCCTTCCTTCCCGCCATCCATACATCCACATATTCATCTTCCTTCCTTCCCTCCTTTTTTTCCTTCCCTCTTTCCTTCCTTCCTTCTTTCCTTCCTTCCTCCCTCCCTCCCTCCCTCTTTCCCTCCCTCTCACCCTTTTTCCTTTCTTCTTGCCATCCATTCATGCATATATCCATATTCCCTCCTTCTTTGCTTCCTTCCTCTTTCCCTTCTTTCCTTCCTTCCTTCTTTCCTTCCTTCATTCATTCCTTCTTTCCTCTTTCTTTTTTCCTTTCTTCCATCCATCCATCTATTCATCTTTGTTTCTTCCTCCTTCTTCCCTTCCTCCTTCCCTTGCTTCCTTCCTTCTCTCTTCTCTCCCTCTCTCCTTCCTTCCTCCCCTTTCTTTTTTCCTTCCTTCCTGTCATCCATCTATCCATCCATCTATCCATGTTTTTTCCTTCCTACCTTATTTCTTCCTTTCTTCCTTCCTCCCTCTTTCTTCTTTCATTTTTTCCTGCCATCTATCCATCTTTCTTCCTTCCTTCTCCATCCATCCATCCATATATCTTCCTTCCTTCCTCCCTCCCTCTTTCTTCTTTCATTTTTTCCTGCCACCTATCCATCTTTCTTCCTTCCTTCTCCATCCATCCATCCATATATCTTCCTTCCTTCCTTCCTTCCTTCCTTCCTTCCTTCCTTCCTTCCTTCCTTTCTTCCTTCCCTCCTTCCCTCCTTCCCTCTCCTTTTCATCCATCCATTTCTTTATTCATGAAACATGTACTGAGCATTCTTTATGTGCCAGGCACTGTGATAGGCAGAATGGGTAAAATGCACCTAGTTGAATCACATCAGATGCATATTGAAATTGTATAAATTCATCTCTACTAGCTCATGAGAAAGAATGTTTCTTTGAATTATTTGGCTTAATATTCTACAAAGTGAGTATATACCAAGAACCAGCACGCTATAAACCATGGGTACCTGTTACTTGCCTGGTTAGCCTCACTCTTTTCATAACTTTCAAGGTGTGAGCAATTTGCTTCACCAACTGGTTTTAGATTACAACATAAGACAGGCATGGCAAGGGCTTCTGGGTTTCCACCAAAAGCCATTTCCTTTTCCTCCTGGGCACAAAGCTAGACTACATGCCTCAGCCTCTCTTCCAGGCAGGGAATGACTGAGTTCTGTCTATGGAATGAGGACAAAGAGGCTATGCTATCTCCAGGCCCTGTCCATTAAAAGCTCCTATGTGAACCTCTACATTCTTTCTTCCCTTGTCTTCCAGATGAGAGCTGAGGATCTATCGAAGAACTCTAGGGCCCTGGGATGGTGAAGCCTCAAGATAGAAGAAATCTGTGAGTCTGAGTGATCATGAGTAATGTAGCTCGTTGACTTGGAATGTCTGCAAATTGACATTTTATGAGCAAGGGATAAATTATTATGGCTCAATGTTGCTGAGGTTTTGGGGTTTATTCCAAACAGCACCTAGCATTATTTACCCTAACTCATGTAGCGGCTATTTCACCAAATGAAGAAATGGTAATCTAGTGTAAGACTGGATTGAAATCTGGCTCTGTTGGATTGATAGAGGAGGTGTGTGGTCCTCCAGTATGGTTCCTTGATATGTGATTTTTGCTTTAGGAGCTGACTTTAGAGTCTCCACCATAGACATAACATGTGACTTCTCCATATGCAGTATCCTGCAGAATGGCTCACTGATAAAGCAATTCAAACTAAGGTAATGATTTGGTCAGATGAGGAGGTAAACACCTTAATTCCCATCTTCCCAGCACATAACACCACAACACTTTCAGTCACCATTTCTGCACAAGTGGGATGTTAACTTGGCCTTCTCTGACCAGGTGAATATAGCAAGGAATTCCCAGACATTCTTTCAGAAACTCTGGTCCTAGATCAGGCTGGAACTCAGTTCAACAACATTTCCAGTCCAGGTGGCCTTATTCATATTTGAATAGGGACAAAAATCCCAACCCCAAAGATCGTGGGTTACAAATGAGAAATACACACACATGCACACACATGTATGTGCACACAGGCACACATGTGCACACACACATACACACAACTACTGTGCCTGGTGTACAGTATACTTTTTAAAATCCTGTAAAAACAAAATCAGATTCTAAGATTTTCTTCAGGGATCAAAGAATAGACACCTTTCCAAAATGTAAGAATGTAATGATGGGTCACCCTGACCCTCCCACAAATAACAACTATAACCTCTGAAGGCAGTGGAAAGTGAACAAAAACACCCAGACTTTGTCGGAGTTAAAACCTGGAAGAAGGTAATGGCCTGAGGTAACTCATTTGTTTCTGTGGCATTTAACATTAGAACAGGCTGAAGTCAGTACTGTCTGGGGAAGCTAAAATCCAAGAAAAGCTCATATTCATTCTGGCCTGAAGAAACAGAGGATAGAATTTGGGACAAATACATTTTCTGGAAAATGAGTGGAAATCCCTGAGAAGAGATAGTTGGAGGTTGGGCACGGTGGCTCACACCTGTAATCCCAGCATTTTGGGAGGCCAATGTGGGCAGATTGCCTGAGCTCAGGAGTTTGAGACCAGCCTGGGCAACACGATGAAACCTCATCTCTACTACAATACAAAAAGCATGGCAGTGTGCACCTATAATCTCAGTTACTGGGGAGGCTGAGTCAGGAGAATCACTGGAACCCGGGAGGCAGAGGTCACAGTGAGCTGAGATCACGTCACTGCACTCCAGCCTGCGTGACAGAGCAAGACTTCATCTCAGAAAAAAAAAAAAAAAAAGAAAAAGAAAAAAAAAGAAATAGTTATAAATAAGGAGCCCTCAATTCCATTCATTAACTGCCCATGTCCTTATCTGATCTCTGAACTTCGCACATATGAGATGCAGAATAGAGAGTAAGCTGTTCAGCTAAAGATAGGAGAAAAGAACTGAAATTTCAGTTGTCACACAAAAGATAGAGTTTTGCTAGAGTCCAACCAAATGAATTTCCAGCTGAAACAAAAATATCAACACTCTTCAAAGGAATGTAACCAAATCTATAGTTTCTACAATATAGTATTAGCCGCATATGGATTTCAACCCTGAATACCTTGACATACAAAGAATCCGGGAAATTTAACACAGGTTCAGGACACAAGACATCAACTAAGACCCACTCCACGATGATCTAGATGTTGAAATTATGAGACCAAGATGTCAAGGAAGTAACTATAACTAAGCCTAATAAACTAAAAGAAGATATGGTTGAAATCAATGAAAAGATAGAAAGTGTCAGTAATGAAATGAAAACTATAAAGAAGAACAGAAACTCTGGAATGGAAAACTATATATAAAATTAAATATTCACTGATGGAGCTTAAAAGCAGAATGAAGATGACAGAGGAAAGAGTAAATAAACTTGATGCTAGGTCAACAGAAATTATTTAATCTGAAGAAAAGAAAGAAAAAAGATTAAGAAGAATAAAGCCCAGGGATTTGTGGGAAATATGAAAAGATTACACACACACACACACACACACACACACACAGACAGAGTCAAGAAGTAGAAAAAAAGAGAATGGGGCAGTAAACAAATTTAAATATATAATGGTAGAAAATTTATCAAATTTGATGAAACACATACATTTACAGAATCAAGGAGTTAGCCAACTCCAGCAAGATAAATATGAAGAAAACTATGACTATGTATGTCATAGTCAAACTACTAAAAAATCTAAAATAAAGAAAAAATATTGAAAGCATCTAAAGAAAACAAACATATCGTATACAGGATGTATTTGAAACTGTGTACATGTTGTATGCATATGCATGATAAGTTGAAACCTCATGGATTTCTCATCATAAATTATGGAAGCCAGAAGCCAATGAATTAATAGCTTTAAAGTTTTAAAAGAGAAAACATTTTTTCAAAAGAGATTTCTATACTAAGCTAAAATAGCTTTCGAGAATGAAAAGTGAACTAAAGACATATTCAGATAAAAGTGACTAAGAAAATCTATCACCCAGAAAAGCTAAAGAAAATTCATCAGACTGAAGGAAAATGACACCAAATAAAAATTAAGTTCTTCACGAAAAATCAGGAGCATTGGAAGTTGTCAGTATGTGAGTAAACATAAATAACCAACTAACGTTTTCTCTCAATTTCCTTAAAATACACATGAATATTTAAAGCAAAAATTATAACATTGCCGTGGGCTTATAAGGTATGTAGATGTATTACACACAGCGACTATAGCATAAAGGATGGTGGATGAGGGGTCAATCGAAAGGTCAATAATTGCAAGGTTTCTAAATGTCATGTAAAGTGATAACTTTAAGTAGAATATGAAAAGTTAAGGATATATGATGTAAGTCCTAGAACAACCACCCAAAATACAAAGATATATAGCAAAAAAACCAGGAGGTAAATTAAAATGTAATTCTAAAATATTAAAAGAATTTGAAAGAAGACTGGAAAGGAGGAATAGAGGAAGAAAAACAGAAGGGCAAACAGAGAAAAAAAATACTAAGATGGAAGAGTTAAATCCACCCATATCAATAAATACTGTAAGTGTTGTTATGATGATAGCTAACATTTGTTAAGGACTTATGATGTGCCAGGTACTTTACGTGAATTATTTCATCTGATCCTGATAACAACTTTGTAAGATAAATACTTGATTCCATTGATGAAGAAATTGAGGGTCAGGGAAGCTAAATGTCTTGCTTCAGGTGATGAAGCAACAATTGGTAAAGCCAATATATGAGGTCTCACTGCAAAGCTTATAATCGTTTTACAGCATCCTGCCTCTAACTAAGGTGGTTACTAAGCCTCGTGGTGTCAAAGCAAGATGAATGGAATACTGTGGTGCCTTCTCCTCCCCAATTATCTCCTAACAATTACAGTGGGTGCAAGTGACTTGAAAACAAAACAAAACAAAACAGAAAAAGAGCACCATAAGAGAAAATACCTGTCCTAATATCTACCTTTGGCAAGAGTGCCCCCATATGCCAACCCCTAGTAAAGCTAATATTGAATTTATGCTTTTTGCTTTAAAGAATATTTTAGATGCATTAAGAAGAAAATAAGTGTTGTCAAGGTTCACAAAACACTGGGTTATTCCGGAGATCTCCATTAGAAATAAATTGTCCTTGGAGCTTTCAAAATAAATCATCGTGGCTTCATCAGGGATAGAAGATTAGCTTTAAGTCCAATACTTCAATGCCATTTTGAATTTTCTGTCCAGAAAGAGATAGCTCAGTTTCTCTGAGTTCATCTAACTTTCTCTGATAATTTAGTTTAAAATAAGTTTCTCTAGGTTATGTGACAGCAACTCAAGTGGGTGCTGTTTTTTTATTTCCTAGGATACTGTGATTATCTCAATTTATACTCCAGAGATAATACAATATGGATGGCTAGACCATCTCGTTGTTTCGGCACAGACAAGGGCCAGTCTGTGCTTTTCGGGATTTTTAGGTCACTCGTGTTATTGGCAGCAGTTTAGTGTTAGTCAGATGGCTGTGGTTTTGAATCCTGACTCTTCAACTTATTAGCTGTGTAACCTTGGACAAGGAATTTTACCTTTCTGGGTTTTAGTTTCCTCATTTTCAAAATGGGGATGGTATCTACTGCATGGGAGTTTTGAAAGGTAGGTAAGATAAGACATGCAAAGGATGTAACAAAGTGTCTGGCATATAGTAAGCACTTAATTAAATGTTTTTAAAATTATGACCAGGTGCGGTGGCTCACGCCTGCAATCCCAGCACCTTGGGAGGCCGAGGCAGACGGATCATGAGGTCAGGAGATTGAGACCATCCTGGCTAACACGGTGAAACCCCGTCTCTACTAAAAATACAAAAAAAATTAACTGGGCATGATGGTGGGTGCCTGTAGTCCCAGCTACACAGGAGGCTGAGGCAGAAGAATGGCGTGAACCCCAGAGGCGGAGCTTGCAGTGAACCAAGATCACACCACTGCACTCCAGCCCGGGCGAGAGAGTGACTCTGTCTCAAAAAGAAAAAAAAAAAAGTGTATATATATATATATATACTATGCAGAACTCTTGGATCCTAGAGGGTTGAGGTGCTATCACTGCTCTGGAGTAGGAATTGGGGGTAAAGGAGGCGGTTCTGGACATTTTCTCAGAAAAGGGACCATTGGGGTTGGGCCCTCAAGGGCGAACAGTAATTTTCAAAGGGAGTAGAATGAAGAGGCTGTTCCAGATAGTGCTAACAGTATTTGCAAAGACATGTAGTGCAGCATTGCCTAGAGTGGTGGGAATAAGCCTGGAAATTTATGATATGGCAGAGTTGTGAAGGGTTATGTTTGTAGAGTGAAGGAGTTGCACATTTATTCTATAGGAGAGGCCACCAAGTTATTGGATGCTGAGAGTGACACATTGCAGGCTCTTTTGGGGGAAGATCACTGCAACAGGAGGGTGAAGGATGAATTCCAGAGCATAAACTGGACACCTGGAGGGTCTGGAAGTTCTGACATGATGGTTCCCATGAGTGGGAATGGTGGCCTGGACAGGGTTGGTATCTCAAATCATCACACAGATTACTAGCTAGTCACTGGGAAATGCTTAAAAAGAAAAAAAAGATTCATTCTCTTGAGGAGGAAGACATTCTGCTAAATTGATTCTTGAAGAGACTCTCGGGAGAATTACAATTAATTCAAGAATAAAGCAATTTAGTTAGAGCAGTGTGATTGGATTGGGGGAGTTGGTAAAATGCCCGTTTCAGCCCTCCCTTTCCCCATCCCCCACCACCGAGATTTTGGTGTGGAGAGTTTAAGATGGATAATCAGAAACCACATTTTTAATAGTTGCCCCGGGTGATTCTGATGTAGGTGGTCCAGGACTCACACTTAGAGAAACAGCAGTTTAGAGATAAAAGAGTTACAGGCATGGTGTAGTTAGAAAGCCTTGCAAACCTGAATCGAAGCAAGGCTTTGTGAGATAAGCAATTAAGGTAAACCTCAGGAAGAAGGTCGGTTGTGAGCTGAATCACAAAGGAGGAGAAGAGGAGTGGGGAGCATATTTTAGGTGAGGAATTCAGCACTAATAACAACTGATGTCTACTCACTGGCAATGAGAAGACCATCCTGATGCATGTACGTCACTGAACATAACCTTGGAGAGCAAAAAGTCACCAGACTTGAAAGGCCTTGAATGCCAGGAAAGTGTTGGTAATTGGTAGTGTTTAAGTTGATGGACTGCACCAAAGACAGGCATCCCTATTCTTGAACAAAGAAGAGGCAGTGAAGTCTGCCACATAAATGGAGTTCCTTTTCTCTTTAAATTTGACATTATTTATTTGCCAGTTATACCAATGGAAAGGAATAATGAAGAGGAAAACAAGGATAAAAGGGAACCAGATCTGGTGGTTCAGTTATCTCTTGGTTACCTGACAGGGGTCTGTTCACATGAAAAGCCAAGTGGGCTGCTGGCTGGCACATGTCACATTGGTTTGAAGTGAGGTCTTTTACCAGAAAGAGAGATAGAGCTGGGCAGGGGCAGTGAATAGAACCACAGCACAGATTGTTGTGGAGTTTCTTGAAAAAAACTGTCAGAAGGTCCAGAAAATGGATCCAGCTCATTAGAGCATATCTGCTCCTGTCTTTGGCAAATGTGATGAGCTCCAACCTGCCTGGAGCCTTCCCGTATAGCATTCCCTCTGGCAGAACACTCTTCGACCTGCTCTCCTCCTAGGAAACTGCTTCACCTCTTTCCACTCTCAGCAAAAAAAAAACACATGTCCTTAAGGAAACCTAACCACACTTCCAGACTACATTAGACATGGATTGTAGATAATCTCACAGCAATAGATCTCGGTAGTTAAGAACAAAGACTCTGGCATCAGAATTCCTGAATTTAGGTTGTATAACCTAAATTATAGCTTATAGCTTAAATTATCACTTATAGCTGTGTGATGTTGGGAAAACTCCTTAACCTCTTCTAGCCTCAGCTTCCTCATCTGTAAAATGGGGTGATATTCATAATATCTGTTTCATAACTCAGTGTGATTATATATTGAGCTAATGGATATAAAGTGCCTAGAATGATGACTAGCACATAGTAAGTGCTATATTTGTGGTATGCCCATTATTTTAGAGCCCTCTATACTGTTATTTTGAAGCACCCATCACAATAGCGGTTAGTAATTATGTGTATGATCATCTGTGTCATGACCCACTTCCCATATGGATTAAGAGTCCCAAGAGGGACCATGTCTGTATTGTAACTTTCTATGATTCTAGTACCTGGCACATTGTAGATACTCAAGAAATATGTATTGAATGGCAGTATCTAATCAAATTTTCATAGTACATATGGGAAAGCAATGAGATGTAGGAATGGAAGAGTACTTTCCTGAGGTCACAGAGGAGTGTGTACTAGAATTGCAGAGTAAGTTCTAGAATTAGGGTGTCTGGAGATTTGAAACACTTGGGGAAGCATTTCGGAAGCTTTCTCCCCCATTCAAAGCCATGGTAGTAACAACCCTCTTGCCTCATAAAATGCAGGGCAAATGATCAGAAATAAAAGTTGAAACCTCGCCTTACCCTCTCCCTCTCTCTGCTCCTACTCTTCTTCAGCTCTTAAGGGGTCTACATTGTTCAAAATAACCCTTTCTGTACCTCACTTGGAGGTTTATGTGACGGTTCAGGTCTTGAGCTCTTAAGTGAAACATACCAGGGTTCCAAACCCGGTTGACTATGGGACCCTGGTTGTGTCCAACACCTCTCTGAACGTCAGTTTTTTTAAACTGTAGCATGGAGTAATAAAGTGTCCATATTCTAGAGTTAATGTAAGATTTGAATGAGAAGATGATGCCTGGCATATAGCATGTGCTTAGTAAGTGGTCCTGTGATTGTTACATCCTTATTTTATGTAGGAAGACTAGGCTCAGAGAGGAAAGAAATGTGACAAATGACAAATACAAATGAATTGACTCATCCATTCAAGAAGCTTGTACCTACACCTTCTATATATTTGCTGCTTGCCAAAGATGTGAACAATAAACAGCCCTCATCTCAGAGAGCTCAGAGGCTAGTGGGATAGAGCTATCAGTTAACAATCACAACATGCCCAATGGCTGCTATGTGTGAAGGAACATATCTGGGATTCAGGGAGCACAAAGGCCTCATCTAGCTCAATCTGGAGGTGTCCGGAGAGGGCTAAGGACATTCCAGTCAAAGGTGCATGGCACAGAGATGAAAGTGAGCAACTCGCGACTGACAGCTTCATTTCAACAAATGTCTAAGGAGCCACACTTATGTACCCCACAGGGGTCTAGGACCTAGAGATGTGTTCTAGACACTGACACCTTGATGGTTCATAAATGAAACACAAAGGCAGAAGCTAAGTTGCAGGCACAGATTTGCAGTAGAGTTGCTTCTCACCAAAGCAACTCTAGGAATTGCTCCACCAATGGGAGCTGCAATGATAATCTGTCCTCAGTGGTTTAAACAGAAAAAAAAAAGTGGGCTGCAATAAATGGAAACTTTGTTACAAATTTGAAAACTAAATAGTGCCCTTTTTTTTTGCCTCTTAGATATTTTATTTTATTTTATTTTATTATTTTTTAAATTATACTTTAAGTTCTAGGGTACATGTGCATAACGTGCAGGTTTGTTACATATGTATACTTGTGCCATGTTGGTGTGCTGCACCCATCAACTCATCAGCACCCATCAACTCGTCATTTACGTCAGGTATAACCCCCAATGCAATCCCTCCCCCCTCCCCATGATAGGCCCCGGTGTGTGATGTTCCCCTTCCCGAGTCCAAGTGATCTCATTGTTCAGTTCCCACCTATGAGTGAGAACATGCGGTGTTTGGTTTTCTGTTCTTGCGATAGTTTGCTGAGAATGATGGTTTCCAGCTGCATCCATGTCCCTACAAAGGACACAAACTCATCCTTTTTTATGGCTGCATAGTATTCCATGGTGTATATGTGCCACATTTTCTTAATCCAATCTGTCACTGATGGACATTTGGGTTGATTCCAAGTCTAATACCATTCAGGACATAGGCATGGGCAAGGACTTCATGTCTAAAACACAAAAAGCAACGGCAACAAAAGCCAAAATTGACAAATGGGATCTAATTAAACTAAAGAGCTTCTGCACAGCAAAAGAAACTACCATCAGAGTGAACAGGCAACCTACAGAATGGGAGAAAATTTTTGCAATCTACTCATCTGACAAAGGGCTAATATCCAGAACCTACAAAGAACTCAAACAAATTTACAAGAAAAAAACAAACAACCCCATCAAAAAGTGGGCAAAGGATATGAACAGACATTTCTCAAAAGAAGACATTCATACAGCCAACAGACACATGAAAAAATGCTCATCATCACTAGCCATCAGAGAAATGCAAATCAAAACCATGATGAGATACCATCTCACACCAGTTAGAATGGCAATCATTAAAAAGTCAGGAAACAACAGGTGCTGGAGAGGATGTGGAGAAATAGGAAAACTTTTACACTGTTGGTGGAATTGTAAACTAGTTCAACCATTATGGAAAACAGTATGGCGATTCCTCAAGGATCTAGAACTGGAAGTACCATATGACCCAGCCATCCCATTACTGGGTATATACCCAAAGGCCCAAAGGATTATAAATCATGCTGCTATAAAGACACATGCACACGTATGTTTATTGCGGCACTATTCACAATAGTGCTCTTTAAATATTATAATTAGGGAAAATTATTGCAGCCCAGTATTAAGGTATTAAATTATTTCTTTTGAACTTTAGTTAATGATGACTAATGATTCGTCCCATGCAAGCTCGATACTACAGTTAGTGGAGAATACTCTAAATCATCCAGGGGCTGATCATTCTTCTAAAGGTCTGCTCTATTTTTGTGTGGTTGTGATTGAATAGTAGATCTGCCCTTCCACCCACATCATCATTAAATTCTCCATCTCCTCTGCCACTCACCTCATCAGAAAAAAAGTAAGACATAAAATTGATGAATTGTTTACTGAAAAAAGAATATCAGAGTTAACCCCTGTCACCTTCCCATCCCTCTAGCTTACGATTCTGTGCCTGACAGTGTCCTCAAGGGAGAGTTTTGGGGAGGAAGCTGGGTAGCCCTCTCATCCATCAATCTCAAGGGTTAGGAACATTCCATAGACAGCCCGTGCCTCCTTCACTGTCTATTAGGGAATGTGCCATCATGAATTATGAAGACCCACGAGAACGTTTGTGCTGCTTCAGCTGTACCTTCCTGTGGCTTAGGAGGATGGGGAAGTGACCTTTTCATTTTCCTATGGGATCATCTAGCAACAGATTCTGCTTTTACATGATTCAGAGATTTAACCATTTGTTTAAAGGAATGCATGTGGAGACAGACACAGGTATGAGAGAGAATGAAAAATCTGACTCAGTTGTTGTCTTCCTTTTAGAAAATTAATAAAATAATAATAATATCAGTTACCACGTATTGGTCTCCTACTCTGGGCCAGGGCTGTGAAAATGTTTTTGGAGGTATTAGCTTATTTGACCAACTTCAACTACCCTGGAAGGCAGACATTACTTTTCTCATTTTAAAGATAAGAAAACCGAGGCTCAGAGCAATTAAGGCAATTGTCGCAAACAGTGGTAGTATGGGCTTTAAATACAAGTAGTCATTGCTAAAGCCTATTCTTTTTAACATACCACCCTTCTACCACCTCCAGAGACGTTTTATTTTATTTTATTTTTATTTTTTATTTTTGAGATGGAGTCTTGCTCTGTCTCCCAGACTGGAGTAGAGTGGCACAATCTTGGCTTGCTGCAACCTCTGCCTCCCAGATTCAAGTAATTCTCCTGCTTCAGCCTCCCAGGTAGCTGAGATTGCAGGCACAAGCCACCCTACCCAGCAAATTTCCTTATTTTTATTTTTATTTTTTTGTATTTTCAGTAGAGACAGGGTTTCACCATGTTGGCCAGGCTGGTCTTGAACTCCTGACCTCAAGTGATCCACCAGCCTCAGTCTCCCGAAGTGCTAGGATTACAGGTGTGAGCCACCGTGCCTGGCCTCCAGAGACATTTTAATCAATTATGTTAAGTTTTATTGAGTGTCTACTGCACGCCAGCCTCTGCCAGAGGCTCGGGCTCTGAGCTGCATAAAACATACTCTCTCTGGAAGAGCTTATAGTTCAGCTGAGAGAAAAGACAAGTCCACTGAGGAGCAAAACCTAGATGAGATATGAGTGCAAGGACCCATAGGCTTCGAGAAGGCCTGTTGGGGGAACCAGCCCTGTTGGGGGAAATGGAGGAGTCTTTGAATTGGGCTGGGATTCTGTATGGGGTTTTGACTAGGTGGGGCTTTGACTGGAGGAGGTAAGTCATACGGAAGGTCCAGCTTGAACAAAGGCTGAGAGGTGGGGAATGTATTTGGGAGATAGTGAGTCATCCAAGTGGTTCAAGCAGAGAGCGATTGTAGGAGTGAGGTTAGATATGTTACCCAGAACCCCAGAACGAAAGCTGGAACTGGACAGAGGCACAGTCTGTTTAATCAGGGGATAGGCATGATGAGAGAAGTCCTTTAAAATGACAAATCCAGCTACTGGCTGGAGGCTGAGAAGGCTGATAGCACACAGGGAGCAGTGGCCAAGCTGGCCTTCAAAGTCATATTAACTAACACCAAAGCCTGGGTTATGCCCACTGCACCACATTGCCTTCCTCATCTCCTTACACCTCAAATAGGGGCTCCAGTAGTTCAAAAATACTGAGATCTCAGCCCAGGAAGGTGATACTGGGAAGTGGGTGGCTGGTGGGGATTCCACAAGCCCTGTCCACTTACTTGAGGTGGGACTGAAGAAAGAAGGAGTTGCTGTCAGCCTATGAACCCCTTGAAGGCAGCAGCTGTGTCTCTCGCACCAACCACCAAGCCTGGTGCATAGTCAGTGCTCAAAAAAATTACTGAAAGAATGGATCATATGCACACAAACACACATACACACATACCCAGGCATGCACATGCATACACACACATACACATATATGCAAACACATACATGCACAGAAACACATACACACACCATCATACACATACTTCCAAAGTTCCATAGTGGAAGAAAGAAGGGAAGTTAAAAGGAAATAAATACATTAGGAGGAGGAAGTGGTTTGAGGCAGGGAGAAGGAAGGAGTGGAATCCAGGAAGGCTTGGGAAGCAGGGCTACATTCCAGTCCCATTCCCACCACTTCCTCCTGGTGTGATCTTTGCTTAGTAGCTTAACTACATAGCCTCAGTGCCTCACCTGTAAAATCACAGTACCAAGTTGATAGGGCTGTTGTGAGATTTAGAGAGGACAACCCACGTGAAATGCTCAGCCAAGCACCTGACTCCTGATAAACAGAGATGTAAGGTGCTGAATACGAGATATGTGAGACTCACTGGCCATGGGAGGTGCTCTAGAGCTGTCAGCTCCCTTTCCTCCTCTTTGTATGTTTAGTTCAGCCTCAAGGCCTGTGGGACTGAATCTACAACTTCCAATCTTGGCATGCTGAAAGAGGACTCTACTCATTTGCTGAGAGTATAACTTAGCAGAAAGGGATTCACCAAACTGAGCTAAAAAGCTGCCCTGACAGTCTTAAATGAATCCTTGCCTCTCGTCCTGGATGTACTTCTCTTTGCTTAAATTTTGCTGCACAAATATGGTTTGGAAACATTGAGAGGTAATGGAACTTCACATATGATAGAATCAATTAAATTAATCTCTCCCCAAAAGCATCAGGTAGACAAATTGAACCAATGCAATTAAAGAGATTGCTTTTGCCTCTCCTTTAAGTTGTCATTTTGTATAAAGTAGCTCCCAACATCATCAAACTGTTGGTTTTCTCTCGGATGAATAGACACAAGTTAAGTCAGTTCTTAGAAAAATCTTTCCCTCCCAGGCTTTCTATTCTGAAAACAACAGGCTAAAGATTAGCCCAGAAGGTAAACAGTAGCTGGAAGCTGGGAGCTGTGTTCAGTCCCTACTAAGCAACAGGCCCTGGGAGCTGTGTTCAGTCCTTACTAAGCAACAGGCCCTGGGAGCTGTGTGCAGGCCCTACTAAGCAACAGGCCCTGGGAGCTGTGTTCAGTCCCTACTAAGCAACAGGCCCTGGGAGCTGTGTGCAGTCCCTACTAAGCAACAGGACCTGGGTTCTTTGAGCGCTGGGTGTGGTTCTTCATTTTTGCACCACAGGCTTTAACTCAGTAGTTGGTGCAAAAGGTTGGTTGGTGATTGGTAATGGGCTAATTTTTTCCATTGCTAATTTGTAAGTGATTTGGACCATCCTTTTCCATTCTTTAGGCCTCAATTATCTCATCTTATCAATGGGCAGAAGATTATTTTAGGGACCTGTTCAGAGCTGATAATCCCTGACTTGTCTTCAGTAAGCTAGATGTGTCATGAAGTTTCCAGTGACTCTCTGCTTATCCCGTTGACTCTCCAAGTTACTGGGAACATTTCCATCAGCTTCCCACTGGCCCGAATACAGCCACGTGGCCACATCGAACCACAAGGGAGGCAGAGACTTGCAGTATATTCCAGGTGGCCACATCTCCAGCTAATGTGAAAATTTTGTTATTAAAGACAGGAGGAGGTGGGAACGTCTACTGGGAGCAGTCTCAGCTTCACAGGTCCTAAAGGAAATGTCACAAAGATTCTTCCCCCATGAATGGGATCACAGCCCTTGTAAAAGGGCTCCAGGGAATTAGTGAGGCCCTGTTGGCCATTCTGTCTACTGCTGTGTGAGGCCACAGTGTTCATCTTCTCTGGAAGATGCAACAACAGGCACCATCCTGGAAGCAGAGAACAGCCCTCACCAGACACCAAACCTGCCAGTGCCAGCATCTAGAACTGTGAGAAGCAGATTTCTATTATTTATAAATTACCCAGTCTGTGGTATACGCTGGTATTATATCAGCATAAACTAACCAAAGTATTTCCTGGTTTTATTTTATACTTGTTGTCCCCATTGTCTCTCTGTACATCTGTGATCTTGCAATGACTGTCCACACCACAAGTTTTCAAAGGAATCCCTGAATCTAAGTTTACAGTCTTTGGATAATCTCAGTGACAATCAATATTTATACAGCTTTATGGACTTTCTGAAGTACTTTTACATGTATTATCCATTAGATCTTGGAGAGAGCCTTGCAAAGCCTTTAAGACTAACCTCATTGTCATCATCATGATAATTGTCATCATTCTGATCACCTCCGTTTCATAGACGCAAAACCTGAGGCTCAGCAAGGTTAAATAACTTGCCCAATGGAAGCCAAGATTTGAACTCAGTTGTGTCTGATTTGTACACACGTGTAGTCTCAAAGAGCAAAGAGATGGATAATTGCATGAGTTAAGAAAACCCTAGGTAGACCGGTAGCTTCTCCTTTTGCCCCAGTCCATCCGTAAGTTTGGTCAAATCTTCAGGGAGATGTGGTGTCATCAAAGCCCTCTGGAGAATCCACAGAGAGAGACGACCATGCCAGGGTTGCCTAGGAATTCCATGCAAGTAAAGGAAGCTACACAGATTGCCCATTTACCACTTTCTCTAAATCCATCATTTATTGGATGGCAGCGTTCTCTTTGGTCACAGCAGCTTGAAAGCAACCCAAAGGCCACTCGCATGTCTAAGTCGCCCAAGTCTACTGAAGATTGGAATGATCAAGGTGAAAAGTCTCTGTCACCTAGGAAGGAAGCCTGTGTTCCATTTAGGAAAAAAGTGTTTCTCTTACATATTATATAACCCCAGAGAGGCAGTTGCTTAGCAACTGAGCCCAGTTGACTGGGCTGGGAGTAGTTATTAACTCTTCCTACAGTTAACCAACATTATTGAGTCTTCCTGGAAGGCCACCAGCCACCCCATTTCCATAACAGAAAGCTCATGCCTTTCATTTGTCGCTACACCAGGACCCCTCCTGTCTGTCTTCTCAGCAGAGTTGCAGTTCTCTCCTCCTGCGAAGCATGACAACATATGCACAATGTTACTTACTCACCTGGTAAGACCAGCCTCAGGCTTTCCCCAACCTGCGAAAACCCACTTGGCCATTTTAGTTACATGAAACTGAACACCTGTCATGCAATAGAAGGTAAATGTACACGTAGCAATGTGAAAAAAATTACGTTGTCAATGAGCATTTATGGAGCGAGTACTATGTGCCAGTAGCAGGCTTGGGTGCTGGGAATCAATAGGGAACAAGATAGTGCCTCACACTAATGGACCTTACATTCTAGTGGGGGAGATAGAATGAAAAGAAATAAATAACAAGAAAAAAATAAAGCACTCTGATTGTGGTGAGTGTTGTGAAGGAAATAAAATAAGATGATATGAAAGAAACAGTGTCTGTATGGAAGGGTTGTATCTACACCTAAATCTATCTACATGCACCTCTGTAAGATGTATCAGCAAACAAGATGCATCCACATGCCGTATGCACTGTGTTGCTGACAATAGGGATTTTCCATTCAATGTTAGTGTTGCAAGAGCCTTAGAGCTGATCTTGTTTACTCTCTAAAGTCTTTCCTATTGCAGCAGAGTTACCATCTGATCCAACCAGTCACTCAAGCAGTAACCGGGGAGACGTCCTTGAGGCTCTCTTCTCCCCTTTCCCCACATTTTATCTATCAGCAAGTCTACGGACTTTAACTTCAAGATAGACCTTGAACCTGTTGCTTCTCCCTATCCACACAGGGTCCACTCAAGTCCAAGCCACCATTCTGCCTCACTGAGATGAGTATAGCTTTCTGCCTGGTCTTTCCCTACCATTCATTCTCCACCCAGCAGTCAAAGTGAGTTTTCAAAATTGAAGGTGAGACCCCATGACACAATCCTCTGCTTAACACCTCTCAATGGCTTCCTTCCCACTGTTCTTAAGTTGCCTCCAACTTTTGCTGCAGGACTGTGTGTATTCTGGAGCCTGACTTTGTCTTTCACCCCATTTCTGACCAGGCTTGCCCTCATGTGCTATGCTCCGGCTACACTGGCCTTAGTTCTTACTCAGACCGAGTGAGGTCATTGTATTAGGGTGTTCTTGCACTGCTATTCAGAAATACCCGAGACTGGGTAATTTATAAAGAAAAGAGTCTTAATTGGCTCATGGTTCTGCAGATTGTATAGGAAGCATAGCGGCTTCTCCTTCTGGGGAGGTCTCAGAAAACTCACAAAACTGGTAGAAGATGAAGGGGAAGCAGACACATCTTCCATGGCCAGAGCAGGAGCAAGAAGAGAAAGGGGAGGTGCCACATACTTTTAAACAACCAGATATCAAGAGAACTCACTATCATGAGACCAGTACCAAGAAGATGGTGCTAAACTATTCATGAAGGACCATCCCCTTGATCAACTCTCCTCCCACCAACTCTGTCTCCAACACTGGGGATTACAATTTGACATGAGATTTGGGCAAGGACACAGCTCAAAACCATATCACTCATTCCTTCCTCGGGGCTTTGCACATGCTGTTTCCTTTGTTCTTGACCTGATAACTCCCTATTCATCCATCAGATGTTAGTTTAAAGGTTAATGCCTCATAGAAGCCTTCCATGACCACCTGATCTCAGCACCCTGATTGATGCTTTTACAGCATTTATTTCTATTTGTAATCACACACACACACTAAATATATATGTATATACACACACACTCACATACATACACATACGTATACATACACACACATATTAACTTACTTATTGTCTTTCTTCTCTGATATATTGAGCATGGAGACCATTTTGTCACTGTATCATCAGACATCATCAGATTCCACCCCAGGGCTTGACACATAGTGATAATTTTTACATATTTCTTTTTGCTAAATAAGTGAATAAATATGACGTAATAGAATAGCTAGAATATATTGAGTGCTTACTATATTACAAGCACAGTGCCAAACACTTTACATATTATGATCTCATTTAATCTTCATGGTAACCCAGTGAGACAGGCAGGAGTACCCCCATTTTAGAAATGACTAAGCTGAGATTACAAAAGAGGCGCTGATAAGACCAAGGTCACATAGCTAGGCAGTGGCGAGGCTGAAATTAGAACTAAGCTTCCTCTGACTTTCCAGGTTGCGCTTTCAAGTCACTATATAATTCCTAATACTCCGAAGAGTTTTACCACACTTTTGTCACTTCCTCTTTGCTTTATCATGTGAGGAATATTTAACTCATTGGCAGTGTATCAAAGACAGCTTGAGAGTTTGAGGTGGCACTTCAGGTAAGCCCAGTCTGGCTGGTCTTGCAAAGTCAGGCAAAGTCCAGTTATGTGAACAATCAGAGCAGAGCAGACAAAAGAGTGAACCAAAATAACTCCCCACACTGAGTCATTCCCAGTTGTGCCTGGGAGGCTTTGCAGCGCAGAGCATCTTTCTATTTCTTTATGTCCTGTCCGGCACCAACTGTTATTAAAAAGAATATGTCAGTGGATGTAGCTGACCCCAACCAGTTCTGGAAGCTGAGGGAACTTGGTTTGGATTAAAATAAGATAATTCAAACTGCACCATTTACTGGGCACTTAGGATGTGCTGAACATTTAAGTAAGACCTTTACATGCGTTTGTCCCTCTGGGTGGGAGCTACTCCTGCTCCTATTTGACAGGTGAGGATACAGAGAAATGCAGTTGCTTGCTTTGGTTGCACAGCTTGTAAGTAGAGGTGTTGGGATTCAAATCAAGGTAGGTAAAAGTCCAGAGTGCAAGCTCTTGACAATTGTATTCTATTTCCTACACTACCAGGAACACCTCCTCCCCATGATCCCTCAACTCTTTTCTAAGAGCCTAGTACATATTATGTCCAATGGTTGATTCATTGGTGATTCCAAAATGTCATCAGCTTGGCCAGGATTAAAATTACAGTGGATCACAAACAGTTGACCTGCAATCCAATCTTGCCAACCAGTGACTGTAATGCCAGGCTTTCTGAATTCAGGGGTAAGGATAGAACTCCATGTGCACATTTAATCTACATCTTCTTAACTTCAGGATGCCCTCGTTATAACAAAGATCTGCAGGATAATCATGCTAGACAATACCATTGTCTTCCATTTGCATCGCACTGCCAATAACATTTGCTTTTGTAAAGGCCAAAAAGAACAACAGAATGTGCTATCTTGTGTAATAGCACCAAGGGTTTCAAAAAGACCTTGGTTTTCCCATCTGTGACATAGGAATTATGGGAGTATGGTGGTATATGAGGTTGCTTTCAACCCGAGTTCTTGCCTGCAAGCTTTGAGCTTGCTCTTTCCTGAGCTTACAATGCCTTTCTCTCTCCCATCTTTACATTGCTGAGTTTTACTCAGCCTTTGGGATCCAGGAGGAATCATCTCCTCCAGGAAGCCTCCCCTGACTCCCAGTCTGGGTCAGGTGCATCCCTGGACTTCTGTGTCTTATCCCTATCACAGGACACATTGCTCTTTGTCAAAATTGTTTATAAACCCAACCTCCAACCAGCCTCTGAGTCTCTTGCAGGCAGTGATTTCATTCTGGTTAACTTCTTTCCCTCATTAACTAGCACAGTTCCTGACATCCAGGAGATACCCAACACGAGTGTACTGCACACACATCACCATGAACTCCAGCATGGTAATTATTCCTGGAAGAATTTAGTCCAAATAGCAACAGACAATTGAGCAGAATTGAAGGCCATGGGAAGCCTGAATATCATGGAGACTCAAGAAGCATATAGAAACATAAAGAGAAAATTGCTTTTCGAAATTGTAACAAAACAAAGAAAAGATTTGCACAGGCTGTTAACAGAGGATTCCTTGGTGCAGTGGGATGAGGATGGGATAATTAACTTTCTCAACACATCTTCCAAATGTTCAAAAATGTCTAATAAAGAAAAAAAAAGCAAATTATAAAAAAGAATACCTTTCTCATTTATGCATTTTCCACTATTTTAGGACAAGGTACACCATGTGATAGCAGAACCACATCAGGCCAGGGTCAGCCATTGGTCTAGGCAAAAACTTGCTTTGTGATCTTGGGTATGTTACCTCCACTCCCTGTGTTGAACATTCTTCATCATTTAAAAAGGGAGACAGGCTGGGATATTCACCAAGGGCTCCAATTCGTATACATGCTGAAGCATTACACCGTATTTGTTTGATGTGAATTTTTTCCAGTGACAAACTGGGAGTTTTTCTCCCTGGGGAATTCTCTTACTTTCCCATGTTCAAAGACACACAGACTACTCACAATTCCCTGCTGTTGTAAAAGCAATTTGTCTTCATTATCCTAAACCTTTCAGCACTTCTTGAAACCTCTTTTTATATAGGAAAAAAAAAATGTTCCCAATGTGATCACAGGAGATAAATCTGCGATTTCACATTTCAAAAAGTAATCAAAATACTCCCTGCTAGAGTAGATACTCATTACGATTTACAGTGAGCTCTTGAAATCATCTTTATCTTCTCCCTGCATCTGTCCAGAAGGATTGTTTCTATTTGGGACAGGAATGCTTAAAAGGGTGGAGGGCAAACATGAAGCAGTCCCCTTAGTGTGACGTTGATGCTTCATGTATGGTTCCTTTATATATCTATTTTATTATCTTGGGTTGACCAGATAGCTCTTTTGCATAATCTCTCTGTCTTCATCCAATTAGAATCTGGGAAATGCAGGAAGGATGTTTAAAAGACTTTGGAAATGGGCCTATTTTACCCATTAGGCCCTGAGGCCTACAAGCTTTTTAAGAGCCCATGAAAATCCCTGAGAGCTGAAAATAATATATTGGCTCCAAAATAGTAAAAGAAAACTGCAAAAGCAAAATTAATAAAGGCTTAAATTAAATGCCTCCACAACACGCCGTTATATCAACCTCAGTGTTTTCTAAATTTAGTGTTCATAAAAGTTTCATTATATTTGAAAAGAGTTGATGAGTTAGAGTCTCATCTCACAAGAATTCCTGCGTATGCTTGATGATTTTCAAGAAATTATAGGTATATATAAATTGAGAGAGTTACTGGTAACAATATAATTTCAAAAACATAACTTTAATACTTCTTCTTAAATGTTACAATAAGAATTCTTTAAATTTGTATGCTATGACGTGAGTGTGAGACTCCAAAATAATACTGCTTAGATTAAATCAAGGTCTTAAAATGGCTTTGCATAGGATGGGTTGATGAATGGACAGGTTGATGGAGAGATGGCAGGATGGATTGGTGGACAGATTAATGAATGGATTCATCAACAGGTGGATGAGTGGACAGGTGTATGTAAGGATGGATGAACATGTGGGTGGATGGATGGACAGATAAAAGGATGCATTGATGAAAGGATGGACAGGATGTGATGAACAGATGAATGGATAATGGAAGGATGGATGGATGGATGGATAGATTCATCAATAGGAGGATGAGTGGAAAGATGATTGGATGAATGGACAGGTGTATGGATGAAGAGGTGGGTAGATGGATGGACAGATAACTGGATGCATTGATGAATGGATGGACAGGGGATAATGGGCAGACGAATGGATGGATGGATAGATGGATGGATGGATGGATGGATGGATGGATGGATGGATGAAGTGACTTGCTTAATATCACTCAGTGAGTTAGTGGATGTGCCCTGACTCCTGTCTTTCGAGCTGTCATTAAAGACATTTAAATTTAGTCACAATCACTTGAACACAAGGACTGGAAGTGTCCTGTGAGGCCAGATGGTACAACTTGCTCATTTTGCAGATTAGGAAACTGAGGCTCAGAGAAGGCAAATGACTTAGTTGATGGCAGATTATTTTTTATTTCCAACTTCTATTTTAAGTTCAAGGACACATGTGCAGGATGTGCAGGTTTGTTACATAGGAAAACGTGTGCCATGGTGGTTTGCTGCACGGATCATCCCGTCACCTAGACATTAAGCCCAGTATCCATTAACTATTTTTCCTGATGCTCTCTCTCCTCCCATCCCCGACCCTCCAACAGACCCTAGTGTGTTTTGTTCCCCACCATGTGTCCATGTGTTCTCATAATTCAGCTCCCACTTATAAGTGGGAGCATGCAGTAGTTGGTTTTCTGTTTCTGCATTAATTTGTTGAGGATAATGCCTTCCAGCTGCATCCATGTCCCTGCAAAGGACATGATTGCATTCCTTTTTATGGATGCATGGTATTACATGGCATATATGTACCACATTTTCTTTATCCAGTCTACCACTGATGGGCATTTAGGTTGATTCCATGTCTTTGCTATTGTGAATAGTGCTGCATAGAACATACACATGCATGTATCTTTATAATAGAATTATTTATATTCCTTTGAATGTATACCCAGTAATGGGATTGCTGGGTCAAAGGCTATTTCTGGGTGACAGATTTTCTTTATTCTCATTAAACAAGAGGTTGTTGCTTAAATGTTTGCCTCTTAGAGAGACCTGACATGGACCTATTGCTCAAACATCCTATGTATTTACAGGATAATGTTTTACAACTGATGACAACTCACTGGTAAACTCACAGGCCTCTGTCTTGCCACACCCCAGGATCTTTTTCTGCACACTTTCCATGCTTTCTCCTGCAGAAGGCAAGGTGGTAAATGGCAGTGTTGGGTCTGGATGCAAGCCACTTTGTTAACTGGGGAGAAACATGTCTGCTTAATTCACAATTGGGTCATTTTATTATTAGCACACACTCAGTTCCTTTACGAGTCTTTCAGATATTGATTGAGACATGGCAGGAAAAAATAAAAAGAAAGCTCTTGATTCCTTAACATGCTGGACTTCTCTGTGACTTTTCTCTTGGCGAACATCTCCTGACGTTCCTTTGGCAAGTCCCCACCTCCCACTTTCAGTCCACGTGTTGGAGGAGGTCAGGGCTGGCCAGTCAGGGTCCTACATGGTTTCGGCCCCAGTGACTTGTTCACAGATGAGCACATAAACCAAGGCTGACTATATACTTAATCCTCTCCACAACCCTGTGAAATGGGTACCATTATAAACCCCTGTTAAAGATGAGAAAACTGAGGCACAGAGAGATGAAATAATTTGCCTGAGATAAGTGGCAGAGATGGGATTTGAACTCAAGCAGCCTGATTTTAAGTCAGCGTGCTTAACCTATAATCATCCTGCCTTTTAGTACTTGATGTATAGTATGTCCTCCAAAAATACCAGTTGATGGGTTTTGTAGGTGCTAAAATGTATACATATATATCTTTGCTCCCATCAAGTGCATAATTTATAACTTGAAAGTGAGTTAATCCCTGGGATACTTGGACTCAATAACCTCATGTAACTTTACACATATGACAACTTGTTTACCTGAAAATTTGCTTCTTGGTAACCTCAGCTATGTGGAAACCACCAAGAACTAACAATGGGTGAAGAATAAAAACCTCCAAATGGCAAATGGTCAAAGTGGGTTTTAAAACTGGCGAAAGTTTTTCTTTTCTTTTCTTTTCTTTTTTAGTGTGGAGTCTTGCTTGGTCGCCCAGGCTGGAGTGCAGGGGCGCGATCTCAGCTCACTGCAAGCTCTGCCTCCTGGGTTCACGCCATTCTCCTGGCTCAGCCTCCCGAGTAGCTGGAACTACAGGGGCCACTCACCACGCCCGGCTAATTTTTTTGTGTTTTTAGTAGAGTCGGGGTTTCACCGTGTTAGCCAGGATGGTCTCGATCTCCTGACCTCGAGATCCGCCTGCCTCGGCCTCCCAAAGTGCTGGGATTGTAGGCGTGAGCCACCGCGCCCAGCGGAAGTTTTTCATGGAAGAGTCCCTCTTTCTGATTTTTCATATTACAGTTGTCTGTCAGTATCCACCTAAGACTGGTTCCAGGACCCCCAAGGATACCAAGATCCATGGATGCTCAAGTTCCTTATAGAAAATGGAGTAATATTTGCATATAACTTATGCACATCATCTCAAACACTTTAAATCATCTCTAGATTATTTATAATACCTGATAGAATGTAAATGCTATGTAAATAGTTGTTATAGTATATTGGTTTTTAAATTTTGTTTGTATTATTTTCTATCATTGTATTGTTATTTTCATTGTTTTTAAAAAATATTTTCAATCCACAGTTGGTTGAATACTCAGATGAGAAGCTCTCAGATACAGAGGGAAGATTGACTGTATTTATATGTGAATGTTATCTGCTTTCTCAGCTCAAAGTAATTTAGAAAATGGTAATCTGGGAGGAATTAAGTGTAGCATCGTGGAAAGAGTCTTTGACTCAAGAGTCAGACTAATCCAGATGCAGATCCCAGTCAGGGAACATAAAGTACCAGACAAGTCAAGGACTTCACTTCTCTGAGCTTCAGTTTCCTCATCTGTGAAATGGTGGCAATAATGGTATCGACCTCATAATATTGCTTCAAGGAGGACATTAAGTCATTGGTGTAAAGTGCAAATAGTAGGTCCTTGACAAATAATATCCATTTTCATTGACTATTGACAAGTTTTTATTCCTTCCCAGACTCATATTTCTCATTTATAAACTATGATTTATAACAAAAATCCTCCTGGACCATTTCACAAAGTTGTTGAATAGCAAAGTAAGGTAATGGAAATAAAAGTGTTTTGTAAGTGGTCTCTTAAGTATAAGGCAGAATTACATTTATTAGTGCTAGAGCAGTAGAAATTATACTATTGTTAATATTTCCTACTACTATTAATCATCATTATGACTACTGCTATTATTTTTACTGCTGGTACTATAAAAGAATACTGATATTGGCCCTTAGATTCCTGCATTCTCTCACAATAATCTCCTGGGTTAAGACTGACCACACTTGGCGTGAACACTTAGAGCCATGGCTTTTCTGTTGAACCTGAACTAACTGCACCTCCTTTGTTGCAGAAAAGAATTAGACAAGGGTTCCTTTGTGCAAGGAGACACAGACATAAACCAACGATGGAGTACAGAGTGGCGAATACCTAGCATAGTACCCGCTCAGCACATGGGAACAGTGCTAATCGTGACTTAGTACAAGGGAGTGTTAGGTTATAGATGACTGCCAAGTCATGTTTAGAGAGCTTCAGCTTTCACTTTTGCTCTTAGGACACTCTCTCTTGGAATCCAGCTCCCATGCTGGGAGAAGCCCAAGTCACATGAGGGAAAACTTATATGCTCGGGTGACAAGCAGCTCAAGCTACCAGACACTCGGCTGAACCCCTTGGAGGCTCAGAGATGATTTGGCTCTTTTCAATACCACGGTGAGCAGAAGAATCTCCATGCAGAACTCAGTCAAACCACAGAATCATGTGAGACAATAATATTTGTTATTTTAAGCCACTAAATTTCGGGGATGGTTTGTTATGCAACAATAGTTAACTAAAACAAAGTGGGTATGGGTACTCCAATGTGATGCCCGTAACTCAGCTTAGACAGGCAGGGAAGGCTCCCTGGAAGAGGGTACATGTGCAAATCATATGAGATTTGCTGGTTATGCAGATGAAGAGCAGTCCTAGCTCTTCTCAGTTATGGGTGAACCCTCTTCTCTACATGATACATTTTGAGTCCAAGGCAGGTCAGCAATGAGGACCAGAATTTTAAATTCTCCTCTCACCTGGATAATTGTTTCTCCTCTTTAGGGATCAGCCCCACTTCCCTGGCTTTAAATCAAAATGACAGGGCTTCCAAATTGGTTCAGGTTCTCATGCATTTGTAAAAATGTCTTTTGCTGGAAAAGGCTTGGTATATCTAATTTCTGCCCCAAGCACATTTTTATAGTTCAGCTATATTATAAATGTCATTTAATTTACCCAGCAATGTTGGCCCTACATTAAACCGAGAGCCAGTGATAATACATATAAGATTCTTTTTGTGCAGTCTGATCAGGGTTTGGGAGGTGGGGAGGGGTGGATTTAATCATCATTTGCCCAAATTTATATTCTTTCCCTCTCTCTGTTGCTTTTTTCTGTGTTCTAGACACTATGGGAAGCAACAAAGAAAACTTTCAAAACACCCAGCCATGTTTAAGACGGCAAGTCTGCAGATGAGTTGGAGGTTTTAGACACAGCCAAAGGGTCAAAGGCTGGGAATCTGGTGGACGTTTTAGCAAGTGTAGAGCATCAGCCTCCCTTCCATTGCAATCGAAAAGAAATTGCACCAGGAGCGGTGGGCTTGGTGGAATGGAATTCAAATTGATGTGGTCTGGTTCTGTGTCCCCACCCAAATCTCATCTTGAATTGTAAGGCAAATTGTAATCCCCATGTGTTGGGAGAGGAATCTCGTGGGAGGTGATTAGATCATGGGGGTGGTTCCGCCATGCTGTTCTCATGATAGTGAGTGAGTTCTCACAAGATCTGAGAAGGGGCTTTCCCCCCTTCACTTGGCACTTCTCTTTCCTGCCACCATGTGAAGATGGACATGTTTGCTTCCCCTTCTGCCATGATTATAGGTTTTCTTAGGCCTTCCCAGCCATGCAGAACTGTGAGTCAATTACCTCTTTCCTTTATAATTTAACCAGTCTCAGGCAGTTCTTCATAGCAGCGTGAAAACAAACTAATATACAAATTGTCCCTGACCTTAGCGGGGAGGCTAGGAGAGGTGACCCTATCTTAAGCTGGGAGGTGTGGGATATAATTAACTCCTTCAAATCCTATCTGTGAGGACCTCCTAAATGATTCCTCTTTTGTCTTTAATGCTCTCATTTTCACTTCATAGACAGCATTATCAAACCCAAAAATCCCCTCCCCTGCTCCTTAGCACAGCTGAGAATAAGCCCCCAACACCTCCCAGCAAGTCCTCCCTGCCCTACAGGATCAGGGCCTGGCCACTGACAATGATTCTCTGCTTGATCAAACTTTAATCAGGCCCCTGAGCCTTCTTCTAGGCCAATTTGTGCACTTCCTTGTGGAATCCAATTTTAGAAAAGAAGCTGCTAAATCACTTTAGCAAGAACCCCACGCTCTGGATATCTGATCACCTTCTATATCTGATCAGGTCCCTCATCCTCCACCATCCCCAGGTGATGTCTGATCATGCTGGCATGCCTTCAGCAAGAATACTGTTAGGTGGATTTAAGAGAATCTCTTTTACCCCTGATGTTTCCTTTCAGTAGTTTTCCATCCACTAACTTCCCCGCCCCTACTTTGCACCTTGGGTATAAATTCCAAATTTCCCATTCGTATTTGGAGTTAGCCCAGTCTCCCCCCCTGCAAAATCCCATTGCAGTGGTTCTCATCAGAGTGATGGTTCTGAATCAAGTTTGTCTTATTATGCTTTAACAAGTATTAACAACTGAATCATTGTTTTTCTTTAACACTTTCTCTTAACTTCATTTTGCCCACTTCATTCTCTGTTCAGGATATTCTGGCCACACTGGCTTCTTGTCAGTTCTTCAAATGCCCCAAACTCTAGGGACTTATCTCTGGTCAAACCAAGAGTTGAATCCTGAGTGCCCACAGGTCCCTGGCAGCTGCTCCCCTGCAAGTGCAGGAGCGGAAAGGAGGGCTGATGGTAGCAATAATTCATGTCAGGGAGGCTGTCCCTGGTGCACAGCAAACCAGGGTGTGATCAATCACACACTTCACAGGGCACATTTATTTGGCTCATTAAAAGAGTTAACTAGATTTTCAGGGAAGAGAGGATTCCAGGAGAGCAGGGCTACCTCTGGGGAGGGAATATGGTGGGCTAAGAGTAGATTCCCACCCCTATTCATACGACAAAGAGGTGGCAAATTCTTTTAAAGTCACATAGACACGGATATGCATGCAGGGTCTTACTAGCTGCGTAATCTTGAGAGAATTGCTTAATATCTCCAAGCCTCAGTGGCTCCTGCTGTAAAATGGAAGTGTCAAGGCCCACCCCACTGGTCTCATATGTGGCTTAAATGAGATCACGTGAGTAAAGGGTTTAGCATATGCCTGGCATATAAATGGTGGACATAATTATCATGAACAAAGGAATCATAAAAGGTCATGGCTTGGGGGTCAAATCATCCAGGTGAAGTTTACTGATAGCCTCAGAAAAATCCAGAAGGCAGCATGTACAGCTCAATCATGGGTCCGACTCAGTAGGCAGGGGTATAGCTGGGTTTCTGGGTCTTTAAAAGCTCTTCATGTGATTTTAACTCATAGTCCATTTTGGAAACTATGATTCAGCCCAGGCCACTAAATTTAGAGATGGAGAAACTAAGGACCAGAGAGGGACAGAAATGGGCCCAAGGTCACACAGCATATTTTTGGCAACCGTGTCATCTCCAGAACTCATGTCTCTGACTCTCATTGGGTGGTCTTTCTGGTAATTCATACTGAGAAATTATATGTTAGATCAAGGTGTCTGGTTGTGGTTGGTGCCCTCAAGGGCAGTGTGACAGAGGGATTCCCATTCTCTTTGAGATTCTAGATGTTCTCAGAATCTCCCAGCTCTCTTTTTAACCCCTTCACATACATAGTATCCCTTAGAATGTCTGAAGTTCATTGGAAGCCCTTAATATTGTTTAATATCACAGATTTGTTTTGTTTTGTTTTGTTTTTAGACAGTGTCTTGCTCTGTTGCCCAGGCTGGAGTGCAGTGGAGCGATCTCGGCTCACTGCAGCCTCTGCCACCCGGGTTCAAGAAATTCTCCTGACTCAGCCTCCCAAGTAGCTGGGACTACAGGCGTATGCCCCCAGGCCTGGTTAATTTTTGTATTTTTAGTAGAGATGAGGTTTCACCAGGTTGTCCAGGCTGGTCTCAAACTCCTGACCTCAGGTGATTCACCTGCCTTGGCCTCCCAAAGTGCTGCGATTACAGGCGTGAGCCACCACAGCTGCCCTCTATCAGAGATTAATAAGCCTAACCTTTTTTTTTTTCTTATTGTAGGGGTAGGCCATTGTTTCTGCCCCATTCTGCAAACATCGAATGATCTGCATGCTCTGGGGTATGCAGCCCAGCACACAAAATATTAATGGATATTTATTGAACAAATGAATGAATGTTTTGGACCAGCAAATGAATGAAAGATCACAGGAAGCATACATTTCTTGAGGGCTGGGCTAGTTTTTGTTCCAGCACCTACAGCAGAGCCTACAAAATAGACATTTATTAAATATTTGTTTATTGGGATTGAATCAGTGAATGAGATTCTGAATTTCCCATGGCCTAGTGGGAAAGAGAGATGCATAAACAAATACTAAGAATAGAGCAGGCTCGTTACTATAGCAAGGGCACCAGCCTGGTGCCATGGAAGCATTGTGGCAGAAGTGGGGCAGAGAGGGAGGCAGGCATCTGGTTAGGGATCCCAGAAGTGGGGTACAGGGGCACCCCTGCTTGGTACTAGACACTGGGTGGAGGGAACCATTGAAGACAGCCTGACTTAGGGGAATTCTAGGCCTTGTTTCAATCATGGCAAAGAGGCCCAAGAAGGAGAAAGGCAAGTGATAGGCCAATATGGGCTGCATGCTGACATTTTGTAAGAATCCAAAGTCTATATGCCCAAATTGAGGGTCATCCTATTAAATAATGGGTCTGTACTCTTCCAAAATGTCAATGTCAGGATAACTAAAACCAAGGCACTGTTTCATGGTGGAGTCTCTCTGACCCTCGGGTTGCTGAGAAACAGAACTAATTTTCCATAGTACTAGTCCTCGGAGTTGTTTTTGACAATCAAATGCAATAATGGGTACCTTCTGCCATGTGCTAAGCATAAGAAATGACTATTTATTTTTATTATTACTTAGAATAAAACTACCCCAGGACCCAAAGGAATTAATTTGTTTCTGGCCAAACCTCATTAACTGATTGTCCAAGTTTATGCTTTATGGAAATAGAGTGCATATTATTTATATCTATACACACACTCAGCTGCATCTACATAATTCTCTGCAGTTCTGCTCAGGATATATTTTCCCACATTCACAAAAGAAGGAAATGCCAACATATTGTTGCAATAATTGAAGGCAGTAACGTCGCTCTCAGCAGGCCCCTTTGGAGTTCTCTTCTGCCTCTGTGAAGTCTGGGATGGTTATTGGAGGTTCTCTTAAAGTGACATATTTATTTCACCCATTAAAGGAACATCAACTAGATTTTTTTTTTTCTTGTTGAAGTTAAGGAAGACCAAACGAGCTTGCTTTGTTTGGATAGCAACCAGGGCTCTAGGGAGTGATCTCAGGAATTCATGGCTCCCTACCCTGGTCCCTTGGAGAAAGTTGCCCCCTGCCTGGAAGTTATCAGGACAACATAGAAGTGAGGATAGGAGAGAAGAAAAGAACTATTCATACCTGGGTTTGAATAATGGTTAGATAAGTTATTTGAGGGCAAGGATGTGTTTTGTTTCTCTCTGTATCCCTAGTACTTATCAAGTGATTGGTACAGAGTAGAATGTCTAAAATAAAGAGAAAGTAGGTCTTGGATGAAAGAATGAATGCGTCATGACTCCAGCACTGTTTAGCCATCTGACCTCAGCTTCCTTATGTATAATCAAATGGCTGTTAGGCACCCTTAAAGGTTCTGCTAACAATTAAGCAAGATTCTGTAAATGAAGCCATTAATAGGGATTCTAGTATATTACAGGAGTTTGTTTCCTTCTCAGCCTTCCCAGAGGTCTGGTTTCTTTAGAACCAGGGAAGCAGTCTGGTAGAGACACAAGCACTGCTCTCTGGAAGCCTCTTGCTAAGCAGTTGCTCCTGATGTCACTCATTCACAGGTGGAAAGGCTCCCGGCAGACAAGCCACACCCTTGTGGTGCCTCCTCTAGGGTTTTGTGGCTGATCTGAGATAAACCTTGATTATGAAACAACAGCCAGAGAATGATGGTTGTACTCACTTGGACCCCTGCCTTCTGCTTGGAACCTCCATTTTATTAAATGAGATAATAACATACCTTAAATTGGGAAGGTGTGCATAGATGTGGTTGTTGTAAAGTCAATGCTCCTCATTGAATTCCCACAGAACGTTTTCTCTGTGGGGATCATAAAATTGTAAATTCTGTTCTAGCTGGTTATTATATTCCAAGGCCCCTTTCCTGTATCAAGACACTTAGGAAGGGTCATGCATTCATTTATTCACAGTGGTATCTATATCAAGTACCTAATTTGTGTGTCAGGTGCTGTGCTAAGCTCTTGATCAAAAATTTCTGATTTCTGTCTCACATCAACTCAATGAAAAAGGTGCAGTTAGTTATTTTCCTTGCACATGCGATTTCCATAAAGCACAAATATCTTGCCCAAAGTTATGCAGCCAGTAAATGATAAAGCTGGGATGCAGACTCAGGCCTTGGACCTTAAATTCTGAGGTCTTAGCCACCATCACACACCCAATGAGCACCTGCTGACTACCTGGTATGCCAAGCACTGAGCCAAATGTTGGTGACCTAGACATGAGGAGTTTCTAGTCTTCTAAGAAGATAGCCATTCATTCATACACATGCTAATAAGAATCATTTCTTGCATACTAATTAAGAACAATAACACTTCAGCATTTATTCATTCAACATGTCTGCACTTACTGAGTTTCAACTATCTGGGAGATGTAGTGTTGAGAGGTGGGGATTGGGAGATGATAAAACAGTCCTTGCCTTGGAGGGACCTCAGTCTAGAGGGGAGAAAGGCTTTCAAACACATGCACCTCTGGGGCAGTGATTAATAATGATTATAATCCATTCATTGTAAGGCAGCCACGCATCTCGTGACTGAGCTCTCGCTGTGTTCTAGCACAATTCTAGGTCCTGAGCTCAAAATAACTTCATGTGGGTACACAATGATATATATTTTTTAGAATTTCTTGTAATATCAAGTGGACTACAGACATTGCATATTTAATGATAATGATATAGTATGTTATTATATATTACATATAGTGTAAAATTATTGAGCTTCTGCTACGTACCAGCCACTATTCTACAAGTTTTACAGGGTCAGCTCATAACTCCTCACCACAATCCCAGGATGTAAGTCCATTTATCATTTTCATTTCACAGTTAAGGAAATCGAGGCCAAGAGAGGTTAAGTAATTTACTCAAGCTTACGCATTCGGATTAACAAGAAAGGCTTTCTTTAAAAACAACAACTACAAATAGCAACAACAACAAAAACTTTGTTTATAACCCCAACTGAAGTTAAAATATGCAAATTAACCTAGCATATCATTTTTTATTTATGCCATAAATTATGCAAATTTCCTTTCCTGAAGCCCTGGAAAACTAGGCTTGATTCCACATATTTTACATTAATTTCCAAGGTGGTTGGCCCCAAATTAGCTTTCCATTCTGTTAAACCTGCTTTAAAAGGGGGCATAGAAGGTGGAGGCTTGATCAGAAGTCCTTAGGGAATGAGAAGTCTTGGGAGCTCTGTCCTTCTTCCTCTGCAAATTGATTCATAGTTCAGTGGCATACTTCCATATTCAGGGCTGCCACATATGGCAGCAAAGGTTGTGCACTGCTTAATTCCAAGGGGTACCATTCACATACATGCAATATAAATAGCTCCCTCTGGAGTTGTGCAGGATGGTAGTCACATGCATTACATTCTCTATATCCATCCTGCACGGAGAGGCAAGGGAAAAATTCTATTCTCATTTTGCAGATGGAAACTGAGGCTTGAGGATATTCAGTGACTTGCTCCAGCATGACTCAACACAGAATTGGCAGAGTTGGGATCCACAGTCAGTCCTACCTCAGTCCTAAGCCTGTGCTGAGTCTCCCATTCAGAATGCTCACTCTGGGTACGTTGTTCTAAACATCTCCTTTCCCTGTTTGCATAATATTAAAACTTTGTAGAAAAATGGTTACCAAAACCATGCATGGAGCCACATGTTTGAAAAATACATTCTGTGGTCCTACTGACCTCCCTTATTGCACTTAATTCCACTGTCATCATTCCAGATGAATCTCTCATGGGAAAAGAGGAGAGTTCCTGGGACCCCATCTTGAGGCTTCTTTTCATTTTCCACTCCAACCTGATTTTCAATGCCTGGATCACTTTTAAATGCCTAAATACACCAGTTTATGAGGCTCCCTCTTTTCTAGCTCTCTATCACCCCCAACTCCTACTCTAAATAATTTTTTCCTAAGTCAGGTTTACCCAAATAATGTGAAGATTGCACATTTTTTGCAAAGGCTTTTGTGTTCTATGTCCAAACACTTTGAGTCATAGCTGAAGACTGCATGTCATTCATTCATTGGTTCATCCATTCACTTATTTATTCAACAGAATAGCTAAGAATAAAGAGATAATAAAAGTCAACTCCTAACCCTGAAAATCTCATTGTATAGCACAGAGGGAGGCAAGTCAACAGATAGTTACAATGATGACAGGATTCTTCCCAGTTTTCTTGGATGTGATTATCAGACAGGCCACATCTTGATGAATATGTGTCTTACTGGCAAAAGGGTTGCAGAGCCATATCCTGGAAATGAGAAGAGTTGAGAAGCAACTATCAAGGCCAGCAGTGAAAGCGTGTGAGACTTCATCAGTGGCAATTGCTCTATCCCAAGGTATGGTTTTGTGTTACATGGCATGCTTTCCATACCAGTCACAGATGATTGGATTAAGTATGAAGAACCAACCTATTGCCCAGTTACCCAGTGTAAAGGACTAGGCAGAAATCATTTGCACTCTCTCCATGCTGTCTAATATGGCGGCCATGAGCCACACATAGCTACTAGGCACTTGAAATGTGGCTAGTGGGACTGAGGAACTCAATTTTTAATACAATTTGATTTTAATTAATTTTAATTTAAATATCTACATGTGGTTCTTGGCTACCATATTAGATAGTGCACATGTGGTGATTATGCTGGAGAAGCCATAATAGCAAATGGGTAAGTGGAGGCGAGGAGAGATCTATGGTGAGTGAGCAGAAGGAATTAGGCAATAGAGAGGAAGCCAGAACGAACAGATGCGTGGGGAGAAGCAGATGCATGCAAGAGAGAAGTGGAGAGAGTCCTGGAATGTTCTTGGCTCAATATTTGCAGTATCCTTAGAGCAAACCTTCTTATTCTTCAGCTATCCTGAATGAGTCTTTGCTCTAAATGTCTTAGACCCTTTTTGGCTTCTATAACAAAATACCATAAACTGGGTGGCTTATAAGCAACCCTGAACATTATTCCTCACAGTTCTGGAGACTGGGAAGTCCAAGATCAATGTGCTGGCAAATTCAGGATCTGGTGACGGCCTGTTTCTTATATATCACAGCTTCTTGCTTCCACGTTTCCACCTCTCATGGTGAAAGGGGTGAGTTGTGTCTCCCCCTTTTTTTTAGATACAAGGTTTTGCTCACCCAGGCTGGAGTGCAGTGGTGCAGTCATAGCTCACTGCAGCCTTGAACTCCTGGGATGCAGTGGGTCCCTCCATCTCAGCCTCCTGAGTAGCTGGGACTACAGGCATATGCCACCAGACCAGGATAATTTTTAGATTTTTTTTGTAGAGATGGAGTTTTTCTATGTTGCCCAGGCTGGTCTAGAGCTCCTGGCCTCAAGTGATCCTCCTGCCTCAGCTTCCCAATGTGCTGGGATTATAGGCACGAGCCTCCACACCTGGCCTCAGGCCTCTTTTATAAGAGTACTTATTCCATTCATGGGACCACTACTTTCGTGACCTAATGAATTCCCCAAAGCCCCATCTGCTAATACCATCAGCAGAGGGGTTAGGATTTCAACCTATACATTGGTGTTGGGGGAGGGGACACAAATATTCCAACCATAGCACTATACCACAAAAATCACATTAGAATATATTATTTCCTCTCTTGGAAGCCATCGCTGACCTGAGAATCAGCTCAGTCCATCAGTAACAACAGCAACTCATAATTCCCCTCCTCATCCTCATCACTACCACCCACTCCATCATCTCAGAGTTAAGTGACTTGTTGAAGATCACAGCATTAGGTTGGAACCCATATCTCTTGGACTTCAGGGTCTGTGTTTTTTTATTATGGTGTACGGCTTTGAAGAGCCCATTCCATTTTGGCAATGTGAACTCACCAATTTATGACGCTAAGCTAAACTGGGAATAGGTGAGACCAGACAAGGAAACTGACACCTGGAGGCTTATACCCACTAAGACTTGTCCTGAGCTTCATACCCCAGAAGCTATACTGTATCCACCTACCTTGTTCTAATCTCCAGCCCCAAAACATCCCCGGGGTCCACTACTTGCTCTGGGCTGGCACCAACTGCATTAGCTATGCCTCACTCAATCTTTCCCTACTCTCCACACCCTAGATCCCCAGTGGATTTCTCAATCAGCCACTATCCATGACCCATGGTGAGAGTAAGGAAGTCTAGGAGGGGTACCTGGCCTGGCCCCTGGGTCTTCTTGAGCCTCTTCATTTAACTCTTGCTTGCTTGACTCAAGCCATCTGCTTGGATGGCACTATTCCCAGGTGCAAGCTTATCTGCTGGTGCCTTGAAGATTCAAGTACGAAGTCAGCAGGGGAGGGAGCTATGGCTTGATTGCCACTTCTACCAAAGCCTCTTTCATGCAGTCAGTCTTCCACGAACACATAAGGTAAATGTCCCATGTGGATAATAGAAGCCGGTGGTTTACTGAAAACAGATACCCTTAAAACTTCCATTGCCACACTCCTTGGGTCTCAGGACATAAACTTGAGGGGGTTAGGGATTCTGTTTTTCTTGAAAGTAAGTGGAAGTCACTTTAGAATGGGAGTCAGAGGACAGGAGTAAGGGGTTCAAGTCCTGGCTCTGCCACTCACAGTTGGGACTTTGAGTAAGTCCTTTCTTGTCTCTGGGTCTCTTTCCTCGATAAAATGAAAATATCGGGGAGAGGATTGAGGCAGATAAGGATCCCAAATAATTGCTAGAATCTGACTGATATTACAGACAGCAAGGAAGCCTACTCTAACTATACAACCTCTCTCCCACATCATATTATCCCTGAGAAGTGGGCAGAACACAGACCCTCACTCCTATGCAAGGCCCAGTGCCAGCTCAAGGTGACAAAGTGGCTTGACTGAGGAGGCACATCTAATAAGAAGCAACAGACTGAAACTCAGGCTGCTCTGACTCTAGAGTCTGGGTTTTTATTCACTTTGCTATACTGTCCCAGTTTTCAGCTGGGCATTTGCTGTTTTTGCAGTTACCAGAGACCTAAGAGAAGGCAGATTCTACAATAAGCAGAAGGGTGTCCAGAACATTTCTGCTTTGAAATGAGCTTAGGTCCAGGGTGAATAGTTGCAACCAGTATTTCCTTTGGAAAGAAAGATGGCTTCAGTGAGGACCCAATGAATGGCCTATCTTGTGGTTTTGTGTTTGCACAAAGATGTGTTCTTTTCTCTTTACAAAGTGTATTTCTCTCCTCCTTCCATCTTTCAATTTTCCTTTCTCTTCCTCCTTTTTTGTAGAGTTATTTAGTGATTTCACGTCTACTATCTCATTGATTTTCCTCCACAGCAATCCTATGAGGTTGGACACCATTATTATTCCCATTTTTGAGGTAAAAAATCAAGGTTTATACAGGCTGCCTAAGACCACATGAGACAGGAGAGTCAGGAATTAAATTCAGACGTCAGGACTCTAACTTCACCTCCCCAGAAGTAAGATTAAGAGGAAAACTAATTTAACACAATGGGTTGAGAACTTATACTGGATTAGATACAGGCTAAGAGACATATGAATAAGATTCAGTTGAGGTTTTCTAAGAGTTCATTGCATAGGGGGAGGGAATTATGTAAATTGGCAACTCAGGCATTATCAGTGTATGAATTACCCGTAGCAGAGGGATAAAATGTGATAAGGGGCCAAGAGAATCACTTATAATTGGCATAGAGAGGAGAGAAGCAAGAGAAGACTTCACAGAAAAGGAAAATTAGGGACTGGGTTCTGAAGGATGCATAGAAGTTTACTAGGTTAATAGTATAGCAATAATGGCAAATTTTTATTGAGTGCTTGCAATGAGCTAGGTATATCCACATACATTGACGAGTCTTAACAAACTTTTAATGTAAATCTAATCCTCTTATTTTATATATCAGGCCAAAACAGGCCTAGAGAACTAAAGTAAATAGCTCAAGATCATGCTGCATAAGTAAGCCAGTTGGGAATTTAATTTAGTCCTCTCTACACAACCAGCTATGTGCTCCTCTAGGATGACAGTCCAGGCTGCAGGAATAGCATGAGTAAGATGAGAATAGGGCTCACACACAAGCCCTCAAAGTAGGTATGGAAGAGGCTGGGATAAACTGTTTTCTGTCTCGGAAAGCTGACTTGGGACACCTGGCATTTGCCACTGGATGAGAAAGCATCTCCCCTCCTGGAGTCCTGTCAAACCACCTTGATCTCCAGGCTTGCATCAGTTCTCCATTTCCATTTTGCTCTGTGCTATGTGATACCCACATCTTCATGCCCCAGTATCTGGAACAAGTGTGGGCTTTGGAATCAAAGAGTTCTGGGGTTGAATCCTGACTCCATCGCTCATTGCCCATGAGACCTTGAGTGCTTATACCGTTTTGACTCAGTTGCCTTGTCTGTAAAATCTAGTTTATCATATCATCTGATAGGAATGGATGAGGATCAAATAAGTGAATACAGGATAAACACAAAGACAGCCTCCTGGCACAGAGTAGGCCCACAATAAATGGCAAATAGCAGTGTTATATTTGCTATGACGCTGGCTGTAACAAGCCCAGGAAGAAGCACATGCGGGTGTTTGAGGTCTTCGGCCTTCCATGCCAGCACTTACTTCCTCAAGGCTTGATTTCTTAGTATGTGCAAAGCATCTTAACCCTCTTGTACCATCCCAGCCCTGTGAGGACAGCTTTATTAATGTGGTAGTGATTATTGTGATCCATCTCACAGAAGGAAAAATTGAGACTCATAGATAGGAAATGGTTTAGCTTAGGTCCTGAATTTAGGGACTTACAGAAACCAATTTTATACAGTGTGAGTTATCCGTTAATGGTTGGGTGACCTGGAAACTTGAGAAATTGCAAACAGTCACATCATTTCGGTGCCAACCGATGAACCAGTTAGTCTACTCACTCTCTTTTATGAGGTTTTCTCCTTTCCTTGACTAGAAAGAACAATCCCTATGTTCATCTTTTCTGGGAACTACTGAAGGTTGGTTTTGGTCTCTGTCCTGTCAGTCTTTGGAGTTTGGTGCACTCACCCATCCAGACTATCTGCACATTAATGGTGAAAGGGTCTTTCTCGCACATTTCATTTAGAAATGCAAAAGGACAAAGCTTGGAAGGCACCATGGATTTAAACCTTGCCTATGCATAACTCAGCTTCTCTAAGGCTTGGTTTCCTCATCTAAAAAATGAAATGATATTATTAAAATTAATTAAAATAACCAATGTAAGTGCCTGAGATATAGTAAAGGCTCACTAACTATAATGATTGTGAATTAGTTGCCTATAAATAAAATTGTAACCTGTTTAACCTTATGACTCACTTCAATTTGACCAGCTTTACTTAAATGCTTGCTATGTGTGCCAGGGACGGTGTTAGGCATTAAGTACACATCCCATGCGCATCTGGCAAACACACATCATCCCTTCCTGTGAACCATCAGAATCTGTACATGGTCTTGGGGAATGCAGGATATAAAAGGTAGTAGTGGGACTTGATGTTATGATTCTGACACCAGCCTGGGTTTGAGGCTGGACTTCAATCCCTTTCTTGGTTTTGTAATGCTAGGCACATTGCTTAACCTCTCAGTACCCCAGTTTCCCCAGTCCATACAATGCAGATAACAACTGCATCTCTCTCATGGGCTATTGTGAGGATTCTCTGCACACATCCATATAAACCACTTATTTATAAGGCTTGGAACAAAATCAACACTCAATAAATGCTGTTTGCATTGCTTAAACTCAGTCCTTGCCATGTTCTAGTAAATTATATCACGTGGGTCCACTGACCTCCTCCCAACTCACCATCCTTTCACCCTCTCCTCAAAGCAGTTCTATTCCCTGCCCTGCTCCCTATTGTCACAGCCACCAAAGGGATGCTTCTAAGGAACTACAGTAACCAGAGGATTATGCAAACATGCAAATCCACTAAAGCAGTGTTTACCCAGGGCTGTGTGATGCTGTCTGTGCTCAGCAGCTGGGCCTCGCTGCCTTCCGAGAAGATTCCTTCGGTGTCATCACAACCTCTAGTGGACAATAGCGAACACCGCGGCTCAAAGTCCTTTGTTCCAGCTCTCATCTACCCAGCCCGTGAAGTTCAGGGCAGAGCAGGGAGGACAGGCAGGTCCGACAGATTCTCTTTTTTTTTTTTTGAGCGTGAGCATGTGCACCTGCCTACTTTCTCCTCCCACTCGCTCCTCTGTTTCCTCTCTCCAATTCCGCGGGGGTGTGATGTGTTCTGAGAGTGAAGCCTTCAGGATTTTCCCTATCCTACTGTAGAAATTTCTCCTCTGGCTGCTGGTACCTGTCACATCCCCTTCAGGGCCAGCTCAAATGCTACCTGCTCCAGGAAGCCTTCACTGACCACCCCTGGTGAGAATTAAACACATCCACGTGAGGTCCCATAGATCTCCGATATCCCCCCCGCCCCCCAAAGCACTCACCACATGGCATGGATGGTAGTAGTTTACCTGCAGATGTCTCTTGCTAGGCTGCCATTACTGGGGCAGGAGCCTTATCATTCTCCAGCACCCAACACAAGGTCTACCGCATGCATAGTGCTATAGATCGAATGTCTGTGTCCCCCCAAATCAATATGTTGACGGCCTTATCCCCAATGTAATGACATTTGGAGGTGAAGCCTTTGGGAATTAATTAGATTAAAATGAAGTCATAAAGATAGGGCCTCCATGATAAGGATTAGTTCACTTCTAAGATGAGGAGACCAGGGCTCTCTGTCCCTATTGGCCATATGAGAATTTAGCTAGGAAGTGGCTGTCTGCAAAGCAGAAAGAGAGATGACAGACGCTCACCAGATACTGAGTCTGCTGGCGCTCTGAGCTTGGACTTTCCAGCCTCCAGAAATGTGAGAAATAAATTTCTGTTGTTTAAACCACCCTATCTAAGGCATTTTTGTTATAGCAGGCTGAACTAAGACACATAGGAAGTGCTCGGTAAATTCAAATGAATGAATGAAAGGGCAAATGTCTTCTTCCGGAAGACTTGCTTCTTATGTCTTATTTCCAACCATTAACCTGCTATCCTGTATCTGCTCGATCTCCAGTACCAGGAACTCTGATTCCTGACGGTAATATTGAGGTTCAAAAAGAAACAGCATGAGAGTTTGGATGGGAAGGGTGTCTGTACCAGGCAATGTCAAATTCTCATCTGCCAAAGATGAGAATACAGGTAACTGGAGCTACTCATTATCCCCCTCCCACCCCTTTCTACTTTAGCCTGAATTATCCCAATATTGACACCAACATCTGCTTCATGCCAATCGCAGAGATTTGTTTTCTTGGTGTCTACTAATAGGAGCAGTTTGCCCTTTGGAAAGCAGGGAAAGAAAACACTACTTGAGTACCTACTCTGTGCCAGCTGCTTTTACATGCATTATGTAATCCCTGCAACCATCCTTCCAGGCTGGTATCATCAGTCCTCCTTCCCCTGCCCCCACTCCTTAGATGGTGAAATGGAAGTTGAGATAAAATAGTTCTGCTGAAGGCCATGCATTAACAAACAGTGGATCTGGCCTCTGGACCCAGGTCACTCTAATTATGGAGCTACACTTATTTTCCTGGACTTTATAAATCTCATTCCAGTGCCCAGCTCAGTCAAACTCCCCAGAACTGCCTTGCCACAGTCTCTTGGATGTTTTGCAGTTTGACTTCATGAAGGAAACTACAAAAATACAAAAAGGGCAGTTGGATCGACACTTTCCTTGGAGCATTCTCCTGGCTTTTTATCTTTTCTTTCTCTTTTTCACTGCGTGTGTCAAGAGTGACCAATAATTTTTCTTTGAGAAACAGGAATCAAATGTAGTAAGCAGAAAGAGGGAGGGGAGAGATGATGGCAAGGCCTCCAGGCTGAGAAGAGCTCCATTCTGCTGACCTTTGGTGTTGCACACACCTGGTTATTCCACAGGTCAGAATTCCCCTCTCTTCTGCCCTTAGTCGCCAATTATAGCTTGGAGCGCCCCTAGTGGAGGTCTGCACAGTAGGTATATTGGAGAAATTGTCTCTGGACAGTATAGGAGGGCCAGTAAATCGAGCCCGTTTGAACAGCTTGCAGGAATGGACTTGTAAGCAAAAATAAGAAAACAAGCCACTCTGATCGAAAATATCCTTTTGCCTTGGAAGGGGAAGAAAAGGAATGTAACATTATTTTCCTAATACCCAACTGAGCCATATGAACACAAGATGAATCTCTCAAGCTCAGGTAAGGTGGCCCCCGGCAGGAACAGGCAAAAGTCTACGGAAAATAATGCCAATCCGTAATGAAAATAGTCTTTAAGTGAATCTAACAACAACACACGTTAGAGACTGGGGAAGCAGCAAATCTGAGTCTTATTGAGCAATACTGAATTTGCCTTATTAATTCAAGAGAAAAAGAAAAGAAATTATACTTAGACTCTGCAGTCTTAGCACGCAGCTACAATTATTCCCCATGTGCATATCTTAGACAATAAGGAGTCTCTTCAAAAACAAGTTATACTTTATACTTATTCATGCCTTACAGCGAAATGGCCCAGAGAACCACGTGACCTGCATAAGAATGTAGCAACAAGTCCCTTTTGAGTATTTACAAATCCCCTCACTCCACCACAAACAGAAGAACTAGTTTGCAACAATGAGTTAGGTGAATGGTTCTCCATCTGAGTGGATGTTGGGCTTTATATTAAAAACAGAACTTATCGTGGAAGGTCAATTGTCTCCAAATGCACCACCAGACTCGGCAATGCTCATTGGCCAATCTCACTCCTTCCTTATGACTCCGAATCAGAACCACACAGTTATTAATGAGCTTTCTGAAGTAGCACATCACTTGACTTTAATTTGGTGGTGACCTGAAGTTAATTTAAAAAAATATGCTGGCTAGCCATAGTGTTGAGCAGTTGGAAAAATAGTATGAAATGTCTTAAAAATTAAACACACGCACGTATCCCCCTGCTTTTACAATGTGTTTGAAGCCAGTGAAGGAAACAGAATAGGAAATCCTTGTCTTAGATGACAATTCAATACGTGCCATTAAGACAATTTTTTTTTTTTTTTCCCTGCAAGGTGGTGTATTGGAGAGTGGAGTCCTCAAAGGTAGAGCTGCTTTAGAAAATCCAGTAAGCTGCCATGTAGCTTCAGGCTCTTTTTGTATGTGTGTTAGTCACAACACAGATTCAAAAGGGGGTGGGGGAGGGAGAGCTGGACTCAGTTCAAGGCCACCAAGCCATTGTTAGAAAGAGACAGCTAATTAAGAAAGGCCATGCTGTGGTGGAAACGATGTTTTTAAACCAAATCCCTTTCCCTATCTTTCCCAGAGAAATTGTCCAGACCTGGTGTAAACTGTGGATATCATGGCCTCATAAAAAAAAGGGGAGGGGGTTCTTCAATGATATGCTTTGTTAAACAAAAGGTGATGAATAATTTCCTTTGCTCTGCACTCCGGGCTCTACATTTAAAAAGACGGGGAGATGGGGGATAAAATGCCTGATTTATGCTGAGGGGGGCACTCCAGGCCACCGGGAAAGGTTGAAGGGAAAGGAACCCAGAGCCCGGGCCCATGGAGCGGAGAGCTGTCCAGGGCCTTTGGTGCTGAAAGCAGGTGTGTGCGCGCTAGGGGTCCAGAGCTGCCCGGGAAAGAACACCGCCAGTCCCCCAACTCTGAGTCAAGACGGTGCAAATGACAGAGGCGGTGCCCCAGATGAGCACAGTGCCCGCTCTCCCTCTGTCTTCAGCCTGGGCAGACCCTGCAGCTGCCTGCTCTTTTACACGTGAGGAGCGCATTTCTGGGAACTGGAGTTAGACCTTGCAAGAAGGCCGGGTCCGGTGGCCAACTAACGCTCCCATTGACTTTCGGGTCTCCAAGGTGCCTGAGAAAAGCCCCGAAGCTCTGAGGGTTAGCTTTGGGTGAGTTAGGCGTTGCACCCCTCTCTCTATCTGGCCCTCTCCCCGACCCATAACTTTTCCTGGGGTACCTTACCGGGGTGGACAGAGGGTATGGCTCCAGGTCTGAGAAGGAGGAGCTGTCATTCTCTGCTAAACTTGGGCCCCTCTTCCCATTCAGCAAACACGTGGTAGGTGAAACTAACACCCCCCACCCCCATTCCTAACAGTGATCAGAGATGCTAGGCTGTCGGGAAGAGAGTAGAGGGGAGTCCGTTCAGGTTCCCAACTGCTAACTAATATCTCTTCTCCCTCTCCTACCAAGTTCTCAGAGCCCTCAACCCCCTCCACCGGCCTCTGGCGAAAGCCACACCCAAGTCCGGTATCCTGACGCTTGGCTGAGATCAATCCAGGAACACAGCCCCTCGGGGCAGCCTGAACCAAAGGAGTCAAGGGTTTCTGAGGTGTCGTGGGGGAGCGGCAAATGCACTGTTTGAGTCTAGTCCTCAGTTGCAGGGTGGGTCAGCTGCTCACCCCCCTTCCTGTCCTCTCCCCGAGAGGAAGAGAATTATCTGGCACCCAGCCCCGGGTGCGGTTGCAGAGAAGCTCCGGGAATTTGGGGTTTGGAGGCGACCCCACTCCAAGGAGATCCTCTTTGGCTGCAAAGGAGAATCAGCCTCACAGCCGGGGAAGACCGAAAGGGAGCCCGCAGCCGAAGCAGGGAAGCGCCCGAGTCCTTCAACACATCCCCACCTCCACACTCCCATCAGCCCGGGCCAAGGGGACGCGCGGTTCCTAGCCCCGAATTTGGGCAGCCACCACCGCTCCCCATCCCGGCGGGTGGTGCCTGAGTCGCCTTGGTCAGCCCCGACCCCTGGCCGCCCCGCTCTCCCGGCAACTTTGCCCCCTGCCCGCCCCGCCCCTCGGGGCGCTTACCTCTCTCCAGTGCTGCCGCCGGGCTCCCCAGGAGCAGAGCGAGGAACAGCGAGATCCCGCCGAGTCCCGCGGCTGGCGGCCGGGCCGCGGGCATCGTGGCTGCAGGGGGCGCGGAGCCGCGGGCTGCGGGGCGGGCGGACGGCGCGGGAGCCGGGAAAGGAAGGCAGCGGTGAGCTAGGAAGGGGAGGCGGGAGCGAGGGAGGGGGCCGCGGGCCGGGGCAGCTTCCGGAGCCCCCCGAGCGGACGCGCGCTCAGCCCCGCGGTCGCTCTGGCCGAGCTGCGCCGGGCGCGGGCGGGCGAGTGAGGAGGAGCCGGCGAGCGAGCGAACGAGCGTGGAGCGAGCGGGAGGAGGGAGGGGGCTGGGGCCGAGTCTGTGCCGAGCGAGTGCAGGGAGGGAGGGGGCGGGCGAGCGGGCAGCAGGCTGGAGGGGCCGCGGCGGCGCCGGGGGTGCCAGCCGCCTCCTCTGGCCGCCGGCCCGTCGGCCCTGCAAAGTTTAAAGCCAATTCCCTTTGCGTCCTGGGAGCCGAGCGTTTTCTCTCTCTGCTGACACTCCCAGCAGCCCTGCCTGGCCAGGCCAGGCTGGAGAGCACCCGGACCATTTTCCAGACGGTGAGATGGAGGCCTGGAAACCGAGCTTATGAGCAGCCCGGAGCTTTCCATTGCCTGCTCAGCCTTCCAGATACATCCCAGTTCCAGTTCTCTCCAGGCCCCTCTGGGATCCAGCCAGCCTGCTTCCCCGCCAGGGCCCCGCTGCTTCCAAAGTGAGTCCCCATAACCTAGAAAGTCTGTAACTCTGTGGATCCGGTGAGATCTGTGAATCTACCAGAACACTACACATAGCCACAAAATTGTGGCTGCAACCTAACAGGAGGGGTCTGGACCCCTCTGAAGCCCAATCACGAACTCTAAATTAAGATCCATCTCTACTTTTTAATCTGAGCCCAGTCTCCCATAACCCCACTGCCGGCAGGCCACTAGAGCTGAGAGGCTTCCTCTCAGGTCAGCCCCTTACCTCTTCCTGTACCTGCTTCCCCAGCTGAGCAGGACTGCAAGGCCCACCTCAGCCGCACTCTTGCCCAGGCCTGATTCTCAAGCAACGTGTCTTTTCTCCACAAACAGAGAGTGAGGGACAATCAATGAGGGAGACAAGCAGATACTTGGGGACAGACGTTGGCGGAGAGCTAGGTGGGGACAAGCTTCTGCACAGTCCTGGAGACTGACTGTCCCTCCCCGCCTAGCCTTGGCAGACCGGTCAGGCTTTGCAGGCCTCTCACCCAATTTAGAAGCTGTCCTCCTCCCACTACCCTACCTTGCCATACTATCTACACACTGCAGCCTGAACAGGCAGAGAGAGCAGATGGAGAGAAGGTTGCAGGCAGCAACAGGGGGAGGAATATGTCTTTAGCAGCGTGGTGGAGCCGGGAGTCCCTAGAAAGAATGGGTGGGGGAGGTGAACACTGGATGGAGGAGGAAAGGCGGGGGCACTCTGGCCCAGGGTTTCAGAAGACTCTCCACACCCAGAGCTTCCCCATTTACTCTTTGAAACAATGCTCTTTTACAGGCCACTCACTATAGGCCCAGACCTGCCTCAGGCTTTGGGGGACAGAGAATCCCCCATAAAATCCTATCCTTGGCTGCAAGAGGTTTCCATTCCTGGCAGTAAACCTAACTGGTTTTTATAAAGGTGGCTGAGGCAGGGGTGCAGGAGGGCTGATTTCTCCTTTGGAGAAGATGAAGCACTCTATGCTTTACTGTATGAAGCTGCCAGCTCTCTGTGGAGTGACCTTGCCTGTTTGTTTGTGGCTGTACACTCAGGCTCTGTATAGTATAGTGCTAGCATGCAGTGGATGCTCAGTGAGACTTGTTCAATGGAAGCATAAAGAAGCAAGGAAGATGGAGGAAGAGGTGAAAGGGAAGAAAGTGAGCGAGAGAAAAAAAAAAGAGATAGGTTAGCTCCATACTTGGAGGCAGGGAAACTATTTTTAATTCTTAGGTTCAGGGGTACGTGTGCAGGTTTGTTATGTGTGCAAACTTGTGTCATGGGAGTTTGTTGTACAGATGATTTCACCACCTAGGTATTAAGCCTAGTACTCAATAGTTATTTTTTTCTGATCCTCTCCCTCCTCCTGCCGTCCACCCTCTAGTAGGCCCCTATGTGTATTGTTCCCCTCTATGTGTCTGTGTGCTCTCATCATTTAACTCCCATCTATAAGTGAGAACTTGTGATATTTGGTTTTCTGTTCCTGCATTAGTGTGCTGAGGATAATGGTCTTCAGTTCCATTCATGTTTTTGCAAAGAACGTGCTCTCATTCTTTTTTATGGCTGCATAGTATTCCATGGTGTATATGTACCACATGTATATTCTCATTCATTGATGAGCATTTAGGTTGATTCCACGTCTCTGCTCTTGTGAATAATGCTGCAATGAACATACGTGTGCATGTGTCTTTATAATGGAATAATTTATATTCCTTTGGGTATATACCCAGTAATGTCAGACAACCTACAGAATGGGAAAAGATTTTTGCAAACTATGCATCTGCAAAGGTCTAATATCCAGCATCTATAAGGAACTTAAACAAATTTACAAGAAAATAAAACCAAACAACCCAACTGAAAAGGAAACTATTGTATAAAGAATCCACTGTTTGCCAGGTGCTGTCCCACACTGAGCACGGTCTCTCATTTCGATTTCATAATCATCCTGATAATGAGGTGTGGTTATTGCCATCTGACAGATAAGTATCTGATTTTTTGTGGAGGGTCCCAACCCAGCCAAGGTCACTCAGTCAGGCAGCAGTGGGATTTGGCAGATTCAAGGCCAGCCCCGATTACAGAGCCAGAACTTTCACAGGCTACTTCCCAGAAATTTGGTGGCTGCCTCTGTACTATGATTTGGTTGCTACCTCCTGAAGCTTCAACCCCTCCTCACTACCAGAAGGGCCACAATCACTAAAAGTCCATCACTGAGGTTACTCACTTTGGTAAGTACATTGAACTTCTAGAGCATTGCTTGCATGCAGGTGTCTTATGTAGAAGAAATGACACTGTAAACCATGAACCCACGGAACATATGGGCAGAGATTTACCCATTCCATTTGCTGGCTGAAACAAGGCACAGAGAAAAGTCTTCAGAAAATGGGACACAGACCCGATTATCTGAGATTGTGATGTTGGGAAGGTGAAGTGATTATTTAGGAGCAATATCAAGACTATTTTTGGAAGAAGAAATAGCATAATAGAAATAGAATTCTGAAAGGGACTAGAACAGTTTGCAGATGAAAATCTGCAATCACAATTTTGATAGCCGTTTTACAGATGAGAAAACTGAGGTCCAGGGAGGCAAAGTAACTTGCTCGATATCATACACTTGGTTTACATTTTACCTTTTACTCTTTCCATGGCAGTGACGTTTGTGGTCTAACAGGGCACTTCCTGCCTAGATTCTAGTGTCAGGGTGAGCTTCCTGCTACCCAAAGCTGCTGGGGAGATAATTTTAGTTTCTCTGCTGATTAGATGATGTGTGCCTACAATTCTATTCACCTTATATTTTGTCATGTGATAAACAGGGCATCAGCTCTTATGTGGTTAAAATTAGTACAATAGTGACAAAGGGTTATATCCTAGCCTCACCTCTTCCTTATAGGATGACAAGGGCAAGTTACTTAACCTCTCTGAGCTTTATTTTCCTCTTCTGAGAAGTAGGGATAAAAATAACACTTATCACATGGAGTGATCGACATAAATGGATAATAATATCCTCGTGGATGAGGGGGTATTATGGCACTTGTTTCCTAGGGTTATAGAGAAGATCCCATGAACTGATGGACTAAAGACTAGTGTTGTGTGATATTAAGTGAGTCACCAGTCTCTCTGGGACTCTGTTTCCCTATTCATCTACCCACCTATCTACACACCCATCTATTTATCCCTATATTCATTAGCCCATGCATCCATCCAACAATTCATCTATCCCTCTACCTACCCTTCCTTCTTTCCTCCCTTTCTTTTCTTCTTTCCTTCCTCCCTTCCATTCATCCATTCATCCACCCGTCCATTCACTCAACCACCCACCCACTCACCCATCTGTCCATCTATCTACAAATACTGTTTGAGCATTTACTATTTATTGAATGGCTACCATGTGGCAAACAGTGCTGAGTGCTGTGGATGCAACAGACTCTGTCTCTGGCTCTCCAGGGCTGACAGTCTAGTGAAGTCTGGCAACACAAGGGCCCAGATCGCTTCCAAAATTAATGCTGTATGCCAGGGGAGGCAGTTTAGCAGAGTGGTTAAAAGCCTGGGCCTTCAAACCCAACCAGCCTCAATTTGAATGGTTGATCTGCTACTAACTAACAGTGCTATGATTTTGAACAACTGAATTAAACTTCCAGTAATGATTTCAACAAAAGGCTATCATTTAGCAATCAATGACACAATCATTATAAAACACTTAGGATAGTGCCTATGTCAGGCACTGTCCTGGGCACTGACGATACAGCGGTGAACAAGACAAAGTTCTTGCTCTCTGGAGCCTATTTTGTACAGATGAGAAATAGACCATAAAGTCATTAATAAATGGGAATTTGAGAAAGCTCTAATTTGATGAGGAAGATAAAGCAAGGTGATTTGAGAGTAAAAGAGGCAAGTTCTTTTTGAATGATCAGGGATGGGTTCCTAGAATAGGAGACATTCAAGTAGAGAAAGGAACAATGAGACAGACACCAAGCGCAGATTGCAGCACATTCCTGGTGGAAAACACAGCCAGTGCAAGGTCCTGAGGCTAAAACAGGGTCATTGCAATTAATGGAAGTCATTGTCATCGTGTGTGTGATCCCATGTCTTTGCCTACTCAGATCATGATTAATCAGGGACGTGATTTTGAGGTCATCAGACAGCCTGTGCTCAGTGACTACTGCCTCCATCAATGTACATTTATTCACACCCCCGCCCTGCCAAACCTTGCAGCGTGTATCTCCCTTAGGAACATCTGGTTGATGGGAAGATTTTAATCACTGAGAGAAAAAAAGAGAAAAATATTTTGTCTTAGGGTAAAAATGAAATACAAAAACAAAGACATCTTAAAAGATAAGAAGAAAAAAAAGATAAGAAAAAATTAAAAGAAAAAAAAAGTCCCAGCAATAGTATGTCTCAGGAGACAAACCCACTGTGGATCTTTCAAGGGAAGGCAGATGATCCAACTAGTGTCTCCATGATCTATTTTCAATTTGGTCCTTGTAACTTGCAGATGGGCCTGTGCAGCGTCATTCAGGAAGCCCGTGGTACTCACATCACTTTGGCCAGATGCTAACAAGAAAATGATCCACTGTGACGCAGCTGACCCCATCCAGTGCATCCACATTACCTGGAAGGAAGCAATTATGCCCCTTTGGTTTCCTTGGAAATGCTCGGTCTGTCTGTACCATCCTCCCTGGCTCTTGAGAAATACCCATGCACAGTGGAGCTTTGACAGGGAAGCAGTGCGTTTACTTTCAAACTGAAAGTTTACAGAATACAAAGTGAGCCTATAAGATGGATGGCCATTCTCCAGAGGCTTGTTGGCCAGACAGGAAGGAAAACCAGTGCACCATCAGGAATGTGGAGGAGACTGAAAGAGAGGGACAAACATATTGGATTGCATCGGGCCCCCACAGTCAAGTTCCTGCAAACCCAGCTGGGATATTTTCCTGACTAAGGGTTATGGTCTTGGGCCTCAAAGGTGAGAAGAAAAATCAATTAAAGATACTGTGTATATTTATACACTCTGTTGGCATTAGAAACTGTAACACATACATTTTTCAGTCCATAAAGAACAGGCTGCATCAGCACAGCGATACACATGTATGGGTTTTTCTAAGACTTTTGTGTTTGGGGACCCCACAAGTCCATGTGCCCTTTGGAATCAGCAGGTTTATTTGGAGTCAGACGTATCAGAGCTCTCTCCTATGTGAGTAACTTTTAAAAGTCGATTTACTTGTCGTTTAAGGTGAAGAATATTAGTAACTAGTTCCTAGGGTTGTTATGGGAGTAAAAGAGGGGATGCATGTTCAGTGCTGAACTGATTACCCAGCCTGTAGTAGGTGCTCAATAAACAGGAGCCACGATTAAGGATTATATAAATTGTACATGAAAAATGGAACCCAAATACTAGAAAAATCTCTTCTCTCATAGGGTTTATTAGGTGTCTTCATGGATGTCTAGACCCAGAGGAAAGTCCAGCTGGGGTTAAGGCTGCAGAATAAGTAAAACTTCCAAACCCATCAGGGGCTTGGTCAATCTGACCCATTTTTTTGTGTGAGCCTCCTCACTCAAAATTAACTGAGGCAGCACTGTTCTGTTCAATTACAGGAACATTCTCCAGCCCTTCAACTTCCTCTCAAATCTCACCCCTCTCTTAGTATGGAATATTGAAAAGGCCAGACTGGGTCAGGTCCCTACTGATCAATAGCCTGTCCTTTCTCTCAGCTCCCCAGTCAAAGCCCAGCCTCTGTGCCAGGGAGCACACAAGAGGACAGAGACAGCGTCTGTGTCAGGAGGAGGGAAGAAGGACTAATGTCTGCGGACCCTCCGAGGCTCACAGGGAGAAGCCACACACTCACAGCACCAGGTCTGTGGTTTTTCATGACCCCACACTGTCCCCTAGAAGGAAGTACCACCCAGCAGAAACAGAAGCCAAGGAATTTCCCCATAGAGATCATGGCATGGGCTTGAGCTCAATGGACAGTGGGCGGAAATTGGAAAGCCCAGAGCCTCCACCACTAAGTCCTGTGTGACTTCTGTAAGTCCCTTGCCCACTCTGATTCTTAATTCACCCATATGAAAAATTAGGAAAAATGATCTCTCAGTTCTGAAATTCAATAATTCTATGATGTCAGCAACTGGACCCAAGAGATGATGAGTTCTACTATGGTTGTCTTGATGAAAGTAAAAGCTGACTTTTTTTAAGCAGCTGCTTAGAGTTTACCACTTGATAGTTCATGTAATCCTTACAACCACTCTAGAAGGTTAGTATTATTATAACCCAAACTCCTACCTTATCCTATAGGACCCATCTGATCTGGTCTCTCCTCCCTATTTGGCCTTATCTCGTACCTCCTTTTATAAAGCCCCAGCTGCAAGGATTCTAATCTTAGATCTTTCCAGGACTTTTCTCTTGCTGTGCCCCTGCCTGGAAGGCCTTTCCTTCTGATATATAAGCAGCTGGCTCTTTCTCCTCTTTCTGTGGCTGGCTAGACTGGCATCTCATCAGAGAGAACAACCTTGGCTTTAAATCTTTCTTAGCCTATATCACTATCTACAATGATCTCTCTTATTTATGTGTTTGCAGGTATATTATCTCTGTTCTCCCACTTGACTTTAAGCTCAATGAATGCCAGGACCCTTAAAACAAAGCACATAGCAAGTTTTCAGTGAAGTCTTGTTAATTTTCAAATGAAGGAATAAATGAACGACTATATTTCCACTTCGCAGATGAGTAAACAGAGGCTCGGAGGGGTGATGAAATTTGCCAACAGTCACCGATCAGTAAGTATGACAGAAGTAGGACTGGAACCCAGGGCTGTCTGACCTCTGGCTTGAGTCTATAACCACTTGGCCATACTGCCTTTCAGTTCCAGGAACAGGTGATGCTTCCTGGCAGTGAGATTCTAAACCAGCGGGAGTTCCCAGCCAGAGACATGATCTAAGTGCCAATGGCTGAATGTCTGTGAGCATTTGAAGTCATTGTAAGAACAGGCAACGTTAGCGGCACCATTAAAGCCTGCTGTTCCTGCAGCCCATCACTGCCATCCCCACCTATTAAAATAATGGTATGAAAAATAAACAGCCTTTATGGACAATTTTATACAGTGCACGCATTGTTTGTTTCTCTTACTGTTTCCATGGCAGTGACGTTTGTTCTCAGGATAACTTCAGGTTGCTGCATGATGGAAGGGAATGGAATAAAATTACTTGAGAGGAAATTGCCAAGCACAGACTTTTTCTTCTTCAGATGCCCCACACCCCAGCACTTAACAGCAGCCACACCCTGAAGTCTTAAGCACAGGATAAAGGCTTCCCCTTAACCTACAGCCTTCCATGGCTCCCCAGTTCCCATAATATGAACCCCATGGATCTAAGCCTGGCTGTAAGACCTTTGCTACCTGGCTTCCTCTCCTACCCTTTCTCTCTTTGCTATATAGCCCTGCCTATAGGCAATTTCCCTCCTCATTTTGTCCCTTCTCCCTAGAATTTTTTCACCAACCCACGTTTGTTCATGCTGTTCAGGCTACCTGGGCTATCCACCTTCCCCCAACCTCTCTACCAGAGAAAACTGCTATTCATTTTTCCACATTGTGCTTTAGGTGTGACCCTGCACCCGCTTCTTTCCCACGCATTCCTGCATTTGGGTGATGTTTCTTTCCTCACCGCTTCTGTGGCTTTCTCAAGCATTGCGTTTATTCACTGTATGACCATCCAGACTTCAAGCTGCTTGAGGGCAGGAACAGTGCTTATTCAGTGTCTAACAATGTTCCAGGAACATAGTAGATGCTTAACAAATGCTTGTGGAACCAAATTTGAAAAACAATAATAATCTGGTGGTCTGTGAGTCTGCCCAAGGAAATGGTGTCTGGGTATATCTCCTTCTTTAGGAATAAATATGGAAGATTAAATCAAAGCCCTAGACAGTGCTTCTCAACTTTGGCTGCACTTTGGAATCATCCATGGAGCTTTTAGAAATTCGGATGTCTAGGTTGCACCCTGAGTTAATCATGTGAGATTCTCTGGGTGAGAGCCCAGGGATCTGTATTTTTTTAAAGTCCCTGAGGTGATTCCAGTGTTCAGCTGGGACTAAGAGCCACTGTGCAGAAAGTTCCTGTTCAGAACCCTAACCAGGGCTTTGCATGAAGGTTGCAGAGACCAGGGGTCTCCTCAGGGGCTGAGTTCACCGCAGAGTCCAAGAACCCAGAGCCAGGACAGAGCTGATCCCCAAACCTGGTTAGAGTGATAACAACAGCATAGAATGTTGACTAAGCACTGCTTATGTGCTTGGCACATGCCAGCGTGCCTTCCGTAAACCACATCATGATCCTCAATTTAACCTGTAAGTTGGTATTATTCAGTTGAGAATGAAAGAGTGGTAGATTGCCCAAGTTCACCTGTCCAGGCAATGGCAGAGACGGAGTTTGAACCCAGGTGAACCCAGGTTCATCTATATCCCAAATCCATGCCCATTTCTTGAACGTAGGCAGGCTAGGGCAGCAGGGAGGAGCTGCAGATGTTAGAGGAGCTATACCCTAGCCACCTGGGTCAAAGCCACTAACCCACTGCAGAGGGCCCACAGTTCTACCTGCTTCTCTCCAGCGAGGGTTATACACTCCCCTCCCTTCTAGTGGACTGCTTTCCTGTTCTCTCTCCCTCCCTCCTTCCCTCTACTTCCTCTCCTCTTCTTCCTCCATCTCCCCCTTTCTTTCTCCCTCTATCCCTCTCTTTCTCTTTTCTCTCTTTTCTTATCTCTTTCTACTTTCTCTCTCCCTCTTTGCTCTCTCTCCCTCTTTCCATCTCTCCTCTTCTCTTTCCTCCCTCTCTCTTCCACTATCTCTTACTTCCCTTCCTCCCTCTTTCCTCTCTCTTCCCCTCTTTCTCTTTTCTCTCTCCCTCTGTCTGTCTCTCACCTCTCTCTCCCTTTATCTCTCTCTCTCCTCTCTCCCCCTCTTTCTCTTCTCTCTCCACCATCTCTCTTTTCTCTATCTCTCTCTTCCTCCTCTTTCTCCTTTCTCTCCCTCTCTCTTCTCCCCTCCTTCCTCTTTCTCTCTCTCACTTTCCTCTCCCTCTCCTCCCTCCCTTTCCTTTTTCTCTTCCTCTCCCCACTTTTCCCTTTCCCTCTCTGTCTCTCCCCACCTCTCCCCATCTCTGTTGGATGCCCCTAATTAGAGCAGTCTGGGTCAGGGTCTGGTGATCTGAAGGTCCAAAAACCTCTGAGGCCTCAGCCTTAGCAGTTCCCAGGACCTGAGGGAGAAGGGGCTCTGCCTGGGGCCTCTGGGATGCAACAGCCTCAGGGTGACAGCTCGGGATTGGAGGGTGAGTGCTGATGCTCCCCACACACCCAGAACTGACTTGGCATCTGAATGGCGGCTCCTTCGAGCTCGTTTTCCAGATGATGTTTATTGCGTACTTATTAAGTGTCAGATCCTGTTCCTACAACAACCCTATAAGCCGAATCACCTGCAAAATGGAATTTGGAGACATGAACAAGAGAACACACAACTCTATTATCCAGGTTTTGCTCAAATCTCTGCAAAGTCTTCCCTGAACAAGGAGTTTAAAATTGCAATCCCTCTTCATCTGCCCCTGGTTCCTATTCTATGGTCTCCCCGTCCTCCTGCCCTGTTTTATTTGCCCATTGCACATCTCAGTGTGCAATCATACTGTTACTTATTTGTGCAGTTTATGTCTGCTTCTTCCAACTAGAATGTCAGTTGCATGCGGGTGGTGTTTTTTAAAAAAAATCTGTTTCATTTGTTGTTTTATTCTTAGTACCTAGAAGTGCATTTGCTTATAGTTGGCAATCACAGTATGTTTGTTGAGTGAATACATAAAACTACATCTTCCTTATCTACTGAGTTATGTTTACTTCACTTATGATTATGTTTACATCAGACATAAAATACATTCCAAGGTTAGAATAACGAGACAACAGAGTGCAGCAAGACACCAGCGTATGACAGGGGCTTTGTTGATATGGGATGACATTCATGACTACACATTTCTTAGGGTTCTTTGGTGGAAAGGACCTGATGCTGACCACATTCAACCAGAAAAGGATGGGAGGGCTTTGTTAGAAGGACAGGAGCATCTCACAGACCAAAGCCAGTTGAAAAAGTAGGCCCGGGAGAGCACCAAAGCAGTTCTGAGGAAGCAGGGACCCTCCCCACTTCTTCAAAGTGGTTGCATTTTGGCATGAATCACTACTGAGGTTGAGTCATGTTCCTCCTTTTGGGAAAATGAGGATGGTGCCTTTTGACTGAAAAGCCCACCAAGCTTGCATCTGGTGAGTGGTTTTCAAAACAAAATTAAGGTGCTGGTATCTAAATAAAGGTGAGTGTGGATTCTGGTCAGGGAAAACAATAGATGCCCATGGCATTTCACATGTTAATTCCACTGGGCACCCCAATACGTGCAGGGGGCTTTGTGACTATAAAGGAGCCAGTTGACGCCCCTGATGTTTCAGGCTGTCCACGTTCCTTCCTCTCAGCCATTTAAGGCATCTGAACTGTAAGGGAACTGCTTCAGATTGCATAAAAGGGCATGAGTGTCCTGGCAGATCTCTGGACTCAGGAGTTCCAGGTTCCCTCTACTCTACCCAAAATCTGCTCTGGAAGTAAGTCCATCAGCCCCTGAAAGGGCAGTATCCACCAACCCACTAATGCATTCAGAGCAAGAACCACAAGCAGATAAATTGACTTGATTGATTAATCATTGTTTTAATCAGTACAGGTTAGGGTATGCCGCTGTAACAAACTTCAAAACTTGAGTTGCTTAATGCAACAATGGTTTATTTTTCACTCACAAAAGTCCTGTGGGGTTTCAGCTGCTTTCTGAGACAACTGTCTTCCCTGCAGTGACTTGATCTAAGTCACTCTCATTCTGCAGTTTTGTTATCTCTAGTGGTGGCTTTCTGACCACTGCTCTTTCCCTCTCTCCAAATGGAAATGCCATGTTTGTGTTCATAATCTATTGGGTAGAAGTAGTCACACGGCCTCATTCTAGCCACAAAGAAAGCTGAGAAATGCAGGGGAGCAGGTGGAATGTGTGATGAGCTCTACAATCCCTTCTATGATGACAGAAACATTCCCCAGCAACTAAAGCCGTGACAATGGAACGCTGGCCTTGTAGGAGGCAGTACTGAAAAGCCAACAGGATGCCTCTTAGCGAGGTCTGGTGATTAGAAACCCAGAGACTACTTTATATTCTGTACTTGCCTGAGATATACCACCAACTAAGCAGTCTGTTGAGGATACAGGACTGGATATGGGAGATGGGAAGTCAACATTGGTTAAATGACTTGCTCCATGCCAGGCATAATCAACATTCCTCATTACATCTTCAACATCCTCTTGAAAGCTGTGCTCATTTTACAAATGAGAAAACAGATTGAGAGAAATATAATGACTTGTATGAGGTCACATAGCTTCTGAGTGGCACGGAGTGGAAGGCTACCTGAATTCAAAGTCATGTTTTCACTATGCCATGAAGCTCATTAGAGCCATGACAAGCACTGAAAGAGTTTTCTCTTTATTAAGTGAAAATAATAATGATGATGTAAATAGTGATGATGGTGGTGGTGTGGATGATGGTGGTGATGATGATGAAGATGACTGCAACTCCTAATTATCAATATTTTACTACAAGCTGAAAAAACTGTAATCTCATTAATCCTTCCAAACACCCTATTGGGTAGGTTCTATCATTATCCCCATTTCACAGAGGAAGAAACCGAGGCTCAGCTAGACAAAACAACACTTTTTCAATATCACCTACGTAGTAAATAGCAGAGTTCAGACTTGAACTCAAAGTTGTCTGATTTCAAAGTCACTCCACCATACTGAAAAGAGAACAATTCAATTGATTGTTTCATCCACATGCCTCCAATCACCCTGTTCAGCTAATCATTTTTCTTTTAACCAACCATTTCTTATTTTGGCATTTCTTAGATGTCGCTATGACTTGCATCTTTTTTTAAACCAATTTTAAATTCCTCTGAAAAAGGAATGACAACTTGCCCCACCAAAGATCCGGGAAAGAAACATGAAAGCTTGTATACTTGTGCCATGTTGCTGTGCTGCACCCATCAACTCGTCATTTACATCAGGTATAACTCCCAGTGCAAATATGTAACAAACCTGCACGTTATGCACATGTACCCTCCAACTTAAAGTATAATAATAATAAATAAATAAATAAATAAATAAAAAAAAAAAAGAAACAAATTTATTTAAACGATCAGAAAAAAAAAAAAAAAAAAAAAAAAAAGAAACATGAAAGCCCTGATTATGTTTCACGGAAAAATATACATTCCCACCTCACTGTCCTTAACAAAAGACAGATGCTAATTAGAGTTTTCACTAGAATTTACAGGCTCAGTTTTAATTATACCAGATATACCGGGTCAATTGTAGCCCTCTGATTAACAGGGGAAGAAAATCGATAAGCATACCGAAAAATTTGGATGTGTTATACAGCTAATTTCAATTTTATGTTATAATCATGCTTTAATGTGGGTCCTAATGACCATAATTAAGCTGCCTGTGACAGTGCTGGCTGGGACAGAAGCTGTAACTATTCTAAGATGATTTGTTGAAGGCTTTTCCCAGATTTGGGGTGCATTTTGCCATTTGGCTGGTTTGGGGTGCTGTGGGAGTGGGAACAGCATACCTGTAGATGAAAGCTTCTGGAAGCCTGGATCTTCCCAGGAAAGCCCTAGATCTAAGGTTAAAGCTAGACCAGGTACTATGGCCGCATCACTCACATAAGCCTTCATCAAATATTTATTGAGCACTTACTATGTGCCAGGTGCTGTGATGAGCCCCGATAATATGAAGAGAGTTTTCATTCCACTGGGAAGAATCAGTCATTAAGCAGCTAACTACACAAGAGAAATACCAGGTGATATGGGAGGTGTTATAGTTATAAATACGTGTGACATAATAGAGAACTCTGGGAGGGCTTCCTAGAGGAAGCAAACTCTTGGCTGAGACTTAGTTGAATGTAAGGAGACACATCTTAAAAGGAGACCATTCCTGACCAAGGAAACAGAATTTGTAAAGATTTGGAGCTGAAAGGAGGCTGATGTGAAGTGTTATGAAAAAGGGATTGAGTGGTGCAAGGGGAACCTGTGGTCTGAGCAAGGACCAGACCATGGGGGGTTTTACAGGCCCCTTCACGAATGCTCAGTGCCTGGCTACTTCGAGCCCCAAGCCTCTGAGACACCATCCTCCCTTTCCTCCCTTCCTTCCTTCCTTCGTTCGTTCCTTCCTTCCTTCGTTCCTTCCTTCCTTCTTTCCTTCCTTCCCTCCTCCCTTTCTCCCTTCTTTCCTTCCTTCCTTCCTTCCTTTTTTCTTCCCTATCCATACAAAAAGCATTTATTGAACACTATGTACCAAAGCATAAACTTCTAGCCTTTGACTCTTTTCAATGACCATTCATTCATTCATTCACTTTTTCAAAACACATTTTTTGTACCAGAAATTCAAGTACCAGATTTATAGGAATCTACCTTGAACTCTATGCATTTGTTGAATGCTATTCATTCAGCAACCTCTCACAAAGGCTTCCTATGTTTTAAGCATATAGTATGCTAGCCCTCCACCTCTGTTCATTAAATCTTTATCCCTTCATTAATTCAACAGTCATCCTAGCATGGGGTCCCTCAGCAGCTGACCCTAAGGCAAGGACTTGAGTGCAAGCGGTTGATCTGTGAGGTGATCTTGGGAAATATCAGTAGCGGAGTGGAGAAGTGAGAGAGAAAACAGGAAAGGAGCCAAAGACAGCACGTGTTATCAAGGAAATGGCCTCCATGAGCATCTGGGGCTCCACTCCATTGGGGGACTCCTACAGACAGTATAGTATGTTTGTTTCAGAGTTATCCTTCTGAGGAGTGAGGGAGCTGGGATATTTATACACCAACTTCAATCAGTCCTTGGTTCCAGGACTGCTGGAGGTCATGAGCTAATTCCCCAGGATTTCTGGGCTGCCATGCTTGCAAGCAGTAGCGAAAGGCTTCAGCCAAAGACATGTAAATATAACAGCTAGGGGTCAGCACAACGCAACGTCAAGGGCTGAAAGCATATGGGGGACGAGCAGGGGCAGGTATTAAATTGACTTACTATAGCTGCATTGATAATACCTACTATGCACCAGGTATTTGAATTTCACTTAGTGACATACATTTGCTCAACAAGTATTTATCGGCCGCCACTATCTGGCTTGCACATAAGATCCCACCCTACACTCCTTATTTTATCCACCCCAGAGTACACCACTCACTCAGTATTCTGTATCCATTCATTAAACTTGCACTGGGTTCCTGATACATGTTGGATGCCTAGCATTTCAGCTTTAATCTCAGGCTCTGGGATGAAAGGCAGGTCCCCCTAGGGACGGCAAGAGGAGGCTGGACAGATCCCAGTGTACCCTCTGCAGACTGGATGCCCAGTCAATGCTGGAGTGTCCTCCTGAGGTCTGAGCTATTATGAGGCAGGCCAGCTGTGGTTGCTCTGGCTCCTGTCCATGACCTGTGGGAGGCCCCAGCAGCTAGGCAAGTAGCCAGGTGTCGGTAGCATCCCCTCCCAGGAGCCTGACATAGCTTTTGAGCATGGAGATGAGAACCAGGCTAACTAGCCCGGGTCAATTGTTTCTGCCTGAGAAAGAACAGAAAGGAATTTGGAGTTCAACCACACAGAATGTTTAACCACAAAACTGTGTTGCTCAGCCGGTAATAATCCATGAGAACCACCTGTGAGACTTGTTAAGCATGAAGGCTCCTGAGCCCCACACCAGACTGTGATTCAATGGGTCTAGAGTGAGCTCTGGGGATCTGCATTTTAACTCGTGTGTGAGTGATTTTGAAGCAGATGGTCCACATGGCAAATTGAAAGAAATGCTGCTTTAGCCTAATGGCTATTTTTCACAGATGGAGAAATTAAGGCTCAGGGAGAGACTCGAGTTGCAGCGACCCACAGGACCAGGATCCAAGCTCCCCATGGCACAAGCCAGAGCTGCCCTCCACTAGAAGAGATGAGATTCCCAGAGCTCCCAGCTACTTGGGCATTTCAGGCACATTCTCTGTTATTGACAGGCACTAATGGGGTAATGAACTAAAGAGACCTGAGTTCACCCAATAATTGCAGGTAAGACTAAAAGAGTAAATATGATCCTCATTAATGTAAAGCAACCTCCTCCACTATAGAAATCTCATGTGAAGCTTTAAGCACAGGCATAGGCCAACCATATCTTTTTTAGTTTTGTTTATTCATTCATTTAGCTTTCAGGAAAAATATGTCAGAGTGCTTATATAATACATACAGTAAGAGAAATGAAAATATGTCAAATTTTCAAACATGTGATCTATCTATATTTGAGTAGGATGGTATGAACATGGACATAGGCATGCATCTATCTGTCCACACTGAGTAGTTACTTGAATGCAGAAGCAAGGTTGAGGAAGAGAAGGCATGAGAAAAAAATGTTTCAGGATGAGATACATTTGGATAATGTTAATTGATGCAGAATATACAATTCTACATACACATTATTGCCAAGGTATAACAATTTTTCTTTTTTAAATGCAGCCATACAAATCCTGAAAAGAACAAAATAAGAAAAAAATTTTCAGGTAATTAAGGATTTTTTTTGGTCAGTCCCCACCCCACCCCCACCCCCTGCCCAAACATACACAAAAATAGGAAAAGGAAATTGAGGAAAGAGAAGTATAAGAATGTCATAGCAAGAGATAGTGAAAAAAATTTCATTCTGATATATATGCCTTAGACTAGGATTCTGAAACTTTCTTGAAAATGAGAATTGTCTGGAGAGTTTCTTAAAATGTGGATTCCCAGGTTGCCCCTCAGAGATGCTGGTTTTGCTTATTTTGTTTATTTCTTTGAGACAGGGTCTTGCTGTGTTGCCCAGGTTGGTCTCGAACTCCTGGGCTCAAGTGATCCTCCCACCTCAGCCTCCCGAGTAGCTGGGATTATAGGTGTGTATTTCCCAAGCCTGGCTCAAAGATGCAAATTTTTAAAATTTTTATTAAAACACTTTATATTTTTATTCTGTTTTAGCAAAAAATGCTGATTTTAATGAGTCTCTCATATAGTCCTCATTGTCATGAGGATGTAATTTGGTCTTAGGCGATAACGCCCTTCTCCAAGCCCTTCCTCTACCCCAGCCCAATTTAATCATGCCCCAAATCCCAGTTAGAATCTATTTTCTGGAACAAGACCATATTAAAATGCAACCTCTGTCTGGGTGGTCATCTATTGAGAGTGACCATTATAACACTGAGGATAAGATGAATCTGAGCTTCAGACCCTCTCCTGAAACTGGGTTCATGTACTAAGAGTAACAAATATTTGTTGTCCACTTAGGTGGGCCCAATGTTAAGAGCTTTGCATGCTTTCAACAGCTCCAGGGGGTAGTACTCTGTTTATTCCCATTTTCCAAATGAGGAAACAGGTACCAAGAGGTTAAGTAATCTGCTCAAGGTCACACAGCTAGTAAGTGGAAGAACTAAGTTTGGAATCCACATTTTCTTATAATTTAGGAATACACTACTTCTCCTTAAATAACGTCAAAGAGAAGAGATAGCATCATGCTCCCGGGAATCCAAAATGAATAAAAAGACACACGAAGAGAAGGCAGGGTAGGAAACCAAATCAAGCCTTCTGACCATATTTCCCAAGCCTAAATCCCTGAGTGTCGTCAAAGAGCCCCCCTTTTTCCCCATTTTGCAAAGACACGAAGCTTGAGATGTGAAGATAAGTAAGTAACTATACTTATTTACATTCTTAAGGAATGTGGCGTATTCCTCAAAACTACACAGATCTATGGAAATGAGACTGAATCCCTCAATCAAAATGGAGATATGGACTCTGGGTGTGAGGATTACAAAGGTGGTCTGAAAAGACCTCAGCACTTACCTTTGGAAGTGCTTCATTTTAAATTCTCTGATATCAGACAGATTTCCCCTACAGTCCGATGCTGTAAAGAAAACAGGTACTGGCTGGTCGCAGTGGCTCACGCCTGTAATCCCAGCACTTTGGGAGGCGAGGTGGGCGGATCAGGAGGTCAGGAGATCGAGACCACCCTGGCTAACACGGTGAAACCCCGTCTCTACTAAAAATATTAAAAAAAAAAAATTAGCCGGGCATGGTGGCGGGCACCTGTAGTCCCAGCTTCTCGGGAGGCTAAGGCAGGAGAATGGCGTGAACCTGGGAGGCGGAGCTTGCAGTGAGCCGAGATGGCGCCACTGCACTCCAGCCTGGGTGACAGAGCGAGACTCCATCTCAAAAAAATAAAAAACAGTTAAAAAGTAAAGAAAGAAGGAAAGAAAGAAAGAAGGGAAGGGGAGGGGAGGGGAGGGGAGGGAGAGAGAGAGAGAGAGAGAGAGAGAGAGAAAGAAGAAAGAAAGAAAGAAAGAAAGAAAGAAAGAAAGAAAGAAAGAAAGAAAGAAAGAAAGAAAGAAAGAAAGAAAGAAAGAAAGAAAGAAAGAAAGAAAGAAGGAAGACAGGAACCATCACTCACTAGACGGATCAGAAAACTCAAGACACCAGTGGTATTCACAGTAAGCCTGTATCACAATTCGTCTTCCCTCTCACCTATTGTTGGGCACTCAGGGTGTTCCCACTTTTTGGTTACTACAAATAAAGCTGCTAAAAGGAGTTTTATCCAAGTCTTTGTGAGGGTGAATATTTTACTTCTCTTAGGTAAAAACCTAAGAGTGAAATTGTTATATATATGGCAGGTGGATGTGTAACTACTTAAGGAACTACCTAATAGTTTTCCAAATTGGCTGTTTTATGTTGCATTTCCACAAGTAGTGTATGAGTCTCAATCACTTAACATCCTTGCCAATACTTGGGATAATCAGTTTTACGAGCTTAAGCCATTCTACTGGGCTTGTGGTGGTAGCATCTCATTGCATTTTTCATTTTCATTTCCTTAATGGCTAATGATGTTGACTAGCTTTTCGTGTGTTTATTTGCCATCCATGTATTTTCTTTGCTAACAAGTATGTTCAATCCTTTTTTCATTTTTCATATTTTTAAATTTTTGTGTTGTGTGAGTTCTTCGTATATTCTTGAAACAGAAACCTTTGTTGGATATGTTTTTTGTTGTTGTTGTTGTTGTTGTTGCTGTTGTTGTTTTTGAGATGAAGTCTCGCTCTTGTCCCCCAGGCTGGAGTGCAATGGTGTGATCCCAGCTCACTGCAACTTCCACCTCCCGGGTTCAAGTGATTCTCTTGCCTCAGCCTCCCGAGTAGCTGGGATTACAGGCGCCTGCCACCAAGCTTGGCTAATTTTTTTGTATTTTTAGTAGAGAGACGAGGTTTCACCATGTTAGCCAGGCTGGTCTCGAACTCCTGACATCAGGTGATCTGCCCACCTTGGCCTCCCAAAGTGCTGGGATTACAGGCGTGAGCCACCACTCCCGGTCGGATATGTGTTTTATAAACATTTTCTCCAGGTTTGTGGTTTGCTTTTTCATTTTCCTAAGTGTCTCTTAAAGAGCAAAATATTTAAATTTTGATCTTCTCCAACTAACTGATATTTTCTTTTATAGTTTGTGTTTGTGTTTGTTTCATGTTTTAAAAACCTGTGCCATGCCCAAGACCACAATGATTTTCTCTTATGTTTTCTCTTGGGCATTTTATAATTTTAACTCTTACTTTTAGGTTTATAATCTATTTAGAGTAATTTTTTCATATATGGTGGGTTTTTTTCAGCCTATGACCATCAAATTGTTTCAGCATCACCTAATGAAAAGATTTTCCTTCCCCCCATTAAACTGCCTTGGTAATTTTGTTGAAAATCAATTAATCATATATACATGGGTCTATTTCTGAACTCTATTCTATTCCACAGATCTGTGTATCTTTATGCCAATACCACACTGATACTGCCTTAACTACCGCAGCCTTATAATATGTCTTAAAATCAAGCAGTGTAGGTCCTTTTTGTTCTTTATTTTCATTTTTTTTTTTTTTTGCTCTTCTAGGTTCTTTGTTTTTCCAAATTAATTATATAATATGCTTGTAAATTTATGTAAAAAGGACTGCTGAGTTTTTGATTGGGATTGCCTTCAATCCATGGATCAGCGTTTAGGTGCATTGGCATCTTAATCTTAAGTGTTCTGACCCATACATGCAATTTATCTCTCCATTTATTTCTGTCTTCTTTAATTTCTCTCAGCAACATGTTATAGTTCTCAGAGTGCAGATCTTGAATAACTCCTGCAAGTTCATCACTAAGTATTTCATATTCTTCATACTATCGTGGTAGATCATTTTACTTCAACTTCCAAAAGTGTGTTACTAGTTTATAGAAATGCAGTTCATTTTTGTGTACTCACCTTGTAAAGCTCACTTATTACTTCTAGTGGCATCTTTGTAGATTTCTCAGGATTTTCTACAGAGATGATTATGCCTTCTGCAAATAATGTTAGTTTTACTTTTTCCTTTTCAATTTATATGTTTTTGCTTCGTTGCCCTGGGCAATGTTGAATTAACATGATAAGACTGGACAATCTTGCATGATTCCTCATCTAAAGGAGAAAGCATTCAGTCTGTTGCCATCAAGGATGATGTTAGCTATAGGTTTTTGTTTGTTTGTTTGTTTGGTTGGTTGGTTTTTAATAGATACCCTTATCCAGCTGAGAAAGTTCTGTTCTTTGTTGTTGTTGTTTCCGTTGTTTGAAACAGGGTCTCATTCTGTCGCCCAGGCTGGAGTGCAGTGGAGTGATCATGGCTCACTGCAACCTGAACTTCCTGGGTTCAGCATTCCTCTTGTTTCAGCCTCCTGAGTAGCTGGGATCACTGGCATGCACCACCATGCCTGGCTAATATTTATTTATTTATTTATTTATTTATTTATTTATTTATTTTTGTGGAGACAGGGTCTTACTATGTTGCTCAAGCTGATCTCAAACTCCTGAGCTCAAGCCATCTTCCTGCCTCAGCTTCCCAAAGCGCTGGGATTACAAGCTTGAGCCACTGCACCCAGTGAGGAAGTTCCTTTCTACACCTGGATTGATGACTTTAAAAAAAAAAATCAAGAATAAATGTTTATTTTTTTTCAACATCTAATGAATACTTTCTCTGCATCTATTGAGATTATTTTGTTTCCCTTCTTAAAGAAAGTCTCTTATATGATAAATTCCATTTACTGATTTTCAAGTTGTAAAGCAACTCTGCATTTCTGTACTTAGTCATAAGAAATTTTTTGTTTTGTGTATTGTTGGATTTGATTTGCTAAAACTTTGTTAAAGATTTATGTGTCTATGTTTATGAGGAATATTGATCTAAAATTTTCTTGTAATGCCTTTTTCTGATTTTGGTATCAGGCTAGTGCTGGCTTCATAGAATAAATTGGGAAGTTCCATCTTCTCCTACGCTTTGAAAATATTTGTGTTTGATTGTATTATTTCTTCCTCAAATGCTTTGTAGAATTTACCAGCGAACTCACCTGGATCTGAAATTTTCTTTTTTGGAATGTGTTTACCTGCAAATTCAAGTTTTTAAAGATACAGAGCTATTTGGGCAACCTATTTCTTCTTGAGTGAGCTTTTGTAGTTTGCATTTTCCAAGGAATTTGTCCATTTTACCTAAGTTGTTGAATTTATTTGCATAATGTTGCTAATAACATTCCCTAATTAGCCTTTTAACATCTATAGCATCAGTAGCAATGTTATCACTTTCCTTCCTGACATTAGCAACGTATATCTTCTTCCTTTACTCATAATTATGGCTAGAGGTTTATCATTTTTATTAATTTTTCACAAAGAACTAGGTTTGCTTTCATTGATTCTATTACTTTTTTCTATTTTATTGATTTATGCTCTGATCTTTATTATTTCCCTTATTTTCCTTACTTTTGGGTTTAATTTGACATTCTTCTTTTTTTTGGTTTCTTAAGGTAGAAACTGAGGTCATTGATTTGAGATGTTTCTATTTTTCTAACATAATCATTTAATGCTATACATTTTCCTTTCAGTACTGTCTCAGTTGCATGCAACAAATTCCGATATGTTGTACTTTGAAATTTATTTCAAATAGGTTTCAATTTTTTTATTTCTTCTTTGCCCCATTGGTTATTTAGAAGTTTGATTTTGGTTTCTCAATATTAGAAATTTTCCAGATATGTTATTGATTTATAATTTGACTCTATTGTGGTTAGAGAATATGCTTTGTATAATTTGAGTCATTTTATATTTACTGCAGCATACTTTCTGGCTCATAATATAATCTGTATTAGTAAAATATTCCATATTTTAAGGTAAGACTCATAATATGAGCTCATATTATGAGCACTTTAAGAATATGTATTCTGCTGTTGTTAGGTAGAGTGTTCCACAAATGTCAATTAGGTCTAGTTGGTTGACCATGTTTTTCAGGTCTCTAAACCCTTGTTAATTTTATGTTTACCGTTCTATTAATTATTTAGATGGGATGCTGAAATCTCTGATTATAATTGTGGATTTGCTTACTTTTGCATCTAGTTCTGTCAGTTTGGGGTTCATGTATTTTGAAGTTTTGTAATAGGTGAATACATATTTATCATTGTTACAGCCTGCTAATGAATTGACCCCTTTATCATTATGGAATGACCCTCCCTATCCTTAGGTAGTGTTCTTTACTCTGAAATAGACTTTGTTAAGATACAGCTATTTCTCAAAACCACAGAGGTGAAGTCACTGAAGGGATTCATATTGGTAAAGACCTAGATTCATTATGGAGTGATGATAATGACAATGGAGAAGAAAACACCTGACATGTGTTGACGGTTTACTGCCTTCCAGGAACTGTACCAAGTGATTGATGAGCTATTTCACATTCATAGTCTCACTACATGGTGGCTTTTGCTATTATTTCTAATTTTATGAAAAAGAATCATTTCAGCTCAAAATGTAAAAAACTTTTGGTGGTCATCTCATCCATCTCCCCTCTTTTGCCCAAGGGGGAAGCTCAGGCCCAAAAGGAAAGGGCACAGAGTAGGAATGCAGAGAGTCATCCCTCAGGAGAGGTTGTTTTGCCTTTCATTATCCACCTTCCCCCAAACAGGCAACAACCGAAGTCTAGGGGTTCAAGTTCTCTCTATTAACATATACTTCTTACCATCTATGGCTTTGTACTATAGTCATTTATCAATCTGTCCACCAGTCTACCCACCCAGCCACCCATCCATCCACCTACCAACCATCCATCCATCTATCCATCCATCCATCCATCTGCTCACCCATCCCTCCATCCATCCACCTATGCATCCATCTGTCCACCCATTCACTTATCTGTCCATCCATGAATACATGCATGCATGCATGCATGCATCCATCCATCCATCCATCCATCCATCCATCCATCCATCCATCAATCTATCCATTCACCTGTCCATCCATCTATCCATCCATACATCTACTCATCAATTCATTCACCATCTATCCATCCATCTAAACCATTATCTAGACATGTATATACCCAGAATTCTTGTTCTGGTAGAAAAACAACCAGACACAATCCACACCTTCAAGGAGCTCACAGTCTGGCAGAGCAAACATCTGCACAGATGCAAGACAGCTTCTTATATGCATTAAAATAGAGAGCTGTGCTTGAGAAACCACAAGACGGTTCTACCGCCTCTGTGTAGGGAGTCACTTTGGGCTTCTAGGAAGAGAAGATATTTGAGGAGGGTCTTGTAACAAGAGTTAGAGTTTAAAACAAATGTTAGACAAAGACCCCTGAGACAATTAAGACACAGCATCTGTCTTCAAAAACTCTGAATACAGACCGGTGGTTCTGAAAGTGTGGTCTGCAGACAAACAGCATGAGCTTACCAGGGAACTAATTAGTAATGCAGTTTCTTAGGCTCCACTTACTGATTTAGAAACTCTGGGTGTGGGACCCTGTAATCTGTAAATAATAGTCCCGCTGCGTGATTGTGATGCATAGCAATACTCGAGAACCACCGCTCTAGAGAAGAAGGCTACAAAACAATAATTCAATGTGAAAAACCCTGAGGATGCAGAAGCAAGAACTAATAACTCTTCACCTGTAGCCGTCTTGCTTTCTTGGTTAGACTTTGAGCTCCCTGAGGATAAGAGCTGCATCCTGCTGTTCATTCCATCTCTCCTGGGTCTTACCTATAATAGACATTCAGTAGGTGAAGACTGGTTTAGACAGAGTCCAGCAGGAGGCTGCAAGCTTCAGGGGCTCCAAAAGGGAGAGTAATCTTTTAGGTAACTAGAAAAGGTAGCCATAATGGGTAGTGAAGGACAGGGCAGTTTTCAGAAGGCTTGAACATAGGTTGGGCTTCTCTTGGGCAGAAGATCTGAAGCTATAGTGACCACCATTCCTCACAGCTTACCCCTTAAAGACTGTGCAAAAGGGCATTCCCAACCTTAATCTCATTTTTTTTTTTTTAAATCAAGCCTAGGAGGAAGGCAGGTTTATGGCCCCCACATTACAGATGAAGAAACTCAGCCCAGAGAGGGACAGTGACACACCCAAAGCCACACAGCAGTCAGTTTTCAGAAAAGAACAATCCAAAGCAAGTCTTTTGAGGTTCATCCATCGCCCTTTTCGGGAATTACGTAAATTCTTGTCCACTTCTCTGAGCCTGGGTTGGTCATTTGGTATGGGCATGGGGTCCATATAAGATTCCTTTCCCTACAGTTTCTTTTTTTCACAGTTCTGGAGGTAGTGATTCAATGATCCACCCCCACATCTAAAATTCTAAGGATACCAAACAGTTATTTTGACCAGAGATGTGAAAAAGTTCCATCTGTTAAAGACAGGAGTTGATAGCATCTCCATTGCTCCCTTCTGATAATCCCCTAGGTTTGTCTTTTGTCAGCTAGCCCACGGGAAAAGTAAGGGAGATTCTCCTCTCACAGCCAGAGAATAAAGACCTGTACCCAAGGGCTTAGAAAAGACAAAGCCTCATCATTTCTCTTTGCTCCCCCAATATGGGGCAAGGAGAGTGTCTTATTCCATGGGGGCTGCTATAATGAAATATCATAGACTGGGTGCCTTCATCAACACATGTTTATTTCGTATAGTTTTGGAGGTTGGAAAGTCCAAGATCAAGGTGTCAGCCAGTTCGGTTCTTGAAGAGGCCCACTTTCTTGTTTTGCAGATGGTTATCTTCTTGCTGTGTCCTCACATGGTAGAGCGAAGCGGGGTGGAGGAGGGAGAGAGAGAGAGAGAGCACACACACTTTGTGCCTCTTATTATAAGGGTATTAGTCTCATCATGAGGGCTTCACCCTTATGACCTGATTACTCTCCTAATACCATCACATTGGAGGTTGGGGCTTCAAGGTATAAATTGGGAGGGCCACAAGCTTTTGGTCCATAATAGGGAAGGAGCAGAGCAGCCACCCAGAATGACAACACCCATATCTGGCTCTGCCACACCGGACAGCTCAATCTAGGACTAGACAAGCCAAAGCATTGTCTCCCTCCTTTAGGGATCTTCTCTCAATACCCCAAAGTGGTGAAAAATCAAAAGTGAGGGTTTCTTGGGAAACAAATCCATACGAATACATTACTTAGGTGATACTAAGCATCCTGAACATAGCCATAGAAGCCATAGAAGAAGTTTGAACCAACCTCTGTATTAACTTGTGAAGTCAAAGAAGTTTGGACTCTGAGCCTCTAACTTCCGTTATGAAGACTTTTAATGCATCTGGTGCTTCTAGAATCTGTCCTTCTCCATTCTCTGTAAATTGTATAAAGACATGGAGTATCTCCTGTATGCCATTCATTTACTTAATATTCCAGCTTGGTTCCCTGGTATGTCTTGGAAAAACCATTAGCTACTGTTAAATAAATAAGTCCTTACTGTAACTCACCCTGGAGATATCTCTAAGAGTTACCTGTGTGAGATGCAATCAGATCACAAATTAGCGTCTGCAACTCAGTTTGTGGCCTGAATTCATATTTGAGGTCATTGTCCATTTCCTCCACTGCATCATCTTAGAACATATGATGTCCTTCCTGATTGCAGTGACTCATGATGCTCCCAGAGAAGCTTTCATTTATATCACCTATATTTTAAGCCAGGCCATTCCAAAGAAACCTTTCAAAAGTGGTGAAAAAAAAAAAAACTATATTAGCTATCTATTGCTGCATAACAAACTACCCCTCAAAGCTCAGGGGCTTAAAACAATAAGCATTTATTATTTCTCATGAATCTATAAGTCAATTGGATGGTTCTGTTGATGTGGGCCAAGGTCAGATGACTTCGGACCTACTGTTGCACATGTGATCAGCTGGCAAGTCAGCTGAGGGCTGGCTGTTCTGGGATGACCACATCCACATGCAGCAGCAGACTGGCTATAAGCTGGATCACGTGTTTTTCATGCTTCAGTGAACTAGCTTATACTGCTCTTAGTTGTGGCAAACTTGGAATTGTTCTTAGTTGTGGCAAGATTCCGAGAAAAAAAGAGTAAATATTCAAGGTCTCTCGAGGCTTGGACTCAGAGCTGGCACACCATCATCTACGCTGCATTCTTTTTTCTTTTGTTTTTTTTGAGATGGACTCTCGCTCTGCTGCCCCGGTTGGAATGCAATCGTGTGATCTCGGCTCACTGCAAACTCTGCCTCTGAGGTTCAAGCGATTCTCCTGCCTCAGCCTCCTGAATAGTTGGGATTACAGGCACACGCAATCATGCCCAGCTAACTTTTGTATTTTTGTAGAGACCGAGTTTCATCATGTTGGCCGGGCTTGTCTTGAACTCCTGACCTCAGGCTGTCTGCCCGCCTCAGCCTCCCAAAGTGCTAGGATGACAGACATGAGTCACCACGCCCAGCCTCCTCCACTGCACTCTATTGGTCAAAGCAAGTCATGTGCTGAGCCCTGACTCCCCATTTCTTGATGGCAGGACCTGCAAAGTCACATTGCCAAGAGTATGGATAAGGGAAGGGACAGAGAATTAGAACCATTTTTAGCAATCCAATACACCTGTCTACCATTGTGGTCACAAACAGAAATTTAATTGTATTTTTGTAGATTGAAACCTCAAAACCCCCATAAGAAAAGTATTCGGTTAAACCATAAAAATTGCCTGTATTTGACTTTTTAAAACAGCTTTATTGCAGTATAATTTACATATCATAAATTCATCCATTTTAAGTGTGCAATCCAATGATTTTTCGTACATTTAGAAACTTGGGCAACCATCGCTATCATCCAGTTTTAGCACATTCTTATCACTCCCGAAAGATCTCTTTTGCCTGTTTGCAGTCAGTCCTCTCTTCCCACCCCCAGTTGTAGGCAACCACTGATATGCTTTCTGATTCTACAGATTTGCCTTTTCTGGAGATTTCATATAAATGGAATCCCACAATATACATGGTCTTTGTGTCTAGCTTCTTTCACGTAGCATGTTTTTGAGGTTCATTCATGCCAGTGCTCCATATATCAAATACTTAATTCCTTTTCATTGCTGAATAGTATTCCATTATATGGATGTATCACATTTTGTTTATCCATTCACCAGTCTATGGGCATTTGGATTGGTTCCATTTCTTGGCAATTCTGAATAATGTTGCCGTACACATTTGTGTACAAGTCTTTGTGTGTACATATCCCTTCACTTTTCTTGGATGGATTTTTGGAGTAGAATTGTTGGGTTGTGTGACAAGTTTATGTTTAACTTTGAGAGAATCTGCCAAACTGTTTTCCAAAGTAGCTATGCCATTTTGCACCCTCACCAGCAATGGATGAGAGTTCTAGCTTCTTTACATACTCACCAACACTTGCTATTGTCAGTTCCTTCGATTATCAACAGTTTTTGACTTACAAAAATGGCATTTCATGTAGTTTAACTGAATATTACCATCCGCACTTTATGGATATGAGACTGAGACCCTTGGGTGAGAGAGAAAATTTGATTCAAATTTGCATTGATCTGTCATATAAACCTAAGCTTTGTGAGCTGTGTGTGTCTGCCTCCCTTTCTCATTGGAACCTTGCCCCTGGCTTGCTGTTCCAGTCACCACAGAGGCATGCTCCAATCTTAGATCCCCTTCCACCCATCTCTCAGTCCCTCTGGAGGCTGGCTGGGCCTACAGGTTTGCAGCCTAGACTCAACCGCAAAAAAAACAACTCGTTCACGCCTGCTGCTCCACACAACGGATGCCAAGGGAAATCAGTGCTAGCTTGGGTGTGTCTGAGCCCCATGTGCTTATTCCCAGATGAGTATTTATAAAAGGAGTTCTTTGGCTTCTACTTAACGCATCCCTTACGCTACAATTTGATTGTGTCCCCCAAAGTTCGCGTATTAGAAAGAATCCCCAATTAGAAGAATCCCCAATCCTCAATGCAACAGCATTGAGACATGGGACATTTAAGAGGTCATTAGGTCCTGAAGCTCTGCTCTCATGAATGGATTAATGTCATTAACCCCGAAAGTGAGTTAGTTACCTTGGGAACGGGGTCCTTATCAAAGTTGGCCCCCTTCCCTCTCTCTCTTGCTCATATGATGTCTTCTGCCATGCGAAGAACTTCACCAGATACAGTCCATTGATCTTGGACTTCCCAGACTTCAGAATTATGAGCCAAATAAATTTCTGTTCATTACAAATTACCTAGCCTGTGGTATTCTGTTTTACCAGAATAAAATGGACTAAGACACTCTATAAATTGCAAGATAAGCTCATGAGAGTCTGTTACTACTTTGTTGTTATAAAAAAATCCTCTTTTAGGTTTGCTGAATTTGTGCTGTTACCTGGGGAAGAAAATGCATATTTTTTTTGTGTGTGTGTGTATATATATGTGTGTATGTATGTGTATATATGTATATATACATATATATTTATGTGTGTGTGTGTATACATACATACATATATATATATATAAATGTTTTTTTCCTCCAGCTACTTATCAGCTGAGACTTTTCTGGAAACACATTATTTTGGAAATGTGTTCTGACACCCCAAACCTCTGCACACCCTCCTGCAGAGCCTTGGCAGGGGAGTAAGGCAGTGCTTTTAAAATGCTGGCCTGAAAACCTGGGATGACCTCTGATGATGTTTCCACTGGTCTTTGTGGAAATGAGGAGAATAATGTTGAGAGAGTGTTCAGAAAGCTACATTTATTTAATTTAAAGGGCTTTCCTGTATCCTGTGATTCTTGCCCCCCACCGTTAGGTGTTAAAATGCCCTTACCTTCTGAAATAATGGAGGTAAAAGATGGTAGTAATTTTTAAAAAATGTCTGCTTTGGTAAAATAGAAAATGGAATGTGCTCTATCTATCTATCTATCTATCTATCTATCTATTTATCTATCTATCTATCTGTCTATCTATCTATGTATCATCTATCTATCATCTATCTGTCTATCTACCTATCATTTAATTTTTTTTCAACTGCTAAGTGATGTCCAAACATCTAGGAGCCACTGTCTTGGTAGCAAAAACATGGGGATAGGAGAGAAATTATTAAATTTACTTTTTAAAATTAATATTATACTTTCTGTTCTAGGGTACATGTGCACAAAGTGCAGGTTTGTTACATATGTATACATGTGCCATGTTGGTGTGCTACACCTATTAACTCGTTATTTACATGAGGTATATCTCCTAATGCTATCCCTCCCCCATTCCACAACAGGCCCCGGTGTGTGATGTTCCCCTTCCTGTGTCTAAGTGTTCTCACTGTTCAATTCCTACCTATAAGTGAGAACACGTGGTGTTTGGTTTTCGGTCCTTGCGATAGTTTGCTGAGAATGATGGTTCCCAGCTGCATCCATGTCCGTGCAAAGTACATGAACTCATCCTTTTTTTATGGCTGCATAGTATTCCATGGTGTATATGTGCCACATTTTCTTAATCCAGTCTGTCACTGATGGACATCTGGGTTGATTCCAAGTCTTTGCTATTGTGAATAGTGCTGCAATAAACATAACGTATGCATGTGTCTTTATAGTAGCATGATTTATAATCCTTTGGGTATATACCCAGTAATGGGATGGCTGGGTCAAATGGTATTTCTAGTTCTAGATCCTTGAGGAATCACCACACTGTCTTCCACAATGGTTGAACTAGTTTACAGTACCACCAACAGTGTCAAAGTGTTCCTATTTCTCCACATCCTCTCCAGCACCTGTTGTTTCCTGACTTTAATGATCGCCATTCTGACAGGTGTGAGATGGTATCTACTTTTTAAAAAGAGACAGGGTCTTGCTCTGTTGCCCAGGCTACAGTGTAGTGGCACAATTATAGCTCACTGTAGGCTTGAACTCCTGGGTTCAAGCAATCCTCCTGTCTGCGCCTCCCAAAGTGGCCAGGACTGTAGGTGTGCAGCATCTTAAACCTCCTTTTGAACTCTACAATCCTGGTTTTAAATGTAACCCTGTCTCTTTGTTACAACTTGGTCTTGGGTAGTCATAATCATGGCAACAACAATGGCAGAAATAAATACCTGCAGTACTCTTTCTATGTACCAAGCACCATTCTAAGTACTTTATAATCACAAACTTATTTGGTCTTTATGACATCTCAGTGAGGTGAGTGCTATGATCATCCTCAGTTTACAGAGGAGGGCACAAGATCAGAGAGGGGAGGTCATTTGCCTCTGGGGCAGGAGGATGCCGAGGTAAGGACTCTAACTTTAGAGACACAATGATGCCACACTGGATCTGCCACTTCAAGCATCTGAACCTCAGTTTCTTCATCAGTAAAATACAATGAAAATGACCAGGGTTGTAGTAGATAAATTCATGTGAAAAGGGGCAAATATCTTGATCAACCCACGGTATGTGCCTAATTACTATTAATGTTTCTTTCCATCTTTTCCTCAGGGCAAACTCTCCAGGTTTCTCATAGAAGGCAGGTTAGCTGGTTAACTGCTTAGGTTTGGGAAGCTCATAGTCCTCGATTTAGGTCCTGGCTCCTCGGTTTGTTGGCTGTGAAACCCTGGGCATATTGCTCACCTCTCTGTGCCTCAGCGTCCTCAACTATTTCAGGTTGAGAGCAGTTGGGGTCATCTTTCACTTTGTATAACATTTGTCCTCTGACGGTGGAAAGGACAGACATGAGGGACAGGGATGCTGAGTCTTGATCTGCCTCTCTCTTTCTCTCCTCCTGGCCTGGGTCCACTGCCAACGGCTGTCATGTGTAAGTTAGAGTCTCCCATTCTTGGCCTGGCAGAGCCAGCTTCCCTGTAACCCCATGCACCCAGCCAACCTCAGCTGTGAGGCCAGCTCTAACCCCAGAGGAGGCAGGCCTGGCCAGCCGCAGCCAGGCATTAACAAAAGCCTGAGTCAAACTTCATTTCCTCTTGCCGAGGGAGCCTCACCAGCCACGGGCCAGATGCCAGGCCAGAGTGCTATTGGCAAAGAAACTGATGCTGTGTGAAAGCTCTGCTCATTGTACCAGTGAGAGCAGGCACTCACACACCCATCCTCTCCCCTGCCATCATGGAGCCCATGGGGACACCTGTCCTTAGGCCCATTGTCCAAATGACAAACTGAGGCTTGGATAGACAGGGTCTCTTGCAAAGCATCCCAGAGCGAAAAGTGACAAGTGGAGTTTGATTCCAGGTCTCTCCCAATGCCAACTGTCCCTTCTTTTACGCCATTTGTTTTCCTTGTTTGCTCTTAGGTACAAATGACTCGTTCACAAAGTTCAAAATGTGAGGCTGTCCTCTGAGAGCTGCATGCAAAGAATGATGTCTTAACAGCAGCTGAGAGAGAGGATTTTAGTGGCAAAAGAATTGTCTCGCAGAGTCTAGAATGGTACCAAGTATCATTTCCTGGGCACCTAAGATGTGCCAGGGGTTGGGCTTTTCACATCTAATGGAATCCTTACGATAACCCAACTAGGTCAATACTAACAGTCTCCGTTTTCCAGATGTGGAAACTGAGGCTCAGAGAAGAAAAGTAGCTGGTCTAAGGTCACACAGCCAGGAAATGCAGGGACCAGAATTTGAACTAAAGATGGGGGCTTCAGAGCAAATTCTCTGTTGCCTGTGAATGTCAGCCCACATGGCAGAGACCTGTCCCTCCTGTGTGTAGCCCAGGTGGTATGCTACAGCCACATTCACATGGGATGAATCTCTGGTGCCCTCTGTCTTGTACACACATGATGTGGTGCTGGCCACAGAAAAAGTTATAGGTACTGCAACACGGAACTCTGCGGCTCTGGCAAAACATTCCCAGCTGGGGAGCAGAGGCACTTGGTTTGTTCTTTTTTTAAGTTTTAAAACATTTTAAATAATTTTTTTTTTGAAACAGAGTCTTGCTTTGTCACCTAGGCTGGAGTGCAATGGAACAATCAAAGCTCATTGTAAACTCAAACTCCTGGGCTCAAGCAATCCTCCTCCTTCACTCTCCCAAGAAGCTGGGACTATAGCTGTGTGCCGCCATAACTGGCTAAGTTTTGTTTTGCAGAGATAGTATCTCACTTTGTTGTGGCGTGAGCCACTGAGCTCAGCCCTGGTTCTGTTCTTGGCACTGCTACTCATCATCTGGCCTTTTCCTCCTTAAGCTTAAATTCAGATTCCATCAAGGGGGGCAATTAATTCTAGCTTACATACCAACACTGATCAATTAGAAGTTGCTGTCTAGAGTGCTATAGTGAAAAGAATCGTGAGACTCAACAATCAATTAGAAACGTCTATCACTAATGGGTAGAGGTGGTTCAAGGCAACACATGTGCTAGGCATTTGCAAATCCCAAACCAGTGGATTTCTAAGGTCCCTACAAAGAACCCCAACACTGTCTCAAAGATCAGATGGCTTCCACTTAAGCACCAGGAGAGGGGGGCCAAGAGCTTAGGGTCATCAGATAAAGTATGAGCATCCTGTATTTTTATTTGCTAAATCTGTCTGCTCTGAAAGAGCTACAAATCCAAGAGACTCCGAGAGTATCTCTAAGGCGGCTAGATTTATTCTGAACTTTAGCCACAGCAGATATACACAGTAGTCTTCCTTTATCCTTGTGGGGGTATGTTCCAAGACCCCCAGTGGATGCCTGTAGCCATGGATGGTACCAAACCCTGTAAACTATGTTTTTTTCCTATACATACACACCTGTGATAAAGTTGAATTTATAAATTAGGTACAGTAAAAGGTTAACAATGATAACTAATAATAAAATAAAACAATTATAACAATATATTGCAATAAAAGTTATGTGAATGTGCATTCTCTCTCTGTCTCTTAATACCTTGATATTTTTGGATGGCAGTTGACCACTGGTAACTGAAACTGCAGAAAGAGAAACCACAGGTAATGGGGAGCTGTGGTGGTCACAATGGCCACAGACTTCTGAAAACTTTATTCTTCTTTACAAGAAACTCAGTTTATCACCCATGAGCCTTTTTTCTACCTGCAACTGGAGATATTCGTCTTGTGGAATTAAGGCCACTGAGTCATTTTGGGCAATTACCTGGTTAATTCAGCATTCTCTTTCCTTGCCCTTTTTCGTTATCCTTAGGTGGCATCTGAGTTCAAGGAAGGCTTCAGGTTGAGTGTGGTTGCTCATCCCTGTAATCCCAGCACTTTGGGAGGCCAAAGCTAGAGGATTGCTTGAGGTCAGAGTTTGAGACCAGCCTAGGTGACATAGTGAGACCCCATCACTACAAAAAATTTAAAAAGTTAGCCATGTGTAGTGGTGCATGCCTGTAGTTCCCAGCCACTCAGTAGGCTGAGGTGGGAGGATTGCTTGAGTCCAGGAGGTCGAGGCTGCAATGAGCTGTGGTCGTGCCACTGCACTCCAGCCTGGGCAACAGAGCAAGATCCCAAATCTAAAAATAAAATTTAAATTTTTTTAAAAAGGAAGACTTCTGTCCTCACTGGCTCTGCTAACCTCCTGCCAGGGCCCAGGACACAGCCGTCACCCTGCTAAGGTATAAAACACACCCACGTCTACAGTTGGGCTCACAGGCCATTCTTCTTGTGCCAGGAGATAGCTTTACTGCAGTCCAGGGAGCTCTGAGTGGCTTCATGAGGTGTAGACAACTGCTTTGGCCATGTGCTTCTAACCCAGGAGTTATGGTGAATGAAGCCTATCAGTGAAGCCTGTGGTTTGGAAAGCCAGGGGCCTAGGATGTATCTCGACTTACGATGGTTCCAAGGGTCACTGTCTCTTATTCAACCTGAAATTAAGGGCCCTGGGACCCTTCTGAGGGACTCCTGCTAATTCTCTCTTTCAGCTCTGCAGCATGGAAAAATGGATATTATGCCTTCATACATTCTTCTAATTTCTGGTTTATGCCCTAGGTTCTTGATATCTGAAGCCAGCTTCCAGACTTTTACAAAAGGTGAGGGGGATTTTTTTTCTGTGCAAACATTTGATATTTCAACAACACAGGCATTAGCATTAGCATTATCCTTGTCAGGATTAGGGTTGAAATACATGGGTTTCCATACTATGGTTTCTGTTATAGATTCACAAACGTCTATCCAAGGATGCAAAGCTGATACTTTGATTCTTGATTCTTTTTTTGTTTGTTCTTTTGACTCCCTTTCCTGATGGCATTCTGATAGCATCCCTCACTGCCGCTAGAAAGATAGGCAAAAAGAGGGAGTACAAGGACTTGAATATAAATACAGTTTTTAATATCAATATATTATGCTGCTATGGATAAATTTGGAATATGTTATAAAATCCACAAACCAAAATGATTCCATTCCTGATACAAAAAAGAACCATGTAAACACAAGCTGTGCATCTCGTCTGACTTATTTCCAGGAGTGCTTATATATCTTTGGCTATGATCCTACTTTCCCAAGGGTATTTCTGCCCATCCATCATCACACTTCCATCTCAACCACACTGTGAGAAGGCTGCACCAGACTTATTTCTAGAGTCTTAGTGCCAATTTTTCATTCCTCCTCTCTGTTATTGATTCAACTATTCACCCATAGTATTTCTTACCCCTGCACTCTGAGTTAGGGATCCAGTGATAAATCAACCAGAGACAGCTTCTGCCCTCATGAAGCTCATGGTCAAGTACATAGCAGTTTCAGGAAATGCCTGGTGAGTGAATGAGAAAATTCTGGTTGAATAGCCTTTGGTTAATGTATAACTTTGCTTGGGCTGCCATGATGAAGTACCATGGACTAGATGGCTTAAGCAACACAAATTTATTGTCCCAAGGTTCTGTAGGCTGGAAGTCTGAGATCAAGGCGTCAGCTGGGTTGGTTCCCTCTGGGGACTGTGAAGGAGAGTCCATTCCATGCCTCTCTCCTAGCTTCTTGTGGATTGCTGGCAGTCTTTGGTGTCCTGTGGTTTGTAGAAGCATCTCCTGATCTCTGCCTTCATCTTCAGATGGCATTCTCCCTGTGTATGTGTCTGTGTCCAAATGGCCGTTTTATAAGGACACTAGACATATTGGATAAGGGCTCATCCTAAGGACGTCATGTTGGCTAAACTAATTACACTTGTAATGACCCTATTTCCAAATAAGATCCCATTCCAAGATACTGGCAGTTAAGACTTCAGCATGTAAATTTTGGAGGGACACAATTCTATCCATAACAGTTACATATGTGGCCATGTAGTTCTCATGTCCAACCGTAAACTCCTTGAGGACAGGTTGCATCTTACACTTGAGTATCCCCAGGAACTCGCAAAGGACATGGCCTGTAGAGGGAGCTCCATAAACGTGTCTTGACCTAGAAATTAGCCACCAATTTATGGAAGAAAAAATGGACACAGTGAGACTAATGACTGGCCCAAGGTCACAGGTGCAGCTAGCTAATGCACAGTGTCCAGCACAGAGTAGGAACTCAAGAAGAGTTTCTGGAATGAGGGAAGGAAGACAGAACCAGAAACTAGGCTGCCTGACCCTTGTCTAGCGCATTATTTGCCAGCCATGCAGCAGGTCAGATTGTCAGTGACAGGTAAGTTATGTGTGTATGTGTGAAGGTCTGTGTGTGTGCATTTGAGTGGCAGGTGAGTGTGTGAATACTTGTTTGGATGTTATTGTGAGAGTGTGCCTCTGCGTGTGCACATATGAATATGTGTGGGAGTGTGTGTGGGTGTGTATGAGTCTGAATGAATATGTGTGAATGTGCATTAGAGTGAATATGTTATGAGTTATGAGCGTGCAAATTTGTGGATTTATGAGTGTGAGAGTGTGTGTGAGAGTATATTATTATTTGGGCATATGTGTGAGAGTAGGTGTGAGTCTGTGAGCAAGTGTGGTGTGTGTGAGAGTATACAATTATGCAAACGTGCATATGTGTGAGAGTAGGTGTGAGTCTGCGAGCAAGTGTGAGTGTGTAAAGATGTAGGTGCATGTGGGGGAGTGATTGAGTGTGTGAAGGGCAATAAATATGAGCATGGAAATATACATGAGTGTGGGAGTGAAAATGAGTGTGTGTCTGTGTGTGTATCTGAGTGTAAATGTGAGAGCGAGTGTGTCTCTGTGTGTGCATGAGCGTGTGCATCTGAGTCTGTGCTTGTTTGTGGTAGAGTGTGTGTTAATGTACATGGGTCTGTATGAGTGAGACTGTCAGTGTGCGCTAGTGTTTCTGTGTAAGTGTGAGGGTGTGAGTGAGTGTGTAAGTGTGAATGTAGGAGACGGTATGCATGTGTGAGAATGGATGTGCCTGTGTGAGAGGGTGTGTGTTTGAGTATAAGTGAGTGAGAGATTGTGTTGTAAGGATTGAGAGTGTATGAGTGAGCTGATGAGTGTGCACGTGAATGAGTGTGAGTGTGGAGTGTGCAAATTTGTGGGTGCATGTGTGTATGACAGTTGTGAGCAAGCATGAGGGTGTGGGTGCATGTGAGTGGATGAATGTGAGCATGGAAGCCTATACGAGTGTGTATATGACAGGTTCTGTGGCCAAGCTTGAGGGTGTGGGGCTGTGGGAGCATGTGAGTGAATGTGAGCATGGGAATGTGCATGAGTGTGGGAGCCCACACGAGTGTACGCGTGTGAGTGTGGAGAGGGGAGCAAGGACTTCCTCAGAGTCTTCCGGATGGGTGAATGCCTGAGCTAGCTCTGCGGGCAGTGATGGTGAGAGTCAAGGATATGCAGGGAGAAGGTGGGGGCAGTCCCAAACCCCGCGGCTTCTTATTTTCCCCGGCCTAACACGCTGTTGTTTTTAACAAACTCACATCTTAGCAAGAAGCTCATTACACCTGAGATCAAGGATAATGCTAATGCTAATGCCTGTGTTGTTGAATTTTCATTACCAGGACCATGGCATGAGCATGAGAAAGATGGTACAGGAGAGAGATTCAGAACTACTGATCAATTTTTTCTGAGGTGGAGGTGATTGACCTCAAAGATACCCGGGCTAGTGGTACAGCAAAAGCATGGTAAAGTTTCACAAGAACAGAAAACCAAACACCGCATGTTCTCACTCATAAGCGGGAGTTGAACAATGAGAACACATGGACATAGGGAGGGGAACATCACACACCGAGGCCTGTTGGGGGTGGGGGACTAGGGGAGGGATAGCATTAGGAGAAATACCTAATATAGATGGCAGGTTGATGGGTGTAGCAAACCACCATGGCACGTGTACACCTATGTAACAAATCTGCATGTTCTGCACACATACCCCAGAACTTAAAGTGTTTTTTTTAAAAAAACATGGTTAAGTTTTCAAAAGTCTCTTAACCTCAGAACTTAGCATTAATAATTAATTATTTTACAGGCTTTTGATACCCCAATTAGGAAGTTAAAAAAGTACTGAACACACACTTCTATGGTAAAGGCTGCACTTTTGGCTGGTAACTTGCACACATTACTGTACTCTTAATATAATCAATTAATTGCTGAACATTTATTGAGCACCTATTCTTTGCCAAGCCCTGGGGTAGATACTAAAGATACAGTAGTATTAATAAATATGAAAGAGACTCATTCATTCATCCATTCACTTACTCAGTCATCACCTTTCTGACTACTTCTCTGTGATTCTATATTAGAAACCAAGGTTACCATGAGGAATTACACAGGGATACATTCATTCATCCAACAAGTGTTCATTGGGAACTTACTAGGTATCCAACAAATTCATTCATCAAAACTCTGACTCTTACCCATGGTTCTATGGTAGACATCGAGGTTACCATAAATTACACAGGGATATGTCAATTCATTTGACAAATGTTCATTGAGCATCTACTGTGTGTAAAACAGTCAGTCCATCCATCCATCCATCCATCCATCCATCCATCCATCCATCCATGCATACATGCATCCACTTATTATATATTTATTGGGAGCCTATTTCATGCCAGGCTAGTCCCAGGTGCTAGGGATGCTGTGGTGAACAAGATAGATATGGTCTCTGCCCTTGGGGCATCTGGCAGAGTCACCCCTTTGTTGGTGGCTTTAGGGAATCAGAAAGTCTAAAGGAGAGAGACCATTCCAGGTGATGGGACAAAGAGGCTTGCTCCAGGCGTCCATTTGAGGAGCTGGAGGTGAGGATATGGATGGGGCTGCATCCTCCAGGTACCCAGAACCTGTCCTTCACTGCATTCCTTACAGGCAGGCTCTGCTGCCACATGTGAGCATTCTCAGAAATCTCTGCTCACCAAGGACAGGACTGCACGATGCCGCTCCCTGTGGTGCAGACTCTCTTGACCCAGGTGCAGCAGTTTTCTCCCTCTGAGTGGTCCTGCCTTCAGCCTAATGTGTGGATATTTCCATTTCAAAAGCACTGTCATGATGCTGACATCCCTCTATGCTCATCCCTCTACGCTCAGCATCACATCCTCTATGCTCATCCCTCTACGCTCATCCCTCTACGCTCAGCATCACATCCTCTACGCTCATCCCTCTACGCTCAGCATCACAGAGCTGATGTCTGACTGGGGGTACTGCACGTCTCATAAAAATGCTTGTTATTACAGTCAAGACTCACCCCAGCCTCCATTCCGAGCACACAAATTAAACATCACACTGGTTTCCCCTCCAACAGCTTCCCGGTCCTGCCTCCTCTGCAAGAACTCTGGCTTCAGGCAACTTCTCAGGGATTCCATGGCTTATTTTTGCCTGACCAAGCTAATTTTTTTCCCCTCTCTTATTCTCTCAAGGTTTTGCTCCTGGCACAGTTGCTGGAGATGCTCCAGCTTTGCAGTGAACCGAAATGTTATTCGTTACAGAAAAAAAAAAAAAAAAAAAAAAAAAAAAAAAAAAAAAACAGCAAAGACTGCAGCTTCCCATAAAATAGTGTTTTAACCATTAGGGAAAAGCTGTGGTGAGGAGTGGAAGTAAGAACGTAACTCTTGTGGCAACATTCTTGCTACTAATATTTGCTTAAAGTAGACTACTTGGATTCTAATCATTAGGAGCCTTATTAGGAACAGAAGCCAAGAAAGGTATTGGACAGAGAGGCAGCCCAGCCAGAAGAGTCTCCAAACAACCAACGTTTCATTCATTCACTCATTAATTCATTCAATAAATATTTATTGAGCACCTTTATGTGCCAGGTACGGTGCTAAGTGTTTGCAACACATTTATGAGTGGAACAGACAGGCTCCCTGCCCTCATGAATCTTAAAGTCACGGGTAGAGAGATAGACTATAAAAAATCATCCAGTAAACTATGATATGGGAGAAAATATTTGAAAGTTGAATATTTGATAAGAAGTTAATATACAGAATATATAAAGAATTCCTACACTCGGCAACATTAAAAAAAAAAGCCAATTATAAACGATGGGCAAAGAACTTCAACATACATTTTGCACATGAAGGTATGCAAATGGCCAACGAGCACATGACCAGGTGCTCAACATCACTAGGCATTAGGGAAATGCCAATCGAAACCACAGGGAGGTACCACCTCTCATCCATCAGGACAGTTACTATCCAAATAACACAAAATAACAAGTGTTGGTGAGGATATGGAGGGATTGGAACCCCTGTGTATTGGTGGTGGGGGCGTAACAAAAGTGAAATAAGCCAGTCACAAAGGACATGCAGTGCCAGATTCTGCTCAGATGAGGTACCTACGAGGTCGAATTCACAGACAGAAAGTAGAATGGTGGTTGCCAGGGCTAGCGGGAGTAGGGGAATGTGAAGTTATTGTTTGTTTGTTTTGTTTTGTTTTTTGAGATGGAGTCTCACTTTGTAGCCAGGCTGGAGTGCAGAGGTGTGATCTTGGCTCACTGCAAGCTCTGCCTCCCGGATTCAAGCGATCCTCCTGCCTCGGCCTCTCAAGTAGCTGGGATTACAGGAGGGTGCTACCATGCTCAGCTAATTTTTTGTAGTTTTAGTAGAGACGGGGTTTCACCACATTGGCCACGATGGTCTTGATCTCTTGACCTCATGATCTGCCTGCCACAGCCTCCCAAAGTGCTGGGATTGCAGGCATGAGCCACTGCACCTGACCGAAGTTATTGTTTAATGGTTATAGAGTTTTAATTTTGCCACAGGAAATAGGTTATGGTGACAGATGGCAGTGATGGTTGCCTAACAATGTAAATGTACTTAACACCACTGAACTATCCATTTTAATATGGCTAAGATGGTAAATTTTATGTTATGTGTATTTTACCACAATTTAAATTCCCAAATGCATGCTTTTAAACTTTAACAAATGCTATCTGGGAAAAGCACACAGTTGTGTCCAAGGTACAATGAGGGAGATGGTGCCGAAATTCTATTTGATGGATGGCAAGAAAAGCTTCCCTGACACTTAAGCCAAGACCTGGAGGAGGAGTTGGAGGAGTCAAGAAGACAAAGAAGGAAGGAGGGAAGGACATTCCAAGCCCAGAGAATGGTGTGAGAAAGGCCTAAGGTGGGAGGCAGGATATCTATGGATAGGGCAGGCTGAAAAAAAATGGTGATATTGTAGTGGGAGGTGAGTTTGACGAGGCAGAGGAGACCACAGTATCTGTCTGTATCTCAAGTTCAATGGGAAATCGTTGGAAGGTTATAACCAGATTCCTCCTGACCAGATTCATATTTTAAAGAGCTGATTCAAGCTTCATTAAAAAGATCACTCTCGGCCAGGCACGGTGGCTCACGCCTGTAATCCCAGCACTTTGGGAGGCCGAGGTGGGTGGATCACAAGGTCAGGAGATCGAGACCATCCTGGCTAACATGGTAAAAACCCACCTCTACTAAAAATACAAAAAAAAAAAAAATAGCTGGGTGTGGTGGTGGGTGCTTGTAGCCCCAGCTACTCAGGAGGTGAGGCAGGAGAATGGCATCAACCCGGGAGGTGGAGTTTGCAGTGAGCCAAGATAGCGCCACCGCACTCCAGCCTGGGCAACAGAGGGAGACTCCATCTCAAAATATATATATATATATATATATCACTCTCTTGCAGAATAGACTGTAGAGAGCAAAAGCAAAAGGGAAGAGACTAAGAAGGAGGTTACTACCTTAGTCCTGGTGAGACATGATGGTGAATTGGCACCCAGGGGTGGCAGTAGGGGCAAGAGTTAGTGCAGCAGCTGACAGTGAGTAAGGAGACTTCACAAGTGAGGAATCAGAAGCCAGGTCTTCAATGGGACAACCGTGCCAGGTTCTGATCTGAGATGGGTAAGATTGTGAACTGGGACGTAGTCATGAGGTCAAAATTGGAAGCAAGAAAGGAGAGACGAGGTCTGGGGCAAAGGGCTCAGGAATGAGCCCCCAGCACTGGAGGTCAACTAGCATGGACTTCACAATATGCAGGCAGACATGATGCCCGGGAGGGCTGGAATGTCTCCATATGTTTACTGCAGTTGCACAGGTAAGTTTGCAAGCTAATGAAACCTTCTAACTGACAGTAGGCTCTTGCTGAAAAATTCTAAAGCCTGTTTCTGTTAAGGTGCGTGCCCTAAGTGTCCTATTCTTGTATCACAATGCTGAGCTCGTGAGAATCAATGATCACTTTCAGTTTTCTGTGCTGCTATAGTAACCTTCCTTCATGATGAAAGCAAGACCCCCACAAGAATGGAACAGACTAAATTGTCAGTATCTCAAAGAAAGGTGGATCGCATGATCTTGGAGAAGAAATGTCTATTTGGGTTTATTAAGAACTTGCCCTGCTGTTCTGTCATGAACATGCTTTATTTGTGTAAAAAAAATAAAATAAAATAAGGGGGAAATACACTGGTTTCATTCATTGCCAGCGGCCTCGTGTATGAATACGAACAGTCACAGAAAGCGGTGAGGGCAGCGAGATACTAAGATTTGTAAATTGTTTATGACTTTTGTTGCAATAACAGTACTTTTGAGATCCTTTCTTCATGAAATAATCCTAAATGTGAAATAAAAACTTTATGGATAGAATTGTGTTAGCTGCTGTGTTACTTGTAACAGGTGAAATATTGAAAGCAACCTAACTGTACAAAACTACAGCCAATAAATTCCGCACCGTTCCACTCAACAGAATATCACATAACCATTAAAAAAAGATGATTACAAAATACGTATGCCAAACTGGGCAACGCTTATAATAAAGTTGAGTGAATGTGTATTTAACATCAACTACAGAAAGACAAATCCGGAACAGCAAATATCATTCAGAACAAAACTGGAAGGAAATGTATCAAAATGTTAACCACTGCTGTGTTGCAGTCATGGAACTGTTAATAATTTTCTTCATTCAACTTTATGCAACAATATTTCTATAATGCATATGCGTCTGACAATTGAAGGAAGTTATTTGAGTAAGAAAAACCATTGCCAGTTAGCTCAATACTGGAGAAATGGTCTGAGCCCTGAGAGAAGCCAGGTTTTCAAATGTTGATACAGGGATCAAAGGAAGGAGGAGATGAAGGCAGTGTAGGGAGGCATGTTGCATGGTGCTTATGAACTTGGCCTTGGGCTTGGTGTTAGACAGATTTTGAGTCTTGGCTAGACAATTTACTGACTGTGACCTTGTATAAAGGACTCAACCTCTCTGTAAGTGGTTCCTCTTCCTCATCTGCAACATGGAGATAATAACAGTGTCCCTACACAGGGCTTACGAGGGTTATTCAAAATGATGTGGGTAATCACTTAACAATGTACCTGGCATGTAGCCTGTCCTCTATAAACATCAGCTATTCTTAATATTATTGCCAAGGGACTGTCTTAAGGAGACATTTGTAGAAATTGATGACAGCTGAAAAATTCAGATTTCTTTAGTCCAAAGGAAGCAGGCTGCATGGGCTCTTTGCCCTGAAAGGAGAGTGATGGTGTCATTGTCTTCTGAGCTTTGTAAATGGAGTTCGTGGTGCATGGCTGAGACAGAAAGTCAGGCTACTTGTGACTCACCTTCTCCCAAGAGCTGCCAAGAGCATCTATGAGAGGTTTAGCATCAAATAGGCTCATGCAGTCACTGTCACACCAACTCAGGCCACTATAGCTGTTCCTCGGCTGAAAAAGCAGCAGCTATCAAAGGGACATTGCCCCCAAATTATCAAAGCCCCAAGTCAAGCTCTTCGGCATAACCTCCTCAAAGTATGGACCAAGTTGTCTTAGTTGCTGGATCACAACCCCTATTTCCTCCCCCAATTACTGGGAGAAAGTAGGCTTCCAAAATTCAGTTCAGGGTCCAGATTCATCTTTTCCTTCAGTTGGGGTGTATGATTTTGCATTTCTACAGCTCTGCACAGTCTATTTCCTTCCATTTGAATATTTCTTCCGCCACGTCCACCTACCTATGAACTCCTACTCAACCTTCAAAACTTAGCTCAAATGTCACCTCCTCCAGGAAGTCTTTCCTCAACACCCCTGGCTCCAGAATTAAGGCCTCTCACATAAATGTTTTCCTACCTTGTACACTGTTAAAGGTACATGTGCCTTCATTATAACCCATGTTTTTCTTTTCCTTTGCAGCTCTTGTCACCACCATACCAAAACCAATGAAAGCAGGGATTCTGTCTCTCTTGTCATGGCTGTCATTTTGAGCAGCTAGCGGGACTTGGCACACAGCAGTTCTTCAATCAATATTGAATAGATCAATGAATGAATGATTTTTCACCTTCCTAGTTACTCCATGTTGCTCCACAGAACATCTTTGTTTTTTTCAGATAGAGGAAAGTTCTTTTGGAGGGATGGGATGGTGCTTTTCTTGTTCATCGTCCTCTCTCCTGTGATGGACATGGGGATGCAAAGCCCAGATCCCTCTTCAAGCACTATTGGCAGATGACCTTCTGCTGTCAGGGAAGCCTCAGCTGCAGAGAGCTGCCTCGCCCCAGGGCATGGCCTTCCTGAGTAGAAGACGGTAGAAAAGCCTGATCTCATTGGCCAAATTTAGGACATTGCTGAAGGGTCATCCTAGCCCCAGCCTCCCGTGGAGATGGCCAAGACTGGCCCTGATCTGTATCACGGTGCCTCATCTCTCTCTGCCCAGTTCTGCATTCTTCTCCATTCTTTCTACAAGTGTTCCTCCTAAAGGTTCTCTCCATTGCTCCTTAACTGTCTCAGGGTCTGCTTCCCTAAGAACCTGACCTGCAACATCCTCAGTCCCTGCAGAGTTTGGGGGTACTGAGGAGCTACTCACTAAACATTTTACGCATGAATAAACGGTGGAGTGAATCTCTCTCTGAATGCATTGTAGCTCTGCCTGCCTCTCACTCTAGGCTGTGAACACTCCACAGGGAGCTACTGTGTCTTTTTCACCTGTTACCTCGGTACCTAGCACCATTCCAGGTACATAACAGGTGATCGATAGGTGCGGGAGGAATGATGGGCACATGCATTCCATAGGAGGATGGATTAGGCAAGAGAACGTGGATGAATCGGAATGCTCCCATTTCCACTCTCAGACCTTAAATTTAAACAATGCTTTCAGCAGCTGCTTTGCCAAGGGTGGACCAGAGCACCTCCCTTTCCATTTTCATTTCCTTTTCATTTCTAGAATGATCAGGTGGAATGGGTGGGTTTTCTCCTCTGCTTCCCTTCTCAAAGACCCTTTTGATACTGCATGTTTGAAGAGTAGGCATGGGCTTGGAACACAGCTGAAGATGATAACAATAAATGTCTCTTTACAAATGACTTCCATTACCTGCGGTCAATTTGAGGCTTGCAGGCCATAGAAACAGGTCTCAGCAGGCTGGGAGTTGTGGGGGATTAGTGCAAATTGATTCTGGCAATTAACTCGGCAGTTCTCTGAGGCCCAGGCCCATGAGAGGCTGCTCATCCCGCTGCAGCCTGAGTTGTGAGTGCAGATGCACTCAGGGCTGCAGAAGGCATCTGGCCTTCACCGACAACCTAGGGGCCATTTTCTAGCTGAGTAATCTCAGGCACAGAGGCTCAGTGACCTCCCTTGTAAAATGGGGCCACACCAGAACAGAGCCTCTACCAGAACAGAGACGAGCAGCAGTCACTGCAGGCTTACGATGAAGGAATACAGACAATTTCCTTCCAGCGAGACTTTGTTTTATTTTATTAGCTTTTTAAAAACCATTATTTTTTTCATTATACTGTAAGTTCTAGGGTATATGTGCACAACGTGCAGGTTTGTTACATATGTATACATGTGCCATGTTGGTGTGCTGCATCCATCAACTCATCATTTACAGTAGTGTATGTCCTAATGCTATCCCTCCCCACTCCCCCCGCCCCACAATTGGCCCCGGTGTTTGATGTTCCCCTTCCTGTATCCAAGTGTTCTCATTGTTCAATTCCCACCTATGAGTGAGAACACGCGGTGTTTGGTTTTCTGTCCTTGCGATAGTTTGCGCTGAATGATGGTTTCCAGCTTCATCCATGTCCCTACAAAGGACATGAACTCATCCTTTTATATGGCTGCATAGTATTCCATGGTGTATATGTGCCACGTTTTCTTAATCCAATCTATCACTGATGGATTGTGGCCAGGTTGGTTCCAAGTCTTTGCTATTGTGAATAGTGCCACAATAAACATACGTGTGCATGTGTCTTTATAGTAGCATGATTTATAATCCTTTGGGTATATACCCAGTAATGGGATGGCTGGGTCAAATGGTATTTCTAGTTCTAGATCCTTGAGGAATCGCCACACTGTCTTCCACAATGGTTGAACTAGTTTACAGTCCCACCAGCAGTGTCAAAGTGTTCCTATTCCTCCACATCCTCTCCAGCACCTGTTGTTTCCTGACTCGCTTCCAGAGGAAGGACCAACCAGCGAGACTTTAGCTGCAGCTTGAACTCTCCACCCCATGGAAGCCAGCTTAAAGGCTTGGTCAAACCAGGATTCAAGCTAAATCTTGAATCAGCTGGATAGGGTCTTAATTGCAACCATGCCCGCTTGCTAGCTGTGTGACCTTGAGCAAGATGATTACCCTCTCTGAACCTCAGCCCTTTAACCTGTAAAATGGGCGTAATAATGCCTATTCTTTGAGATCAATGAGAGAATTAAAATAGTGCATGGGACACATTTCCTATAAGCCAGAGTTTGCTACTGTAATAATTCAGACTATGAATGCAGTTCTATGTCCAAGGCAATTATTTCAAAACCTCTGTGGAGTCTACAAAGTGACTGACAGAGGCTGGACAATGTACCCATCACTAGCTGGCCAAGTTATTTTTTAACCAACCTAAATCATTTTTTTTAAATATTAAACTTCAATTTTTTAATGATTATATAAGTAACACATGTTCATTGTAGTATATTTGGAAACCACAGAAAAGCACAAAGAAGCAAATAAATATCACCCAGAGATAAACATTGCTAATGCTTTGGCTTTGTTTCTTGTCATCTATATTCTATGCTGTATTCACATATGCAAACGTGCATAAATATTGGTGCTTCCTCCCTTAATTTGGATCACGTGCTATTAGATGGTATAAATCAGACAGTAACCTGGCCTTTTTACTTAATATATTGTGGGCACTTTTCTGTGTAATAAAACACTCTTTCAGAACTTGATTTTAATTTTTTATTTTATGGTATTCTCATTTATAGATGTATCCTTCTTATTTAGCCATTTTCCCTATTGAGATTTCCTCTCCCCCCAAATTCTGTTATTATAAACAACACAGAGATGAACATCTTTGTGCCTAAATACTTGTAGGGCTTTTAGATTATTTCCTTAGGACAAGTTCTTCAAGAGGAATTCCTAGGTGAGAAGATACACATATTTTTGAGGCAGGATGCATGCATCCAGGGGTCCTGTGGTATAATACGATCTATTTACACATCAAATATCAACATGATTTCTAAGTGTTCTGTTGCCAACATGTCTCTCTCCCCAGAAAGGCTTACTAATTTCCACACTTTCCAGTTAGTGTACAAGTGTGATATTTCCTCACACCACGCCAACTTTGGTGTCTTGGTCCATTTTGTGTTGCCATAATAGTATACCTAAGACTGGGCAATTTATAAAGAAAAGAGGTTTATTTGGCTCTTGATTCTGTAGACCAAGAAGTTCAACAGCACGATCCTGGCTTCTGGTGAGGCTTTCACACTGCATCACAACATGGTGAAGAAGGTAAAAAGGGAAGCAGACATGTGCGGAAAGGGAAAAACAGAGGAACATCCCAACTGACATGGTCTGGGTGTTTGTCCTCTCCAAATCTCATGTTGAAATGTAATCCCCAGTGTTGTAGGTGGGGCCTGATGGGAGGTGTTTGGATCATGGAGCAGATTCCTCATGAATGGCTTATTGCCATCCCCTTGGTGATGAGTGAGTTCTTTCTCTGAGTTCATGAGATATCTGGTTGTTCAAAAGTGTGTGGCACCTCCCTGCTCCTCTCTCACCATGTGACTTACTGACCCTGCTTTGGCTTCTGCCATGACTGTAAGCTTCCTGAGGCCTCACCAGAAGCAGATGCTGGCACCATGTCTCATGTACAGCCTGCATAACTGTGAGCCAAATAAACCTCTTTTCTTTATAAATTACCCAGCCTCAGATACTTCTTTATAGTAATGCAAGATTGGACTAACACGCTGGCTGTATAACAATCCACTCTCTTCCACTCTCTTGGGAACTAATCTATTCCCAAGAGAACTAATCTAGTCTCACTGGAGCAAGAAACTCACTCACTACTGCAAGAATGGCACCAAGTAATTCATGAGGGATCTTCCCCCATGACCCAAACAGCTCCCACTGGGATCCACCTCCCAACACCTCCATATTGAGGATCCAATGTCAACATGAGTTTTGGTGAGGACAAACAAACCATATCTAAATCATGGCAGTTGCCTACCAAAAAAATGTTTTAAAGCTTTGTCTAACGTGTATTTTTAAAATATAAAATCAACGTGAAACTACATCCCTTGATTCATACTGGTTTCCACCACCAGTGTGCTGCATAACCTTGGGCAAGTCACTTCCCCGCTCTGGACTTCAGAATTTTATCTGTCAAATAAGGGGGTAAACTTTAACAGGATTCTTTTGGTTGCAAGTGACAGACGCAAAACTCAACTGGCTTTTGGCAAGAATGAATAAATTATTGGTTCATGCAACTGTAAAATTGGGTGAGTAGAAATTCAGGCACAGTTGCGTCCAGTACTCAAATGATATCAAGAATTGGTTTCTTCTGTCCTTCAGAGGCTTCAGTTTGGTTTGCTTCTTGGACAGTCTCTCTCTCTCTCTCTCTCTCTCTCTCTCTCTCTCTCTCCCTCTCTCTCTCTCTGTCTCTCTCTCTTTCTTTTCTTTGAGACAGAGTCTTGCTCTGTTGCCCAGGCTGGAGTGCAGTGGCTGATCTCGGCTCACTGCAACCTCCACCTCATGACTTCAAGTGATTCTCCTACCTCAGCCTCCCGAGTAGCTGGGACTACAGGTGCGTGCCACCATTCCCATCTAATTTTTTGTATTTGGCTGTGTTAACATCACTGTGTTAGCCAAGATGGTCTTGATCTCCTGACCTCTTGATCCACCTGCCTTAGCCTCCCAAAGTGCTGGCAGTCTCTTTTGGTCAGCTCTGGCACCTCTAAGCTGACATTCTCCAGCTTAGCAGCACCTCTCTTGTCATAAAATCCCAAGATCCATTCCAAGTGCACCGGCATGAGGCGTGTGCCCATTATAAACCAATCATTGTGGAGAAGGAGGGAGGTCTATGCTGATTGACCACATATATATCTTAGAATCTCCTGGTGGCTGGGGAGAGATGACTCCAGACAAACCCTGTGGATCTTCTAACCCCGACTTCCCAGTAGACCGGGACACTCTGGTTTCCCCAGCTTATTTCCTGCAGAGGTTTTGCATATGTAGTTCCTCCATGGCCAAAGTCTCCCATCCATTAAATCTCATGGACACCTCATTTCAGTTATCTTTGCTTTCCGGGGGGTACTGGAATGGATGGGGAGGATAATTATCATATAAATTTATAGACCTCTGTTTGACAAACAGGGGACTTTCCTTGCAAAGGCACAAAGCCAGTTTCATAAATATTAATCAGAAGGAAACGGCAATCAACTCAAGTGGGAGAGGAAATGGCAAATTGCTTTTTCCTGTCTAGGACAGAAGAGCAATATTCATTGTTGTATGACCAGAGGGAGTCTGGCAGGCTGCCTGTTTCTGCCAGCTTTCAGTAATAATAATTAACAATAATATTAGTAGCTGCTACTGATGATGTACCTACTGTGTACTACACATAAATGCGATACTTCACAGGCATTCATTTTAACTCCTATTTTATAGATGAGGAAACCAAGGCTCTGGAAGATAATGTCACTTGCCCAGGAAGACACAGATAATATGAAGTTGAATCTGGATTCAAACCCTGTCTACCTGCCCTCAATATCTGAGCCCTATCTGCTTATCAGGCTGCACAGGGTTTCTCTGTGAGGGAGATACTTAATTGTCCCTTGTCATTTGAGTTTTGGGGGTACAATAAATTGTATTTCTATTTTATGGCTTTCAGGCAACAGGGAAGGTAGCCAGGGGGCCCTGGCTGCTTTTGTAGAAAGTTGTCGACACGCAGACCTCGCAGGCTGAGGGCTTCGGAAAGATCTGCTCCAACCCTGGCTTTGAGCAGGAGCTAGGAGCTGGGTGCCAGCTTTATACACTTGTGCTTATCTTGTGTCCATGGTAACTTCGACACTTAACTAGTCTTGGGCCCATTTTACAGAAAAGGACATTGAGGCCAGAGGGATGATTGAGATTAGATTGCAAATTTCACTCATTTATTTAATGTGTATTTAAGTAAATACTTCACTAAATCTTAGCCAACTTCCTCTTAACAAACTTGCCATGTTTACAGACTCTCGGTCTTGCTAAAAATCATGATGACTGATGCCCACTGATGGTTAGCAGACACCACTCTCATTTCCCCGGGCACTTGGCACCTCTCAGCCAAGGTACACACTTACTCTAGTTCGTTTGTGTTTGTTTCCAAACCTGTTTATGCTGGTTGTACATGTTATTATAATTACACAATTTAATTAAGTAAACCTATTAAAGAACTGCTACCAAATTAGGTGTGGGAGGTGACTGTTTAGGATCAGAGTTAATGCATATTGCATAGATATCACTTGGCAAGAAAAATTATATGAAACACCAACAGCAAAAACAATTCTCGGCAAAAAAAGCCTCACCTTTTGTCTTAAGATGAGTGAATGAATGTACACATCTTTAAGTTTAATAAAATGTGTTAAGGAATTTATCATTTTCAGTCTCAGTTTTAGCCATTTTCCTTTTGATTTACTGACCAGTTACTGATGCTATGTGTATTTGGTAAAAAGGGCTCCTCTGTGTATCCGAGATAAGCAGGTGCAGAAGGGCTTGGGGTAGGCAGGGATGTAGAGGAATTTGACACATTGAAAATGAACTCACACTTTTTTCTCTGTTACAGACATTCTCCTTCCTCATGAAGAGCAAATGGCACCAGTATCTGCCATCATGACCAAGCCCAAACCAGGCGTCATCATGCATTCCTTCTTTCCCCCTGGCCCACAGCCAACGTCCTGTTGAGCTGCTTCTTTGACATCTCTCACCCCACCCCACCTTCACTCCTCTCCCCTTTTTCTCCCTCCCTCCTTTAATCATTCCCTTCCTCTCTTCTACCCTTTTCTCCTCCCTCCCTCTCTTCATCCCTTCATCCTCTCTTCCCTTCTATCCTCCCTTCCTCTCCTCCTACCTGCAAGTATTTATTCAGCCTCTTTTATGTGCCGGCCACTTAGCTGATTCTGGGGAAGCATTAGTGAGCCCGGTTGACAAGATCCCTGCCCTCAAGGAACTTACAGTCTAGTAGAGAAGACAAAATTAAGTCAGTAAACCAGAAAACACAATAATTACAGATGGGCATTGAGAGAGAAATTTAGAGGGGGCTTATCTGGAAGAAATCAAGGAGGGCCTCCATGAGGAGGTGATGTTTAGGCTGAAACCCAAATGACGAGGAGCAGCTGGGAGAAAAGCCAGGAGAAGTTATTTTATGGAGAGAGAACAACACAATGCTGGAAATCAGGTTAGAAAGGAAATGAAAACAGCCCAGGGTGACTGGGATCTGGAAAATGGGGCAGCATGGGACAGTCTGGGAGGTCAAAAGGGCCTGGAAGCCAAGATGAGAGTTTGTATTTTATCACAAAGGCAATAGGAAGCTTCGAAAGGTTTGGAGCAGGCAGCCAATACTCTCTTTTTTTAAAAATTGAACTTTTTATTTTGAGATAGTTGTAGACTCACATGCAATTGTAAGAAATAACACAGAGATCCAATGTAACTTTTACTAATTGTCCCCAGTGGTAACATCTCGCGAAACTAGTCCAATTTCACAGTGTATATATTGACCTTGACACAGTCAAGACACAGAGCACTTCCATCACCGTGAGGATTCATTCTGCTGCCCTTTTACAGGCACAGCCACTTTCTTCTCACCCCACTCCTTCCCTAAACCCTGACAACTACTCATCCTGTCTTCATTTCTGTAATTTTGTCATTTCACAAATGTTACATAGATGAAATCATATAGTCTGTGACTTTTGAAATTGTCTTTCCTTCACTGAACTTAATTTCTTGTAGACTCATCCAAGTTGTTGCAGATATGAAAATTTCACTTCTTTCTATTGGTGTGTAGTGTTTCACGGTACGGATGTACCACAGTATGTTCACCAAGTACAATCAGCATAAACAGATTTGGAAGGAAAAACACAGCCAATTTGGAGTAAGTGTACATTCACTCACTAAAGGATCCCTGGACTGTTCCCAGTTTGGGGCTATTGCAAATAAAACTACTGTGAACATTCATGTACAGATTTTTGTGTGAATATGAATTTCTGTTTCTCTAGAACAAATGCCTAAGAGTGTAATTGCTGGGTCTTATGGTATTTGCATATTTAGTTTTATAAGGAATTGCAAAACTGTTTTTCTGCATGGCTATTCCATTTTACATCCCCACCAGCAGTGTATGAGTGATTTAATTTCTCCATATCTTTGCCAGCATTTGGTGTTTTCATTATTTTTTATTTCAGCCATTCTGGTAGGTACATCGTGATATTGCATTGTGATGTCTCATTTGCATTTTTCTGATGCCTGCTGATGTTGAGCATCTTTTCATGTGTTTATTTGCCATCTGTGTATCCGCTCTGATGCACCAGCAAATACTCTTTTACAAATTTATTACTCTGCCTTTATCGACAAGCCCATCTCCCCAGTTAGACTGTGAATTCCTCAAGAACAAGACATGACCATGGATGGTGCTGGACAAATGTGACTCAAATGAACAAATGCAGAACTAGGAACACTGTCGAAGCTTGGATATGGTTTGCCCTGGGTCAGTGTCTCCTCTCATCCCAGACTCTGCCATCCACAGTACAAACTTCACCCCTGCTCACTGGCACAAAACTGACGGTGTCAGTAAATTTCATCTAGAAAGAATTTGATACCCAGAGACTTGCACTTGCTGTATAATTAGGTCTAGCAAAGCTTATGAATGTAGTCCCAGATCATAATCACTTTTTAATTATATTTACCTTTGTCGGCAAAGAGGTGAGGTATATTATTGGCTCTGGGAGGTAACAATTCAAATCTTTATCCAGAGAGGCAGGTGCTCTGAGGAGGATGTACAGGCAGAAAAAATTGCTTGGGAAAGAACCAAATAAATTGAAAGAGATCCAAACATAGAGCTTTGGCCTCCTGACTCAGTCTTGGATTCTGAGGCCAGGAAGTTGAGGGTCCTGTGATTTCTATTCTTAGTGCACCATGAGTGCAATTCTTTTTTTTTTTTTTTTTTAACAGTAATACTTACTGATGGAATAATATCAATGATGAAATAAATGAGCCACATTTCTACAAATAAATAAAAATAAAGTTAGCAAACAATGTTGACTGAAAACCCCAAAATCTCAGTTTCAAAAGATAATATGCAGAGTAATATAATTTGTGTAAAATTTGAAACATACAATTATACATATATAATTTTTTTTTTTTAGATGGAGTCTCACTCTGTCACCAAGCTGGAGTGCAGTGGTGTGATCTCAGCTCACTGCGACCTCCACCTCCAGGGTTCAAGTGGTTCTCCTGCCTCAGCCTCTCAAGTAGCTGGGACTACAGGTGCGCGCCACCATGCCCAGCTAATTTTTGTATTTTTAGTAGAGACAGGGTTTCACCAGGTTGGCCAGGATGGTCTCGATCTCTTGACCTCATGATCCACCCACCTCGGCCTCCCAAAGTGACAATTATATAATTTTTAATGGATATATTTTGTGTCAGATATTGCTATTCGCCTACCCAGTATTTATTTTATCCTTGTTGATTACTAAAGTATTACATCATGATCGGAGTGGTGGTGTGTTCACTTAAACATGCTCAACCCCAGACTTCTTGCAGCTAGGGATGCCCATAGAGCCAACTTTTGTCAACAACAAAGCAGCCTATCAGGGGAGCTTCTGGTCTAGATGATTCTTTTTTTTTATTTTTTATTTTTTCATAATTTCAACTTTTATTTTAGATTCAGGGGTACATATGCAGATATGTTACATGGCTATATTGTGTGATGTTGAGGTTTGAGATACGAATTTTCTCATTACCCAGATAGTGAGCAGAGCACCCAAGAGCTAGTTTTTAAAGCCTTGCCCCTCTTCCGTCTCCTACCTCTATTAGTTCCAAGTGTCTGTTGTCATCATCATTACGTCCGTAAGTGCCCAATGTTTAGCTCTAGCTTATCAGTGAGAATTCGTGGTATTTGACTTTCTGCTTCTGTGTTTCCACGTAGGATAATGGTCTCCAGCTGCAACCATGTTGATGCAAAAGACCCGATTTCGTTCTTTTTATGGCTGTGTAGTATTCCATAGTGTATATGTACCACATTTTCTTTGTCCAATCCACCATTGGTGGGCACTTAGGTGGATTCCATGTCTCTGCGATTGTGAACTGCACTGTAATAAACATTGTTTGGTAAAACAATTTATTTTCTTTTGAATATGTATCCAGTAATGGGATTGCTCGGTTGAACAGCAGTTCTGTTTTACGCTCTTTGAGAAAACTCCAAACCATTTTCCACAGTGACTGAACTAATTTACATTCCCACCAACACTGCGGACATGTTCCCTTTCCTCCATAGCCTCACCAGTATCTGTTTTTTTAAAATTATTTTTTAATAATAGTCATTTTGACTGGTGTGAGATGGTGTCTCATTGTGGTTTTGATTTATACGTCTCTGATGATTAGTGATGCTGAGCACCCATTTTTTTTTTTTTTTTTTTTTTTTGAGACGGAGTCTCGCTCTGTCGCCCAGGCTAGAGTGCAGTGGCGCGATCTCGGCTCACTGCAAGCTCCACCTCCTGGGTTCACGCCATTCTCCTGCCTCAGCCTCCCGAGTAGCTGGGACTACAGGGGCCCGCCACCATGCCTGGCTCATTTTTTGTATTTTTAGTAGAGACAGGGTTTCACCGTGTTAGCCAGGATGGTCTCAATCTCCTGACCTCGTGATCCTCCCGCCTTGGCCTCCCAAAGTGCTGGGATTACAGGCATGAGCCACCACGCCCGGCCAAGCACTTTTTCATGTTTGTTGCCTACTGGTATGTCTTCTTTTGAGAAAGGTCTGTTCATGTCTTTTGCTCATTTTAATGGGGTTGTTTTTTGCTTGTTGAATTAAGTTCCTTATAGATTCTAGATATTAGACTTTTGTCAGATGTATGGTTTGCAAATATTTTCTCTCATTTTTTTTAGGGTGTCTGTTTACTGAGTTGATAGTTTCCTTTGCTGTGCGTAAGCTCTTTAGTTTAGTGAGGTCTCACTTGTCAATTTTTGGATTTGTCGCAATTGCTTTTGAGGACTTAGTCATAATTCTTTCTGAAGGCGGATGTCCAGAATGGTGTTTCCCAGGTTTTCTTCTAGGATTCTTATAGTTTGAGGTCTTACCTTTAACTCTTTAATCATCTTGAATTAATTTTTGTGTGTAGTGAAAGATAGGGGTCCAGTTTCTTTCTTCTCCATGTGGCTAGCCAGCTCTCCAAGCACCATTTATTGAACAGATAGTCCTTTCCCTATTGCTTATTTTTGTTGACCTTGTCAAAGATTAGATGACTGTAGGTATTTGGCGTTATTTCTGGGTTCTGTATTCTGTTCCATTGGTCTATGTGTCTGTTTTGTACCAGTACCATACTGTTTTGAATACTGTAGCCCTACAGTACAGTTTGAAATCACATAATGTGATGCCTCTGGCTTTGTTCTTTTTGCTTAGGACAGCTTTGTCTATTTGGGCTCTTTTTTGTTCCATATGAATTTTAGAATAGTTTCTTGTAGACCTGTGAAAAAAGACATTGGTAGTTTGTTAGGGGTAGCACTGAATTTGTAGGTTGCTTTGGGCTGTATGGCCATTTTAATGTTGCTGATTCTTCCAATTTATGAGCATGGAATGTTTTTCCATTTGTTTATGTCATCTTTCAGGAATGTTCTATAATTCTGCTGGTAGAGATCTTTCATCTCCTTGGTTAGATGTATTCCTAGGTTTTCTTTTGGGGGGGTTGGATATTGTAAATTGGATTGTGTTCTTGATTTGGCTGTCAGCTTGAATGTTATTAGTGTCTAAAAATGCTAGTGATTTTTGTACACTGATTTTGTATCCTGAAACTTTATTTAAGTCATTTATGAGTTCCAGGAGCCTTTTGGCAGAGTCTTTAGGGTTTTCTAGGTGTAGAATGTTATTGTCAGTAAAGAGAGACAATATTCTTCTTCTTTTTCTCTTTGTCTGCCTCTTATTCCTTTCGCTTGGCTGATTGTTCTGGTTAGCACTTCCAGTGCTATGTTGAATAGGAGTGGTGACAGGGAGCATCTTTCTCTTGTTTCAGTTCTCAAGAGGAATGCTTCCGGCTTTTGCCCATTCAGTATGATGTTGGCTGTTGGTTTGTCATAGATGGCTCTTATTTTGAGGTTTGTTCCTTCAATGCCTATTTGGTTGAGAGTTTTTATCCTGAATGCATGTTGAATCTTATTGAAGTCTATTAAGATGATCATATTTTTTTTGTTTTTAACTGTTTATGTGCAGAATCACATTTATTGACTTGCATATGTGAGACAGCCTTCCATCCCAGGTGAGAGGCCTCTTTGATCATAGTAAATTAACTTTTTGATTTGCTTCTGGATTCAGTTTGCTAGTATTTTGTTGAGAAATTTTGCATTTATGTTCATTAGGGATATTGGCCTGTAGTTTTTTCTTTTTTTGTAGTGTCTTTGCCAGGTTTTGGTATTAGCAAGATGCTGGCTTTGTGGAATGAATTAGGGAGGAGTCCCTCCTCCTCAATTTTTTGGAATAGTTTCAGTAGAATTGGTACCAGCTCTTCTTTGTATGTCTAGTGTAATTTTGCTGTGAGTCCATCTGGTCGACAGCTTTTTTTGGTTGGTAGGTTTTTTAGTACTGATTCAATTTCTCTACACCATATTGGTCTGTTCGGGGTTTCCATTTCTTCCAGATTCAATCTTTAAAAGTTGCGTGTTTCCAAGAATGTATTCATTTCCTCTAGCTTTTCCAATTTATGTACATAGAGGTGTTATTATTAGTCTCTGAGGATCTTTTGTATTTCTATGGGATCGGTTGTAATGTCGCCTCTGTCATTTCAATTGTGCTTTATTGGATCTTCCTTTTCTTTTTTTTTTTCTTTTTTTATGAGACAGAGTCTTGCTCTGTCGCCCAGGCTGGAGGCTGGAGTGCAGTGGCGCCATCTCGGCTCACTGTAAGCTCCACCTCCTGGTTCACACCATTCTCCTGCCTCAGCCTCCCGAGTAGCTGGGACTACAGGTGCCCGCCACCACACCCAGCTAATTTTTTTGTATTTTTGGTAGAGATGGGGTTTCACCATGTTAGCCAGGATGGTCTCAATCTCCTGATCTCATGATCCACCTGCCTCAGGCTCCCAAAGTGCTGGGATTACAGATGTGAGCCTCCACACCTGACCTCTTTTCTTTTTCTTTGTTAATGTAGCTAGTGGTCTATTAATCTTATTTATCCTTTCAAAAAACCAACTTTTAGTTAGTTGATTCTTTGTATGAATTTTTGGGTCTCAATTTTATTCAGTTCCACTCTGATTTTCGTTACTTCATTTCTTCTGCTATCTTTGTGGTTCATTTGTTTTTGTTTTTCTAGTCCCTGTAGGTACGATATTAGGTCATTAATTTGAGATGACCTTTGCAACTTTTTGGGGTAGGTATTTAGTGCTATAAACTGTTCTCTTAACACTGCTTTCACTACATCCCAGAGATTTTGATTCATTGTTTCTTGTTGTGCAACTCAAATAATTTTTTTTTTAAATTTCTGCCTTAGTTTCACCATTTACCCAAAAGGCGTTCAGGAGCAAGTTGTTTAATTTCCATATAATTGTGTGGTTTGGGGAGATCTTCTTTGTGTTGACTTCTGTTTCCATTCCACTGGTGGTCTGTATAATTGCATTGTTTTGAATTTATTGAGACTTACTTTATGGCTGAAAATGTAGCCAGTCTTGCAGTATGTTCCATGTGCTGATGAGAAGAGTGTACATTTTGTGGTTGTTGGATGGAGTATTCCGTAGATGTTTACTAGGTCCAATTGATCAAGTGTCAAACTTTAGTCTGGAGTTTCTTTGTTAGTTTTCTGCCTTGATGCTGTGTCTAATGCTGTCAGTGAGGTGTTGAAGTTTTTCACTTTCATGATGTGGCTGCCTGAGTCTTTTCATAGGTCTAGAAGTAGTTGTTTTATGAGTCTGGGTACACCAATCTTGGAGATAGATATAGATATAGATATAGATATAGATGATATATATATGATAGTTAAGTCTTCTCGTTGAACTGAAGAGGGCAATTCTTAAGTGCTGAGTATGTGCTTACTATTACGCTAAGCAATTTCCAAAAGTATCTCATTTAATCTGCAACATAAAGTTAGTAACAAATGTGTAAAGGAGTATTGGTCGGCCAAAGAGGATACACAAATGGAAAAGCAGCAGATGAAAAGTTGCCCAACATCATTAGCCATCAGGGAAAAGCAAATTCAAATCCCAATGACATATCACTACACAATTATCAGAAGAGTTGAAATAAAAAATATCTGAAAAGTAGATACTATTATTATCGCCATCAATTTACAGAGAATACTGAAGCACAGAGAGGGTAAGTAGCTTACACAGGATCACACAGCTAGGAAGAGGCAGGGCCAGGATTCAAATTCAGCTCTGCCAGGTATCAGAGTCTTTTAGGAAACCTCAATGCTATAGAAGATTAATATGGTTTGGGTTTGTGTCCCCACCAAAATCTCTTGTTGAATTGTAGTCCCCAGTGTTGAAGGAGGGACCTGGTGTGAGGTGATTAGATCATGGAAACGGACTTTCCCCTTGTTCTCATGATAGTGAGTTATCATGAGATGTGGTTGTTTAAAAGTGTGTAGCACCTCCCCCTTCACTCTCTTCCTCCCGCTCCAGCCATGTAGGATGTGTCTGTTTCCCCTTCACCTTCTGTCATGATTGTAAGTTTCCTGGGGCCTCCCCAGCCATGCTTTTTGTACAACCTGTGGAACCATGAGCCAATTAAACTTCTTTTCTTTATACGTTACCTAGTTTCAGATAGTTCTTTATAACAATGTGAGAAGAGACTAATACAGAAAATTGGCGCCGAAAAGAGGGTCATTGCTATAAAGATACCCGAAAATGTGCAAGCAACTTTGGAACTGGGTAATGGGGAGAGGTTGAAAAAGAAGGGAAGGGCTCAGAAGAAGACAGGAAGATGAGGAAAAGCTTGGAACTTCCTAGAGACTTGTTAAATTGTTCTGACCAAAATGCTTATAGTAATATGGTCTGTGTAGTCTAGGTTAAGGAGGTCTCAGATGGAGATGAGGAACTTATTGGGAACTGGAGCAAAGTTCACTGTTGTTATGCATTATCAAAGAGGTTGGAGGCATTGTGTCCCCGCTCTAGGGATCTATGGAACTTTGAACTTGAGAGAGATGATTTAGGGTATCCTCCCATTAGTTCTGTTTCTCCAGAGAACTCTGATTAATAAACTCTACAACCACAACTATTTCGGAGAAATCATAAGTAGTTCTCATAGTCATAGATTTTTCAGTTTGCTTGAGAAAACAAAAAAAATCAACCAAAAATTACAATACATGTGTTAAGAGTTGTGCTACAAGACATACAGTGTCCTATGTGAGCCTAGAAAAGTTCACTTAGATATATTAGTAGTAGACCCCCAAAATATTCAATGGATGAATTAATTGTCCAATTAATTAATAATTTAATTTGTCCCTTAGACCAGATACAGGAGAGTCCAAAGAGATGACACTTGAGATAAGTAGGAATTCTTTGATTGAAATCTACTGAGAAGTGCATCCCAGGACAAAGGGAGGGGCATAGAAGCTTGCAATCGTATACCATAGTCAGAAAAACTATGGTATTTTGGTGCATTTATTATAGAGGATGTTTGTTGCAAGGTCAGATGAGAGAAAAATTTCTGGAGAAGTTGATAGTGGCCAGTTACTAAAAGATTGTGTTGTCCATGTCAAATATTTTAGATTTTATTTCAAGGTCAATGAGAGCAATTTAAGAGATTAAGGTAGGGGGGGTGTCATGATAAGAATTATGTTTCAGAAGATTACTTTCAGCTGTGTAGAGAATAGATTGGTAAGTACATCGGTTTTCTATTGCTATATAACACATTATTTCAAAACATAGCATATTAAAACAACACACATATATTACCTCACAGTTTCTGTGGGTCGAGAATTCAGGAGCAGCTTTCCCAGGTGATTCAGGATCAAGGTCTCTCATGTGGTTGCAGTCAATTAGGGCTGCAGTCATCTGAATGCTCGACTGGGGCTGAAAAATTCTCTTCCAAGATGGTGTACTCATACAGTTGTTGGCAGAAGGCCTCAGTCTCTTACTGGTTTTTGGCAGAATGTCTCTATCCGTTGTCATATGAACCTCACCAAAGGGCTGCTTGAGTGTCTCACAATGTGTCAACTGGGTTTTCACAGTGCAAATAATTGAGGTTGAGGAGGAAGGGAGAGAGAAAAAAAGAAGGAGGAGGAGGAGGGAAAGGACAAGAGGAGGAGAGAAGAAAACAGAAGAAACGAAGAGGAGAGGAAGAAGCAGAGGATGAAGAAAGAGGGGGTGAAGGAGGAGAAGAGAGGATAGAGGAAAGGAGAGGGGAGAAGAGGAGCAAAAATAATGCCTTTTATTACTTAATCGTAGAAGTCACTCACTATCACCTCCACGACATTCTACTTGTTAGAAATGAGTCTTGTCCACACTCAAGAGGAGAGAAATTAATCTCCACCTTTTGCTAGGAGAATTGTTAAATAATTTATGAACACATCTGAAAACAACCACAATGGGAGACAAAAAGGAGGCAATTGAGAGAGGCAGTTAAAAATCTTCAGGGAGAAAATGTTTATGTAAAAGAGGGAGCAGATACAGAATCTGAGGGTTAATTACCTATGTGTGTCTGGGATAGGGAGTTAGGAGAAGTCCAGAGTAACTGTCCATTTTCTGATTTGGGCAGGGGATATCACGATGGCACCAATTCCCAAATCAAAGATTGTAGAGAAGCAAATTGGATGTGATACATGCATATGGAGTCTATGTGTCTCCCACATGTACATGTACAGAAGGTGGTTAGATATTTGGATTTATAGCTCAGTTAAGAAACCTCAGCTAGACCTATGGACTTGGGAACTCTCAGCTTATCGCTGAAGGATGAAGTCACTGGCTTGGGTGGGATCCTCCAGGGAACATTTTGGGTAGTTGGAGGAGGAGAGGACTGAACTTAGAAAGTCCCTAGGGCACATTGATGTTTAATGCTGAAACCGCAGAGAAGAGCCTGAGTAGAAGAAGAAACATTAGGAAAAGACCAGAAAGGTAGGAATGAAATCAAGAAAAAGAAGTGCTTCATGTGTCTGTTGGCTGCATAAATGTCTTCTTTTGAGAAGTGTCTGTTCATATCCTTTGCCCACTTTTGATGCCCACTTTGCCCACACAGACACACACACAGGAAGAATGTCTTGTGAAGATGAAGGCAAAGATCAGTGTGATGCTTCTACAAGACAAGGGACACCAAAGATTGCCAGCAAACCACCAGAAGCTGAGTGGGGCCTGGATGGGGTTGTTTGCTTTTTTCTTGTAAATTTGTTTGGGTTCTTTGTAGGTTTTGGATATTAGCCTTTGTAGGGACGTGGATGCAGCTGAAAACCATCATTCTCAGCAAACTATCGCAAGAACAGAAAACCAAACACTGCATGTTCTCACTCATAGGTGGGAATTGAACAATGAGAACACTTGAACACAGGGTGGGGAACATCACACACCGGGGCCTGTTGTGGGGTACGGGGAGAGGGGAGGGATAACATTAGGAGAGATAACTGAAGTAAATGACGAGTTAATGGGTGCAGCACACCAGCATGGCACATGTATACATATGTAGCAAACCTGCACATTGTGTACCCTAGAACATAAAGTATAAAAAAAAAAGAAGTGCTTCAGAGCCTAACAGAAGAGGAGTTTCATGGAAAGGTGTTGTCAACAGTACAAAGTGGTAAAAAGAGGTCAAATCATAGCAGGCATCTTGAAATGTCAATTCAGCTGCCCTACCTTGGTCAGGTCCTTTCCCTTCTGTGTGCTTTGGTTTCATCATCCAGAAATGTAAAAATACTATCTCAGGGCTACAATGAAGATTCAGACAATATGGATGGTCTAGTAGTGTTTGAGGTACAGCGGGTGCTTAAATAAGTGATAGTTTTTCTTTCATCAGGCCCCATGATAGACACATCCGTAAATGCTTCCAACCAAAAGAGAACCAGAGCATTCTCTATTAAGTGCACTTTTCATTTTTTACTCTCACATGTAAAAAGGGTATGTGCTGTGGGAGAGGCAATTGGTGGGTTGGGTGATCCTTCTTCAAATGGTCTGGGCTGTCAAGGACTGACTCCTCTAGTTCAAACTGCATGACGACTGTCATTTGACACCACTAAAAGCCAGCTCAGAGTGAACTCCCATAGTGAAGAGACTACCACCCATACCCTGAGCATGCACCCCTATCTGCGGCTGACGAGAGCTGAGGCGTCAGAGCTGTCAATGCAGCCTCTTATTCAAGCAGTGAATTTCCAGCAAATGGGGTGTGTGTATATAATTATCAGAGATGTCGATCCTGACATTAAAACAAACTGTCTCAAACCCCCATCACCTCTAACGAATGGCAGTTTAGGAGGGAGCTGTGGGCAGAGCCGACGTGTCAGCAATGATTAGGAGAGGCATATAACTCAGCACGCTGGGGAACACGTACAGCAGAAAAATGGGGGAGGAATTTAATAGCGCAGATTATGTTTTTAATTATTTTAGCAAACGAACTGTTCTTGTGCTCAAGCGGAGTGGTTGGGGAAGCCACCCCCAGTGTTCCCAAGCTGCCTGAGTCACACTATGATGGGGGCTGGTTATGGGGAGCTAGAGAGCTTCCAGGATGGCACAACTGGGCCTGCAAGCTACGTTTTCTTTCCAGAGACTCCTTTGCCCATCCATCTATGGGGCAGATTATTATTAGCATGTACAAGAACACAGATGCTGCAGACAGCCTAACTGAATTTGAAGCCTGTCCCTGGCATTTATCAGCTGTGTGATCTCGAACAAGATTATTGCTCCATATTGAGTTGTGTGCTCCCCAACCTTGCATGTTGAAGTCCTAATCCCAAGTTTCTCAGAATGTGTTCTTATTTAGATAAAGGATTGTTGCAGATGTAATTAGTTAAGATGAGATCATACTGGAGTAAGGTGGGACCCTAATCCAACATGAGTTATGTCCTTATAAAAACAGAGAATCTGAACCTAGACACACACACAGGAAGAATGTCATGTGAAGATGAAGGCAAAGATCAGTGTGATGCTTCTAGAAGACAAGGGACACCAAAGATTGCCAGCAAACCACCAGAAGCTGAGTGGGGCCTGGAACAGGTTCTCTCTTAGCACTTTCAGAGGAATCACAGTCTTGCTGACGCCTTGATTTCAGACTTCTGGCCTCCAGAACTGGGAGAGAATACATTTCTGTTGTTCTAAGCCACCATTTGTGGTATTTTCTTATGAAAACCGTAGCGTACTAATAAAAGAACTGTACATCTCTGTGCCTTGGTTTTTTGGTCTATAAAGATAACAGTGTAGCCTAGACCTCATAATACGATTATGAGGCTTAAATGCAACTGTGTAAAGCACTTGAAACAATGCCTACTACACAGCAAGCTCTCCACCACCGGAAGCTGTTAGTTTTGTTATTGAAAGCTCTTTGCAGTGGGACAGGATGGGGAATCGTCTTTACATGAGAATTAAAAGAGGGAATCAAATGGAATTGGGTGCCTAATATTTAATGGGAGCTGTGTTAGGCTCCTTACACACTTTGTCTAATCTGATACTCACATCCAGAAGGGATTTGAATTCCATTTTACTGACAAGAAAGTTGAGGCTCAAAGAGGTAAAGTGACATCATGCCCAAGTTTCATAGGTTGTAAGTATCAGATGAAATATTCAAAGCATGGGTATCTGACTTGGAAGACAACAGCCAAGCCCTCTTCTAGCTTAGTGTCTCCACATGCATTGACACTGAAGACATTGTTACGTTCTTGAGATACAGAAAGCAGAAAGTGGCAACAGAACAGGCAGTACGAACAGTGAGCAGCCACTGGGGAGGGACAGATCTGGGTTCTGGGCTCAGCACCATCACTTCCTGGCTGTCTGATCATGGACAAGTCACTTCTCCTTGCCTTGAACCCTAATTTTATCATCTGTGAAATGGGAACAATAACACCTACCTGGAAGGAGTATGGTGAAGACAACATTTAACAATGTCAGTGAATGATGAATATTCAATAAATCTTTGTTAATTATTACCATTCTCACCAGGAGAGACTATCAGGTTACCTCTATTGTATGCCAGGAGCCTTACAAACCTGGATGTGGGTGGGTCTCTGCTTGATCATTTCATGGGCAGTCTCTCTGGACTTGAGTTTCATCACCTATAAAATGAGGTTATTAATCATCATGATCGTTTTAGGTGGTCACTTTTGATATTCCCACTTAGTTGATGAGTTATGACTTCAAAGCCCTTGCTTATACAGAGATAGGAGGTTAATGGCCCCTCTGATTAATTTCTATGCATTCACAATTTCTTTGAGTCTCTACTTTTGTATTCCAGTCTTGTTTCAGTTGCTTTCGCTGTATAACAGATTGCCCCAGAACTCAGTGGTATAAAACAGTCATTTGGATGCGCACAGATTCTGAGGGCCAGGAATTCAGACAGGGCATAGCAGGAATGGTTTGTCTCAGTTCCACAATTCCTGGTGTCTCTGCTGGAAGACTTGAAGGCTGGAGCTAGAATCATCTCGAGTCCCATTTATTCTCATGTCTAGAGGTTGATGTTGACTATCGGTTGCAACCTCAGTTCTCTGTGTGGCTCCTGTTGGTGTAGTCTTTCAGCATAGGCTGGTTTGGGCTTCCTCATAGCATGATGGGTGTATTCCAGAAGTAATTGGAAAGAGAGAGGGGGGTGAGAGAGAGGGAGAAGGAGAAGGAGAGACAGATGAGGAGGGGAGCTGCAGGAGAAAACTGTATCCTGTTTATGACCTCACCTTGGAAGTCCCATAGCATTACTTCCACCATTCGCATGTGTGTATATATATTTATATCCCATAATCCCCACGTGTCATGGAAGGGACTTCCTTGGAGGTGACTAGATTATGGGAGTCGTTCCCCCACGTGTTTCTCTTGATAGTGAGTGAGTTCTCATGAGATCTTATGGTTTCATAAGAGGCTTTTCCCCTCTTTGCTCTGCACTCATTCTCTCTCCTGACGCCCTGCGAAGAGGTTCCTTCTGCCATAACTGTGAGTTTCCTGAGGCCTCCTTAGCCATGAGGAACTGTGAGTCAATTAAACCCCTTTTCTTTATAAATTACCCAGTCTCAGGTATTTCTTCCTAGCAGAGTGACCATGGGAATGGACTAATACAGGCCCCTAGCAACGAGAATACTTTGGATCTCATTTCCTTAGTTGCTGTCAGCCCAGGGGAGTGCAGGACCTAGCAGCGCATATCTTGTTAGGCAGAAAATACTTCCCCACCTGGAAAGAGAGAAGGACAATAGCTCACCGTATCCACTGCACTCTTTGCTTAGTCCCTGCCTAAACCCATGGAGGTTTCGCTCTAGACAAAGAATAGCATTATTGGCATCTCAGCCACATCCTCTGGCATTTCAGAGGCTTACACGTCATGAGGCAGACAACTCTGAGCTGGATAGCAGCCTGGTGTGGTTGCCCCTGGGGCAGGAGGCAAATTGGGGAAGCATCCTAGAAAATTATCTAGTATCACACAAATCATGTTTCACTTGGGGAGAATTGCATTCCTTTCATTATTCATTATGAAAAATGGATTGAGGAGCTACTATGTACCAGGTTCCATAAATATGAAGGTGAGCAAGTATAGTTTATGGAATCACTGTCAGGCAGTTAGAACTCAGCTTACTGAGTGCTCTAATGAGGGAAGCTGAGGCAGCTTGAGAATCTAGAAGAGACAGGATTCAGTCTGAGGATCAGAGAAGGCTTCCCGGAAGAGGGGATATCTAGGAGGAATCTTAAAACTAGAGAAGATAGACAAGCAAAGAGGAGGTGAAGTGGAAAGGAGGGTTTTAGACAGAGGATGCCCCATGTTCGAAACCCAGAGATCCAGGTGTGGGGGGAGCATCAGGGCCACAGCCTCTAGCCCCCAGCAGTGGACAGAGCGAAGGTTTTGATCTCACCACCACTGAAAACATCGTGCCTACTGGATATGATGATACTGTCAGCTGGTAGCTTCTCTCGGCCTTGCTGGAGGGAGCAACAACATTTTCCCTCTATTTAGAGGATCGAGGGTCTCTGAAAGTCCCTGGTGCTGGGCTGGAGATGGCAGGGGACTCAGAAATGGGATGGGAAGAAAAATGCCAGAGAGGAATGTGGCAGTGGGTTTGGAAAGGGTGCAGATTTTTAGAAGGCAGTGGGCAAGAATTGTAACAAGGAGGGGAAAGAAGAGAGTATGGAGGAGATGCAGCTGTAAGGAAGATGGGAAGGGACTGGCTGAGCTGAGGCTGCTCAAGGCAGAGAAAAGGCAAGCACCATGAGAGAAGTGGAAGGCTATGTGTGTGTGCAAATGCATGTGTGCACATGTGTACATGAATGCATGTGTGTGGATGCATGTGTGTGTGCATGTGAGGGTGCATGTGGGCTGAGGGTTCGCTAGATGAGATTCAGGTGCTAATGCAGGCACACACACTCACACACACACACACACCCTTACACACAGGTTCCACTCTGGTCATTTCAAATGCCCAGGGGAACCTTTGCCTTGGCAAACTGTTTTTTTGGTAGCTGGGGAGACGACCCCAGTTCTTCACCCAAAGAAACCATGGAGGGGGGATACCTCATGCAGAAAATAAATAACAGCAATGCACTGTTCTTGTGGCTAAAAACAGGTAACTCTTATAAAGCACTTTGCCCCAGGCACTGTGTAAGTGATTTTCACAGATTATCCTATTGACCCCTCTGCAGACTCCCAGGTGGGCCACGGGTTGGCTGGAAGACACCTTGCCTCATCCCAACCCCAACACATGCTCCGTGAGATTAGACCTATATTCTAAAGTCAAGGGGCCTGGCAGAACTGAGAGAAGCTTGTTTCTTGCAGCCCTATAACTCCGTTTATTGGAGCTATCCTTTTAGATAGAACCTACGTGGTCTATGCCCTTTTTAGGCCATTCTGACAGACACCTGGGTCTCTTCTGATTTGCAGGCACTGGGAGAACATTCTGGTGAAAGCATTCTGCAGCAGCATCCTTAATTCTAAGGCCACATCTGGGTTAGTGCCCAGTGAGCCTAGACAATCTGGCTATTCTCTTCTCCAGTAATCTAGAAAGTCCCCCCTCCTACATCATCAGAATAGCCTCGGGAGAGTAGATAACCCTGTTGTCAAACCCATTTCACAGATGGGGACACTAGGGCTCATAAAATCACCTGAGCATAGGCAATTAGTAACATACAATTAGCAAAGTGGTAGAGCCTGGGTGTGGGCCAGGGATTCTGAATCCACGGCCCATGCTCTTCTCCAATGCCCTAAACAGCACAACATAATATAGTTAAATTCAAGTGGGAATGGAATACTCTGATAGTGCCCTGAAGAAGCAAAAAGTTATCCATGATTTTTTTTCCAGGTGGACTATGGGGCTAGATCTTCAAGGCTATGTAGGAATTTGAGTGGTAAGGAAGGCATGGTGGTCAGGTGAGGAAATGGCACATGCAGAGATGAAGCATGGTGATAAGGTGAATTAAGGATTTTAGTGTGGCTTGAGAGTGGGGTGCATGGTGATAGGTGAGGGAGGAAGGAGACTCCCAAGAGAGAAGTCAGGAATCAGCTTTTGAAGCACTTGGGTGCCATATTGACTAATGCCATCACCGTTATAGGATCACCACCATCGACATCACTATCACCATCATTGTGACTTTATCTTACGACCATGAAGGACCCGAGAGTCCACAGAGGGCAACAGTGGATTAAGTCAGTTTGCTGATGGGAGGTAGGGTTGCTTTACAGTTAAAAACAAGCTAGAGGGTCAGACAACTGCATTCAAGTCCCAGATCTCTGTCCCCTTGTTGTGTGTCCTTGGATAAATCATGTGACTTCTCTAAGTTTCATTTTCCTTATCTGTGAAATGGGGATGTGGTAATAAAAATATGTAAGTCATAATTATGGAGAGGAGCAGATAATATAATCCACACCTAGTATTGAGCAGTGTATCTGGCACATGGTAAGTGCTTAATTAAGATTAACTGCCATTAGCATTATTATTGAAGGAAACCTCTGGAGGAAGCATTCAGTGGCCATGGGACAGTGGATAGACAGAGGTTAGCAGTTTGGAGGCTCTAGAAAAATTCCAGAGCAGCGGTGATGAATCCTGGTTCAAGGCCCAAGCTGTCGGGACAAAAAGTGGAGGGTGAATGTGCTAGGGGACTGGTGAGCATCATTTAAATAGAGGATTAAATAAGCTAGCATATATGGAGGCATTCAGTAAACTGTACACATTTGAGTATGATTACAATTAGGGCTATTTTCATCAGCTTTATTTCTTGGGGGCCTGTCAGCCTCAGTCCTCTAGAGAGAAAATGCCATTTAATTCTCCCAGATCAAATATTTAACAAACATAACACTGCATAAACCGAGCTTTGCCTATTTAGCATGCACTCTGTATTTTTAGTTGCTGACTGAAACTCCAGAGATTTACCACCTTGGCCGACAATTCTCTGCCTGAGACTGCTATCTGTAACGGGGACTATACGCACATTCTGACAGCCAAGAACACGGTACCTGGAACTCAACTGCCTGGGTTTGAATCCCAGCTCTGCTGCTTAGCGTGTGCCCTTGGGCAAACTACGCAACTTTTCTGTGTCCCTGTTGGTAAAATGAACAGAATAGCAAATTTACTTCAAGGAACTGTTTTAAAGATTCAGTGTAATGGTAGGACAGAATCCGGTGTGGGAGCATGTCTATTATCATTATCACCATTATACCATTACCATGACCATCATCATCATCACTATTATCATCACCATCATCTCCATTATTATCACCACCACCATCTTTGCCAATCATTATGATCATCGCATCATCATCATCATCATCATTATCACTATCTTCATCACCAGCGTGGCCATCATCACCATCATCACTATCATTGCCATCATCATTAAATGATCACTATCACCATTATCATCACCACCACCATTATCATCATCACCATCATCAAATTATACAGACCCCTACATCAGTTATCCTGAATGTAGACTGATTAAGAAACAGATCCATGTTTTTAGCCACTATAGATGAGACTGAGCCTCAGAGAGGTAATGTCCCTTGTCTCTGGTTGTCTGTGTCCCAACCAGAGACAAGGGACATTACCTCTCTGAGGCTCAGTCTCCTCATCTATAGTGGATGAGGCACTGAGAATAAATACCACAGTTTATTTACCTCCATATATCCAGTTCTTAAAGTACCTGAAATGCACGCTGAATTACCATTTACTGAGTAAATGACTGATTAGATGAATGAATAAATAATATTGACCCTAAAATTCAGTCGTTCTCAAAGTGTGGTCCAAGGACTCCTGGGAGTCCCTAAGAATCTTTCAGAGGGTCCTGGATGTCCTCCTTTCTCTAACTACATGTCTGTGTGAGAATTTCTTCATAGACTTCCACCAAAACCAACGCATCACAAGAGATTGCATGCAGAAGGAGCTAGAAGAATCTAAGCATTCTATTCAGTTAGGCATTGAAGAGAATTGCAAAAAAGTAAAACAATGCCACTCTTCTCTGTATTTTTTTCTTTGATTATGCAAAAATCTAGTTATTTCCCCATAGTATGAATATGTTACTTTACTTACTGGGTTTATTATTGTTTCTTTCTTTTTCTTTATCTTTTGAGACAGTCTTGCTCTGTTGCCTAGGCTGCAGTGCAGTGGTGCAATCTCAGCTCACTGCAATGTTTGCCTCCCAGGTTTAAGCAATTCTTGTGCCTCAGCCTCCCAAGTGGCTGGGATTACAAGCTTGCACCACTACACCCAGCTAATTTTTATATTTTCAGTAGAGACGGGGTTTCACCATTTTGGCCAGTCTGGTTCTGGTCTCGAACTCCTGGCCTCATGTGATCCACCTGCCTCAGCTCTCCAAACTGCTGGGATTACAGGCATGAGCCACCACACCAGCCTATTATTTTTATTTCTAAATTAATAAATGCATGTTTTAAAAAACATTTCTATCTTAATTTCTAATACTGGAAATTTTGTTGATACAATTGACACAAAGAAAAGTTTTTTGGGGTCTTTGATCTTTTGAGAGTGTAAACAGACCAGCAAGTTTGAGAACAAGACAAACTGGTCAGTTACAACAGAGCAGGCATGTAAGCGCTCAGAATTCCTCGTGGGTAGCTGGGATCAGTCCCAGAACTAAGACTGCAGTGGGGTTTCTGGACCCTACACCATGGTGGGGATTGTTGATCCTGGCCAGACAGGACTTCAGTGACCACAGGTGACTGCCCCTTACAGGAGCAAAGGGAGGTCTGACATCTTTTCAATCTGCAACTCCAAAACCACTGCAGATTGACTGCCCTCCAGAAGCCACAGGCTGAACCTAATAGTTGTTGCACCACTTTACAGACCATTAATCTCTACCATGTCAGGACGAAATGCTTGGCTCAGGTTCACAGACTTGTCTTCTCTGGGAGTTGCTTTATTGTCTCTTTACTTTGGCCCCAAAGAGCATCATTCTACTAATTAAAGAGGCCTTTATTCCAGAGCCCTCTGGAGAGAAGGCACACAGAGACTTATTATGCCAAGCTCTGAGACTGATCTCTTGTCCTAATGGTGTCCTTTCTGGGAGAAGAGCAGGAACAAAAATTTTCTAAGTAGGTACTAGATAGGGAAGGTCATAGCATCTGGACATTTTCATGTGTGGTTAAGAAGACAGGTTTCAAAAAATCAGCTCCTGCATGCTGCATACTAGCTGTGTGACCCTGGGTAAGTCTCTGAGCCTCTCTGGTCCTCAGCGTCTGCATCTGTGCAATGGGTACAATCATCACATCAGCCCTTGTAAGACTGTACTGAGGATGGATTGAGAATCCTGTTCAAGGGTGCTTAGGATCCACTGGCTGCTGCAGTCAGCATCACTAACAGTGCCTGGTACTATCGCTGAGAACAGGCTATCACTACTATTTTAATAAACCCATGAATAACAGAAGACCAACCCAAAGCTCCGAAGGTTAAAATTAGTATTCAAGGTTACACAGCCATTAAGTGGCAAAGCTAGGATTTGAGCCCAGTTCTGCTTGAGTCAGAAGCGGAAGTCCCATGGATGGTCCTCACTGGGGTGGGGGGAACAGAATCCAGGAGCTGAAAGAACATGCTGCTTGGTGACTCCTGTTGTTTCCATCTGAGATCTCATTTTCCCTCTTTTCACCTTGAGGCGAGTTGCTAATATTTGATAGGGAGTCTGAAGAACAAAGATCTGAAACACAGGATTTGTGTAATCATTTATCTCCACTCCTTACTTTATTTCTCTGTACCTGAATGGCAAGAAGGGGATTTGTAGGCAGCCTTTTCAACTAGAGCAGCAGTCCTGTTGCAAACCCAGCTTTAAAATGATCCAAAGATATTTTAAATCATTACTGTTTTCTCCTGAAAGATGTCAATTGTAAGGATATTATGCAAACCAGGTGTGGAATGAATGAAGAAGGGAAGGAGAGAGAAGTATGGCAAATGAGGCCTAGGGGGAGACTATGGAAAGAGCATTTCCAAAATTGAGCTGTTGAATTAAGGAATCAAGAAAATGCCCTAATTATGGTATCAAATGGAGGGAACAAAGAGACATGAAACTTACCTTTAAAATGAGCAAGGTAGTGGAAAATTTAACACCTTGCAGATCAATGGCTTCTACTGATTTGGAGAGAAAGAGCTGCCTTTATGTTCTTGATATCACTTGTGGAAGAAGAAAAACTGTCAGATAAGAGGGGTGTGTGTGTGTGTGTGTGTGTGTGTGTGTGTGTAGGGGTGTGTGGAGAAAGAAGCAGAGACAGAAATACAGAGAAAGTGCAAGAGACACAGGCGATAGAAATAGAATCAGTGAACACCACAGGTTCAAACCCAACAGAGATGCCAGTGGACTTCTGACCTCATCTGTCCCAAAGCCCTCTGTCCCTGTCCATCCAGGTCCTCCGGATAAGAGAGCTCAGGTGCCTTCACCAGTGTGAAGGTTCTTAAGACCCATCTCCTGGGGTGTCCTGACTGGGATACTCCATCTGAGTGTCCAGTCTGCATCTATGGGCTGAGGTCCAGCCTGGGAAATGAACAGACTCCTACTTGCCACCTGTAGGAGATGATGGTGGGGACAGGGGTCAGAAGGTCTATCCAGATCCAACTCTGCTGGAACTTGCTGTGTGCCCTTGGGCAAACCCACCCAAACACTCTGGGCCTCAATTTTTTCCATCTGTAAAATGGGAAAGAGCTTGCCTGTCCTTCCTACCTTCCACGGCTGATATTAGGCTTACATGAGATCATGGTTTTCAGGCAGGCTTTGAAAAGTTCAAAAAAGGCTGGGCACAATGCTGTAATCCCAACACTTTGAGGGAGTGAAGTAGCAGGATTGCTTGAGGCCAGAAGTTCAAGACCAGCCTGGGAAACAGAGTGAGATCCCGTCTTTAAAAAAAAAAAAATCAAAAACAAGCATGGAGGTGTGCACCTGTAGTCCCAGCTAGAGGCTGAGGTGGGAGGATCTTTTGAACCTGGGAGGTTGAGGCGGCAGTGAGCTGTGATCCTGCTACTGCACTCTAGCCTGAAAGACAAAGCAAGACCCTGTTTCAAGTAAATACATAAATAAATAGGAAAAGTTCAAAAAAGCGAAAACAAATGTATATAGAATTAACAAATTTCTAGTATGATTTGTGGATGTCGAGGGCCACTTTGTTGCATTTCCTGGATAACTCTCCAGTACTCCTCTTAATCAGGAGGAGTCAATCTGCTCAGTAAAAAGATCATTGTATTTTCAGGCTGAGGGAGGAAATTGTTCAGAGAATTTATGTCTTGTTCTGTTCCAGAGAAAAACCCCTTAAAACAGGCCATGACACTCAACGGGGAGAAGAATGATAATGATAATATAACAATAATGATATAAAAAAGGGAAAAACAAAGCCACTCAGATCAACTAGGATGATGTATGGCCAAGGGAAGTGCCTTGTGAATTTTTTTTTTTTTTTTTTTTAGTAAGAATCTTGCTGTGTTACCCAGGCTGGAGTGCAGTGGTGAGATCACAGCTCACAGCAGCCTCAACCTCCTGGGCTCAAGCAATTCTACCACCTTAGCCTCTCAAGTAGCTGGGATCACAGGTGTATGCCACCACACCTGGCTGTTTTTTTTTTTTTTGGTATTTTTTATAGAGATGGGGTCTCACTATGTTGCCCAAGCTGGTCTCAAACTCCTAGGCTCAAGACATCCACCTACCTTGACCTCCCAAAGCCTTAGGATTACAGGTGTGAGCCACTGCACACATCCCTGTGAACTTTTTCTTCCTCTCAGACTTCCTGGCTTAATCTTCATCACCTTTCTATTTTTATTTTTTGAATGGGCCAATGGCTATACGGTAATTCATTTTGGGAACAGTTTGTGGAAGTGATCTTCGGTTTCCAGCACGCCCTGGGTCCCTTCTTCCTTAGAGGCCCCCTCTTTGTCTTGAGATGGATTCTGAAAGGAAATGGCTCATCAGGGCTCTCATCTTGCTTTCAGCATTCATCTTGCTCTGTTCAGAAACAAGCCCAGGGAATTTATCAATTGGAAGAAAACAACAACACCGACAATAATTTCAGCCAAGAGCCAGGCATCTTCTCCCTCTCTGGCCTGTGGGCAGCCTGAGGATAGCAGCTTGATAATTGCTTACTAAATCAGGGGAGCTGGCAAGAAGTGGATTCCTCTGGGCATCTCCTTCCTCATTGCCTAGAATTCACCAGAAACAGGAAATGGGATTCTTCATGAGCAAGAACCTTCTAGATGAAATAACTAAGTTGCAACAAGCTGGGATCCAGGAGGGCCTGCAACCCTGCAAGTGTGCCTAGCATTGTGCTCTCCTTTGGCAGCTGTAGGTAAGCAATCTTCACCTGCTCTGGGAGGCGAGTTTCATCAACATCCCGCCTTGACAAGTGAAGCATGGGGTTGTCATGGCAACATGGAAGGTGTGTGGGCTCTGAAGGTTAGAGAGATGAGGGTTGGAATCTTGCCACGGCTCACTGTGTGACTTTCTGCAATCTATTCATCCATTGAACCTCAGTGTTCTGATCTATAAAGTGGTGAAAACAATTTCCACACTGTTTCATGGAGTAGAGACAGTGCATGTAGAAATATCTTGCATTCAGGAAAATGCAAATCAAAGCCACAATGAGGTATCATCTCACCCCAGTCAGGATGGCTATTATCAAATAGACAAAAAATAACAAATGCTGGAAAGGATGTGCAGAAAAGGAAACCCTTATACGCTGTTGGTAGGAATGTAAACTATTACAGCTACTATGGAGAGCAGTATGGAGGTTCCTCAAAAAACCACAAATAGAGCTACCATATGATCCAGCAATTCCACTACTGGGAATTTATCCAAAGGAAAGGAAATCTGTACTTTGAAGAGACATCTGCACTTCTATGTTTATTGCAGCACTATTCACAATAGCCAAGATATGGAATCAGCTTAGATACCCAACCACAGATGAATGGTTAAAAATGGTTAAAGAAAATGTGGCATATATACACAGTGGAATACCATTCAGCCATAAAAAATAACAACATCCCACCATTCACAACAACATGGATAGAATTGGAGGACATTATGTTAAGTGAGATAGGCCAGGAACAGAAAGTCAAATACTGTATGTTCTCATTCATCTGTGGAAGCAAACAAAAGTTAATCTCATAGAGATAAAATGTAGAAGAGAGGACACTAGAGACTGGTAAGGATAGGGGGAAGGGAGAGAGAGGGAAAGATTTATTAAAGGATATAAAATTCCCTGATCTGATCACTATACATTATATGTATTGAAATATCACTACGTACCCCATGAATATTGTACAATTATTATTTGTCAAAAAATTTAAGAAAAGATCTTGCATTACATAGGAAGTAACAAAAAGAAAAGAGAAAGAAATGACTACCATTAGCTCATTGGTTAAGGGCCTCTGAAAGGTCTAGTCACTTGCCCATGGAAACATTCCTTGTGGGTTTGGGGTTGGGTTTCAGCCTTTGTGCTGAGACTAGACCCCAGTATCCTTTCATTATGTACATATCTTGCATAAAGCAAAGACACTACAATGTAGGAGAAATGGCACTCCGCCTGTCTCCTTGGTACCTGGTGGTTTCCTACCACAGTCCTCTCTTCCACAGAAAACACTTTGTTTGTGAAGACAGATGTTATACTTTCCCTTTCATTGAGACTTACCTGACCAGAGTCCCACCCTTTTAGGGTTCCACTTTCAGCTTTTTATCATTGCATCAGAATCCAGAGCTGATGTTTACAATCCCGGATTAAAACCAGAGGTCATTCAGTTGTCATGAATGTGAGAAGCAGCCACATATGAAACATCAGGGAGTGCTGAGTTCTGGGACAAACCCAATCTAAAATTGTCTCAATCAAAAAATTTAAAAAATATATATCAAAGGCAAAATAGATCTCTGGGATGCATATGGCTCATGGACCACTTGTAACCTTTGATCTATTTTTCATCTTCTGTATTCTGCAGAGGGAAATGTGATTTGCCTCCAGCCACAGTGTTAATAAACTCTATCTACAGCCACAGTGGTTTAAAAGCCACATTCCTCTATTCCCAGCCCAGAGTTTTTTCTGCTCTCAAGTCTAACTAATTCATACTATTGTGTTAATGATTGACCAAACATTTATGCTACTCTTAGGAGGGTAACAGTAATGCTAGAAATCCAGCCAGGCATGGTGGTTCAGGCCTGTAATCCCAGCACTTTGGGAGGCTGAGGCGGCGGGTGGATCACTTGAGGCCAGGAGTTGGAGACCAGCCTGGCTAACAGCAAAACCCTGTCTCTACTAAAAACAGAAAAAATTAGCTGGGCATGATGGTGTGCGCCTGTAGTCCCAGCTACTTGGGAGGCTGGGGCACGAGAATTACTTGAACCTGGGAGGCTGCAGTGAGCTGAGACTGCACCACTGTACTCCAGCCTGGGCAACAGAGTGAGATCCTGTCTCAAAAAAAACAGAAAAGAAATCTATGGACAGAGACAGTATGTTGGGAGACATTTGTGAGTAGAGGTCCCACTTGCCCCTTGCCATGTAAATGTTCATCTCTGCTGCATACATTTATTTTCCAATCCTGTCCATTGTTCACGGGAAATGGCGATGCTCATTATTTCCTGCTTGTTTTCCAGCATGGGAGGCTTCCTGCACCCACATGGCTCCATTCTAGGGGAACAGCCCATTCGTTCCTGGATGCTCCCCTCCTCTCCAGGTCATGGGCTTTCCCACAGCACAGGAACTGACCTGGCAATGAATTCAAAGTGAATGCCATCTTGCTATATTTCCTTACACGCTTTCTGCAAGAGAGAAGGAAGCATCATGCACTTTATTTGAATTCCATGACCTTTGCAAACACATGTCTGCTTCTTATTTTATTCTGTTGCAGAGGGAAATGCGAAAGCCCATTGGATAGGAGAGGAACATGTGAGACCCCAGAAGTTTCCCTTGGCTGTGTCTCAGTGATGTATGTGTTAGGAGACCACACAGTGTTTGCAGACAGAGTGCTTGACTGGCAGTCCTGGTTTGTGCAACCCGTAGGTTTTGGGGAACTTCTATTTTTCCATCTCTAAAATGGGGAGAATAATGAGGTAAGAATGTAAAGATGATATAAGAACTGATGTAAGAATAAAACCAGAGGCCGGGCGCGGTGGCTCAAGCCTGTAATCCCAGCACTTTGGGAGTCCGAGACGGGTGGATCACGAGGTCAGGAGATCGAGACCATCCTGGCTAACGCGGTGAAACCCTGTCTCTACTAAAAAAAAATACAAAAAACTAGCCAGGCGAGGTGGCGGGCGCCTGTAGTCCCAGCTACTCGGGAGGCTGAGGCAGGAGAATGACGTATACCCGGGAGGTGGAGCTTGCAGTGAGCTGAGATCCGGCCACTGCACTCCAACCTGGGCGACAGAGCGAGCCTCCGTCTCAAAAAAAAAAAAAAAGAATAAAACCAGAAAATGCAGCCCAAGTGCCCAGCACAGTGACCACCACCTAGAAACGCTCAATAACGAAGAATATTCTTATGAGTCAGCCTCAGGCGAAGAGGCATGTAGTGCAGGGTGGCACACTATAGTCCATGGGCCAAATTAAGTCATTGAAGTTTTACTGGAACATAGTCATGCCCATGTATCTATATCTTGTCTGTGGCTGCTTTTGTGTTGCAATGACAGAGTTGAGAAGTTGCTACAGAGAGGGTATGGATCTTAAAGTTGAAAAAATTCACTATCTGGCTAAAGTGTAGTGACCTCTGACCTAGAGGAATCAGACAGAGTTGAGTTCATGTCCTGATGGTTATGGGGCAGGTTGCTTTGCTTCTCTGAGCCTCAGTTTTCCCATCTCTAAATTGGGAATAATAATTGACCCTTCTTATAGCCTTCTTATGGAGATATTGACAGGTGAAGCCAGCCGGACTTTCTGGGTTGAGTAGGGACTTGGAGAAATTTTCTGTCTAGCTAAAGGATTGTAAATGCACCAATCAGCACTCTGTAAAAACACACTAATCAGTGCTCTGTGTCTAGCTAAAGGATTGTAAATGCACCAATCAGCACTCTATAAAACGGACCAATCAGCACTCTGTAAAATGGACCAATCAGCAGGACACAGGCAGGGACAAATAAGGGAATAAACCCTGGCCACCCCAGCCAGCAGCCACAACCCACTCAGATTCCCTTCCACGCTATGAAAACTTTGTTCTTTCGTTCTTCACAATAAATCTTGCTGCTGCTCATTCTTTGGGTCCGTGCCACCTTTAAGAGCTGTAACATTCACGGCAAAGGTCCACTGCTTCCTTCTTGAAATCAGTGAGACCAAGAACCCACTGGAAGGAACCAACTCCGGACACAATATCATGAAGAGTAAACATTACAGTCTGATACATGGTAGGGACTTAAGTGTTAGTTCCTCTTCTCTCACCTCTCTGTAGCCACTTGGTCTCAGATGGAGGCCCTCTGAGATCTTGATCTCTCTCCAGAGACTGAGATCTGGTCTCTGGTAGCAGATGGGCCAACACCATTTATCTAGGTGACAGTACAAGAGCTGCCATTTGTGGAGACCAGAAGCCGGCCCCCTGCTAAGTTCTTGACCTGCATGAGTACCGTTACCTCTTACTATCATCCTGTGCATAGGTATGTTAGCATTCATATTCTACAGATAAAGAAAATGAGCTTTGGAGAGTTTAAGTTAGATAGTGGCAGAGCTGGAATTTGAATCCAGGCCTCTCTGGCTCCAGAGGCCAGGTTCTACGAAAGGCTGTTCTGCCATCCAGGCAGGACAAGGGAGGAGGCTGCTGAAGCCTCTGAAGCCAGAATGAGAAATTCAGTCTCGAATGTCAAAGTGGGAAGGGAACTTACAGATTACAAATGGGTCCAGTCCATCCATTGGCAGATGTGTAGACTGAGGTCTCAAAGGATAGAGACTTGTCCAAAGGGATTTAGCGGCTGAACAGGAATTGCCACTGGGCCCTCCGCTCCCAAATCTGTGCTCTTCCTGTAGGCCATGGTCTCTGAGGCCTGCTCAACTCAAGGCCTTGTCTCTCCCCACCCCTCTGCCCCAGGCGGGCTGGTTCCTCTTGGTTCTTTGCGAGTGTCCAACACCCTGCCATCTCCATGCCTTTGACGGGTGGATCCCTCCGTGCTGGCTTCCTCTCGAATCAACTGGCTGATTGCCATTAATCCTCTAAGATCCCTCCTTAAATACATCACTACCCGGGGAAGACTTCCTGAGCCTCCGAGCTGGATGAGGTACCTCTTCCAGAAGCCAACGCCTCTGATGCTTCTTTCATTTCGCTTTATGATGATCAATCTCATCCATCAGGACAGGAACTCAACCGATGTTTGTTGAATGAATAAATGATTGAGTGAATGAGGCCAGGCACGGTGGCTCACGCCTGTAATCCCAACACTTTGAGAGGCCGAGGAGGGCAGATTGCTTGAGGTCAGGAATTCAAGGCCAGACTGCCCAACATGGCGAAACCCCATCTCTACTAAAAATACAAAAATACAAAAATTACCTGGGTGTGATGGCATGTGTCTGTAATTCCAGCTACTTGGGAGGCTGAGGCAGGAGAATCGCTTGAACCTGGAAGGCAGAGGTCATAGTGAGCCAAGATCGCGCCACTGCACTCCAGCCCGGGTGACAGAGCGACACTCCGTCTCAAAAAAATAAATAAATTTAAAAATAAATGATTGAGTGAATGAAAAAATGATACTCGGAGAGATCTCACATGGAAGGGAAGGGGATATGGTGAGCAAACAAGAATTCATGAAATGAGGAATGGTTCCCTCATTGCCTTGCATTCCTTCTTCCACACGCCTACTCCCTCGCTCCACCAAAGGAGTACTGGAGGGAGAGTCAGGGGATGATTTCACCTGTTAGTCCTGCCACTGAATCTTAAGAAACCTTGTATTGTGCCCTCCCTCTGTTGGGGTCAGGATTTCTTCACTGATGGACTAGAGTGAGGGTCGGCCTTGGGGCCATCGAGGTCTCATTAGCAGCGGGATACAAGCACACTTTGTCCTCAAATGCCCCAAGGGACGTTTCTTGAAGGATGACTAAGGGGTCTTGAACCCCCCTCCCTTGTTCTCTAATCGGGGCCTGTCTCAGGAATGAGAGACATTTTTTTGCAGAGACGTTTTCCTATTGTTCACCAAATTAATATGTGAGAGGTAGACAGATCACTTCATGGCTTAAGATCGGTACCAAGTTAACACGCTCAGGCAACGTGCTGACGCTGAGCCCGGGTTAATGACAATTTAGCCAATTCAGCAGCTCTAATTAAATCAAACTGAAGGCTGAGACCTATGACCAGGACGGGCAAATCGGGAAAAATGTTACATAGGGTATCTTCACCATTTAATAATTGTGTGACCTCGGGCAATTTGTTTATCTTCTCTGTGACCCAGTTTCCTTCTCTGCTGAATAGAAATGATATTGAGAGTATTGTCATGAGGACTGAATGAGTTACTATTTGTAAAATTCTCAGAACACTCCCTAGAATACAATAAGGTCCCTACAAGTATTTTGAAATGAATAAGCTTTCTAATGAGGGTAATAATAGTTTGCTTATATGTAAGACTTAGAATGTAAGGGCCAATAGAGTAGAAGATCTGTCTGTTTTGTTTGCTGCTGGGTACCCTCTGCTTAGGGTAGTTCTTGCCTTTAGTAAGCCTGTGAATATGTGTTAGGTTGAATGAATGCATGTAACCATGATGCTGATAAAGAACTATATATAAACTTTATTCTAAACTATAAAGAAGATTTTCATGCAAACATGTTAAACATGCAATGTAAGTAAGTCTTAAAAGAGGATGTATTAGAAAAATAATGACATTTATGGCTAATAAAACTAGCAAGGACATCTACAGTCCTTACTAGTTTCTAAGCACTTTACACAGATTGACCCTTTTAATCCACACAATCTATGATTATCTCCGTTTTACAGATGAGGCAACTGAATCACTGAGGTCGATTTACTTGCCCAAGGTCAAACAGCAGAACAGTTCGTGGAACCAGGAATTAGACTCCAGCAATCTGACTTCAGAAGCCATGCTTTTAACTGCTATACTCTACTGTCTCTTTCAAGGCAGAGCTGAGGAAATTGTGGCTACAAACAAACAAAAAGCAAAGAACAATCAAGTAAACAAACACGATCATACACACACATACACAACAATCTAAGGGGAAATGTTGAAACAAATACAAAATCCCTCTTGCCTCAGAGAAATGTAATCTCAGAAGACGGGGAGAGGCCCTCGCCTGTCTGATTCTTAGTTTCTAGGTCTGGAATATGGCGAGGACATACCCACTGTGGTCCTTTCCTGCCTGAGGTCGCGGGTTTCTGTGCAGACACTCAGTTGCCAACTTCAGAACCAGGAGCCTGGAGCTACCATGAAATTCAGGTCCCATGGGCTGAAATACGCTGCTCATTTTCCAGCAAAATCTGCCTCCCCATAGGCTTTCAATGTGCAGAGCAAAACGGAAACCAGAAAGACTGAACGCTTTTATCAAAGGAACAACTCTGGGAGAAGCTGGGAGGCTGCGAAGCCTTGGGAAGGCAAATCAAAGGCAAACTTTGTGGAAACACTTTGTGAAGCAACAGAAAATTCCATCATGCTTGCAAGAGTGTGATCGACTCGGAGGGTAATTTACTTGGAACAGAGCAAGGCTGTGTCTGCTGGAGCACACTGAAGCTGCAGACCCAGAAGGGAAGTCAGACAAACTTCCAGACAAGCTGTTTGTCAGATAATTGGCACAAAAGTTTTGTTTTTCCCTCACCTCTTGAATTATTTGGGAGCTTCACGAAAGATCTTACATCTTCAAATTTCATGTGGAAACACAACCATGAAGAGAAATTTGTTCTTTATTATTTCCTTTCATTCTTATCTATCTATCTGAGGGTATGTTAGATATATTAGGTTCTATCCATCTATCTGTCTTCCAGCTATATGAATATCTATTACATATACATTAGGTTCTATCCATTTATCTATCCTCTATCTGAGCAAATATTAGATGTATATTAGGTTTTATCCATCTATCTTCTATATATCTGAGTATATATTAGATATAAATTAGGTTCTATCCATCTATCTATCTGTATCTATCTGAGTATATATTAGATATATATTAGGTTCTGTCTATCTATCCTTTATCTATCTATCTGAGTATATATTAGATTCCATTCATCTCTCTGTTCTCCATCAATCTATATGAGTATGTATTAGATATATATTATATTCTATCTATCTGAGTATATATTAGATATATATTAGGTTCCATCCATGTATCTGTCTTCTAAGTATATATTAGATACATATTAGGTTCTAACTATCTAAGTATATATACTGTCTATCTAGACAACTAATAGCTATATATTAAGTAATATAAATGAATCTAAAATGTATCAGAGACACAGAAAATATAATATGTATCAGGCACTATATTCCTGAGAGTGTACACATATATTGGATGAGCCTACATGCTAGGTTATGAGGATTTAGTAATGTACAAGACAGACATAATAAGACAGGGGCAATGTGACCTCATGGTGATTATCACCTAGTGGGCTACAATCCATCTGTTAAATGCTGGCCTGGAGGAAGTACGGAGCAGTGGGGAGCTATGGGGTCAACAGGAGGCCCAAAATCAGCCTAAAGGGTGAGAGGAATGATAGTCGATAGGGAAGAATCACTGGAGAAAGACATTATCCACAGAGAATGGTAGTCATCAGGAAAGAATCACTGGAAAAAGACACTATCAACAAAGAGCGGTGGACTAAAATTCAGCATCAACGTCTGTAGTGTTTGTTGCTCTCTTTTTATGTGATAATAAGCATGTCACTTCCCCTAGGGACCTGTGTCCACATGCATTAAATCAGCTCAGCATTTCTCAAAGTATGTTCCACAGAACCCTTGTCCTTTGCTCTGTGAAAAATGGGTTCCCCAGCTAACCAGGCATGAGAAACCCACAGGAAATCTTACTCTGTTGAGAATGCACACTGCATTTTGAGGCATAATAAAGGCTCCAACAAATATTGCAGTAAAAATAATAACAATTAAGTTGAACTCTACTTCCAAAATGTCTTTGGCAATCCATGCTTTTAAAGTAGAATCTCACTGTTCTATGATTCCACACAATGCTTTCTGAAAACGGCAAAAATGTAATTATGTTATTAAAAACACCTTGGCTGGGCATGGTGGGTCATGCCTGTAAAACCAGCACTTTGGGAGGCCAAGGGAAGTGGATCACTAGAGCCCAGGAGTTTGAGACCAGCCTGGGCAACATGGCAAAACCCTGTCTGTACAAAAAATACAAAAAGTAGCTGGGCATGGTGGTGGGTGCCTATAGTCCCATCTACTTAACAGACTGAGGTGAGAGGATCACTGGAGTCAGGGAGGTTGAGGCTGCAGTGAGCCGAGATTGTGCCACTGCACTCCCACCTGGGCAACAGAGTGAGATCCTGTCTCAAAAAAATAAAAATAAAGAATAAAAACACCTTACATGTGAATATTACTTTAAAGATTGCAAGCGTGTTCATAATGCCCTGTTTGATTCTCACAGAAAGTCTGAGAGGATGATACAACTCCTTCCTCCATCCCTCTTTTCCTTCCTTTCTTCCTTCCCTGAACAAATTTTCTTCAAATGCCACCTCTACCAGAATTCAGCAATTATAAAACATGAGGAAATTGGGGTCTAGAGAGAAGAAGCAATTCGCCTAAGTATAAGAGCCGGAGTTAGAGCTCAGGCTGTGTAGCCCAGGGCAAAATCTGAGAAACAGCAAGTCAGGGCCAGTGGTTCCACAGCAATGACGTGTTCTATGGTAACCTCTCGGAAGCCATTCTTGGCTCTTGCCCACGTAGAAGTAACTACTGACTCCTCTGTATTTTCATCTTATGCTGCTGTCAAAGGTTGTAAGCTAAAACCCTCCAGAGGCCAGGGAGGCAGCGTAAATAAGCCCAGTAGACCTGGTGTAGCAATAGGGAGTGGTGGTGACTGAAGCCAAGTGAGGAATTGAGTTCTTCTAGTGGGGAGTTGCCACTATTCAACTCCAGGTAATGGTGACCCTGTGGGAATACAGTCCCAGGATTTCCAGATCTTCTGATTTTGTGTGTGTGTAGACTCTTATAGATGCTTCCTGATGATTCTTGGCCACAAGTTTGATATTTATGATGACTTCAAAATATATTAAAGGGCTGAATTTGACTCAGAGGGCACCAGTTAGAAATGCCCCCAATGAATATACTTCAATCACAGCATTTGACATCCTTTATTATACTTAATTTACATATCTATTCCCTCCCCCCACAACCAGATCGCAGTGCCCTTGAGGGGAGGGATTGTGGTGCACTCATCTTGGACTGTCCCAGCGTCCACTAAAGGGCTGGCACATCAAAGGGGCATAACAAATGTTTATAGAACGAAGGCTTATATTCCCTCCCTCTAAAGCAGCTGAAAAATAAATATATGATAGCTTTTAATTAAAAAGTAACAGGATGAAATATGCATGAGAATCCTATTCTTTGACAGGAGGCAGCATGTTGAAGAGAAAGATTTTCAAATTATGTTTGCCAGCGATGCTCCCAAAAGACTAAAAAAGTTTTCTGGGCATGCGGTCTCGGCTGGCGAAATCCCCTTCTCTGTTCTGCATTGCAACTAATGCTCATTATGTTTGGATAGTTCTCACAGAAGATGAACATTGCTTGTGAAAATAGGTTACCGCCCTTGGCGGCTGTAGAGATCTACAGCTGAGGAATCCAAACGCATCTCAGCTGACCTCGCTGCCATCACTTGGACTGTTAATATCTGGGAATGCCTCTCCTCCTGATAATGAAATAATACTAATTGTGTACTGCCTTCAGTAAGAGATGTGATTCAGCAGCCTGAAGGTTTAATTATGGGCTTCCAAATCAAGAGAGATCTGAATTGGACTCCCTGGTTTGGCACAACTACCAAGGTGACCTTAGCCACGGATTGAACTGCTCTGAATCTCAGTTTCCTTTTCTGAAAAATTACATGAATAATAATGTTTACCTTGTTTTGTTACTGCAGGTTGTAAACAGCATATGTGAAAGGCTTGGCATATAATAGATGCTGAATAAGTGACACTATTGTCTACGGAGACGGTTTCCAAACTTTTTGTAGCCACAGGATCCCTTTCCAAATTAAATCATACCTGGAATTGTGATATAGAAAATAGAGCAAATGAGAGATGCCCAGGTTTGAGTGGAGGTGGGGATACAAATCTTCCTTCATCCTGGGGAAACTCTTCAGACTCCTGGAACTCTAACGAACAGAGTGTAACAACCATGGGTCTATTCCAACTGTCTGTTTCCAAGATGTAAAGACTGAGTTGCATGTGGAGGTGTGACTTGCCTCAAGACACACAGTAGGTCTTCAGAGGAACTAGGGATCAGACCCAGAAAACTGGGTTCTTAGGCTGGCAGTGCTAAGAGAGCAACAGAGTAGAGATTTAAGCAATGGCTTTGGAATCCCTCCATCCTGGTTTATATCCTGGATCCATTTTTGCTGTCTGTGTGTCAATGCCTGTGTCACCTACCCTCTGTGAAACTCACTTTCCCCTTCTGTAAAAAGGAGACCGTGATTAGTACCTAACTTGCAGAGCTATTATGAGGAACAAATAAGTTAATATACATAAAAGTGCCAAACAGAAAACTTGGCACATAGTTGACATTATATCAGCAATTAATAATAGAAATAATTATAACCACATTCCCAATACCTTGAGCCCATATCAAAATTCACGTTACACCAAGGGCTTTACTAGTTGTCTTATTCTCACAACAACCAATGATGTAGTGATTGTTCCCTCTATTGTACAGATGGGAAAAAAAAAAGCTCCAAGAGATGTAGTCATTTGGTTAAGGTCACTGAATAATACACGGGAGAAGTAGGATTTGGATTTATCTTTTGGCAAGGGTCTACTGAAACTCTACCCTATTGCCTTAGAGCCACACTGCCATCTAGCTGGACTGATACACTTTCCACAAAAACATCCTTAGTTCACAAATGGCAGATGCATGGCATATGTACTGCCACTCTCCACTTCTATGCTCATGGCAGACATTGCTAATCAATTCCTACAGTAGATTTCTATGGGTTACAAATGGCTGATACTTGGCATGTGTACCACTGCTCTCCACCTCTGTTCTTATGGCAGACATTATTAATCAATCCATATAGGTTTTCCAACTGACCCTCAAAATCTTTCCTTGTGCAAGGCTCTGTTCAGCCTTTTACAACAGATAGGGTTGGGCTCAAGAGCCGCAACTCTCTGCCCACACCCCATCCTCACCCTCTCCCCCAGTCCCTTGCTCTAGGCAGTTGTGCTATGCCTTGCTGAACACACAGAGTTTCAAGTCAGATGGGTCACTGGGACATCTTCTCTTGTCCTCTGGCTCTCTGCCTGCGAAAAGGAACAGCTATTACAGAAAAAGCTATTTGTGCTTAAAAATAATCCTTTATCTAAGAGCTGAATCACATAATTAAGAGACTTTCCCAATAAGATTTAACACTCCCACTAGTATCAATGGCTATTGTCCACCTCCCAGCTGAATTTAGCTTCCTGCCCTGTGCCTGCGGTCCAGCAATTTTCTCGTACCTGAATTAAACACTGATGAGAATCTACTTGTCCCAAATTGGCCCCACTGAGATTTATGCTTCTGAAGGGTAAGGGGAGGAACTCAAGGGCATTTGGATGAGAGGAAAAAAGAATCATTCATGATCCCTTGAGAACCTGGTACTTTGTTTTGAAGACACATGGAACTGGGAGGGGGAGAATGAAGAGAAGCATCTCAGCCACACACTCCTAGTTTTGTAGTTGTCGCTCCTGACTTCCTCCTTCTCAGACAATCACAGTTTTTCTTTGTTTTTGTTCTTTGGCTTGATGGGAAAAAATATGATAGACCGATGCAGAACAAATGCAACAGGCACGTTCGGATCACAATGTATGCAGCTCATTTCACAATTATGGAGCTGTCACATAGCTGACAGCTCTGTCATATTTCTAAAAGTTACACACACCTCTCTCCATGTCCCCTCTAGGTGTCTACGTGTGTGTGTGTGTGTGTGTGTGTGTGTGTGGAGAGAGTGAGCTATAGAGACAAAGAAAGAAAGGTGGGGAAAGGCAGGTAGATGCCCGTTGTCCTATTCACTTCTTGCTTTCAACCTTAATATTCTTGTTCTTCTTCCTTCTTCTTTACATTCACCTGGCAAAATTTCAACCCAGATTGAATCCAAGTGCTGATCTTTTCCACACCTGTGTCTCTACAGATACAAATGGCTGGAAGACCAAAAAACACCCAGGTCAACTAGTATCACTTTAAATGTATGCTGAGTACCTGTTGCAAGTCCATGATCCCAGCTACAAGACAACTTTCATGACCCTCCCTTCAACTCTCCAACTCTTCCTCCTCAGTCTTGGTTAATGTCCCTGCTTCCTTTCCTCTAAGAAAACAGGAAGGGGTTATTTGCCCCATGCCACACTTCTGCCACACTCACCCTGCCAACCTTCCCCAGATGAGCTCATGTCCCTGTCCCCTCCCTGTCCCATGAATGCCTGCCGATGCTGACAGCTCCTCCATAAGAGTTCTGGGTTCCTCTGCCCACACCCTATCAAGCCACATCACTCCAGTGATCAATCCCTTTCTCTCCCAAATCATAAGTGTTTCTCTTTCTACTAGATTATTCCCATCAGCAAATAAATTTGCCATAACAGTTTCCTTCTTAAAACAAAACAAGTAAAAACAACAAAGAGCTTTGACCCACATCCCACTCCAGCCACCATATGTTCCCTTCAGAAAAGAAAGTTACTCAAAGGAGTCATCCAGATTTCTCCAATTCTTCCTCTTCCATTCTCCCTTGCATTCACTCTAATCAGGGTGCCCTGAGACCTGTGCTGTCAGGATCACTGACGATCTTCATTTTTCCACATCCAATGGGCCATTCTTAGGTTCATCTTACCTAAATCACCAACCGTATTTGTTACAACTGATTGTTTGCTTTGTCTAGAAATGTTTTCTTCACTTGGCTTCAAGTGAAGCCACTTAGCATAAGCATGCTACTGGCTTCCCTCCTCCCTACATAGCTGTTCCCCTCCCATCTCCTTTCCTGGCTCCCCCTCATTGGCTGAACTCTACACGGTCTACACACAATCTCAGGACTCTGGACTCTTCCCTTCTTCCCTGTGTACACTCACTCATGCAGACTGGGTCTCACCCGGTCTCCTAGCACTAACTACAAGCTCTACCCCCAAAACTCCCATATAAAATATGTATATCTCCAGCCTCAGTCTCTCCCTTGAGCTCCAACCTATATAGTCCTGCTCATCGTCTTCCACCTGGAGATGTCTACTAGGCATCCAACCTAAGGTGTCCAACCGCCTGCACATCTGCACCTCCCATGTCTCATAAATGACAACCCTATCCTTCCAGCCACTTGGAGTTCATTTCCCTGCCTCCTTTTTCTCACTCTCTACATATACTCCATCAGGAGATCCAGACTTCTCAAATCAGCCAGACTCTGATGACTTGCTAAAACCTCCATTGTTATTATTCTGGTCCAAACTGCCATCACGTCAAATCTGGATTATTGTAGTGGCTTCCTCTCGTTCTTCCTGCCTCCATCCCTGCCCCTAACATTCATTCTCCACATAGCAGCCAAAAGGATCATTAGAACATGAAACATTTTAGGTCACTTCTCCACTCAAATTTCTCCAATGATTTTCCACCTGACTTGGAGTCAGAACCATAATTCTTACCACGAGCTGCAAAGACCCTGCATGATCTATCCTCCACTATCTCTCTCTTCCTTCCTGGTTTCAACCAACACCTGGTCTCTTTACAATTCTTTGAACATACCAGCCACAGTCCTGCCCCAGGGCCTTTGTGCTTGCACTTCCCACCTCCTAGAAAGTGCTTCCCTTCC